>NC_050070.1:177681654-177983941 GCF_009764565.3 Dermochelys coriacea | reverse complement strand
TGAGTGCCACCACCTTTATAAATTAAAAACACTTTTTAATGTATTTAATACCATTATAAATGCTAGAGGCAAAGCAAAGTTTGGGGTGGAGGCTGACAGCCCATATAATAACCTCGCAACCCCCGAGGGGTCCCGACCCCCAGTTTGAGAACCCCTATACTATACACTAAATATAGCAGAAGTGCAATATATTATAAACAATGAAAAGTTTATAATATATTGCACTTCTGCTACATTGTATATAAAGGACGTGAACAGTTGTGACTAACGTAAGACTCAGTTCAATCAGCTTGCTTGGAGACAGTGTATTAAAACATAACTCTTAGAGGATGCATACTCAATATTTTGTACATTTACAGGAACTTCCATCAGAGAATCTCTACAAACTATAATTTGGTCTCAATATATGAATTCTCATTTCCACTGTACAGTTAATTTGATACAGGTTTTAGTCAAGGGGGAAAAATGGGTAAAGGTCTGGGTCCTTTTCCTATTGTCTTTGAAGAATTGGTATGTAAAGCTCCAGGTGAGTGGAGTACTGCACTGCACAGTTGAGGCCTTAGTTATTTGTCCAATATTAGACAGAAAGTCCATGGCAGAGCTGGAAATGGAACCGAGGGTTTCTGACTCCTAGTTCTGTGCCTTAATCACCAGGGAATCCTTTCCTTTTTCTCTTCCTCCCAAACGGATAAGCAGTCATATTTAATTACACTCCAATACCCCATTTTAAATCTACTGTTTGTTAGTTTGGTGTTCAGGTTCCATTTAGCTGCTAAATATGTAATAGTTCAATATAAAATAAAATGTGTTTAATACTTATAAATACCCAAGAATAACCAAGTGAAATATTGATCAGGACTATTAGCCTGAAGGTGGGTGCAAAGTAAAATGTTGAGGGTGAGTGGACTAGAGCAAATAAATGGGTGGAAAAAAATGAATATAGGGTACTCGAAGGATTAAGATGCGAGACAACAGGACCTCTTAGTCCATGCTTACACACGTCATTATTTCGTAGGGTGAAATAGTAGAAACACATACAGCACCACAGAAGATCAAAGTAGTTACATTCCCAATAGACTGAATTATCATGGGAAAGAATCTGACTAAAGTGAAGGACAGTTATCTACTGACATCTAATAAGAGCATAAATTCTTCCTCAATTCAGTAACTCTTCAAATGCAATACCTGTAGTGTTTCTTGCTCCATCCTTCCATGTGTCGGGTGTAATTACAGTGCCAAGTTTCTTCTCACCTATAACAGAACATACAGCGAGGGGGAACTAGACCTAGTTTTCATTAAGGCCTCTAAACAAATGCTGCTTATTACTACAAATGCCATCCAATATGTATTTCTGGAGTAAGTGGTCAGCAAGCTCCTGAGCAGAGGCCTGGCTGTGCTTGGCTTCTATAGGTTCCCTTAGTGAGAGATGCCAGTTCACCCACAGAAGCAAGGACACAGGTTCAAGCCATGGGGCAACAGCTGGGACAGCCAAGACGCGGTGGGCGCCATGCAGCAAGTGCTCCACACACACACCTGGGCAGTTCAGCCCATAGCTATGCCCGCCTCGGTCCCCGCCTACCAGCCGGAGGAGATGAGGCCCAGCCCGAAAAGGGAGACCTGCCCCCGCGGGCCTACCACTTGCTCAGAGGGCAGGGGCGGGGAAGGAGAAGGGACCGCGGAGAGGCCGCGGGAGGGGCCACAGGACAGCGTCGTGGGTTCAGACCCTGGGCGGGGATTCAACGCGCGCTTCCAGCGCAGGCTCCCGGGGCAGCGTCAGTCCCGGCGCCGCGAAGGGGTGGGGGAGGCTGCCCCAGGGCCCGGCGCCCGCGGGGACTCACACTTCTCGCAGACCATGCTGAGCCAGAACCGCGCGCCAGGCTCCGCCGCCGGGAGACAGCAGCGGTAAAAACGTAAACAAACCCTCCCTGCCGGCTCCCCGCTTCCGCTTCCGGCCTCCGCCTCGGCCTGTCCCCGCCCCTCCCCGGAGCCAGCCTATCGGTTTGCCCAAATCACAGAGTGCGTTATCCTGATTGGTCAACCCCACCTGTCAATCTCAGCGCTTGTTTCCTCCGCAACGCGCCCGGCGCGGCTACCTACGGAGAGATAAAGCGAAGGGGCAGGGGAGCCCCGTGCCCTCGGGCCTCGCGTTCGCTGTAGCCCCGCCCATGGATGAGACGCAGGTAAGAGGAAGATGGCCTTACCTCCGTTCCCCCTCCCCCGGGGCTGCTTCCCCCCCCCCCCACCGCCACCCCCACCGCAGGGCCTCCCGCCGCTTCTCACCAAATTCGGGGATGAATCCTGGTCACGTGCTGGCTGCGGCAGGTTGAACATAGGCTAAGAAGAAGACAGGTCCTGACATTTTGCCTCTCTGCAAATTGCCCGATGGCCCAAAGCCTGTGGTGTAGACTGTCGCTGCCTGGGGATGCAAACCTCAGCATGGCCCGTGCATCAGATGTTGTAGCAGGAAACTTTATCACAATCCGTTGCCAATGGCAGGTTGCAAAGAACGGTACAGAATAATATTGAGCAGGAACCCTTCCCCTCCCTAGTGTATCCTACAAGACTGTAAAAAGAAAAGGAGGACTTGTGGCACCTCAGAGACTAACAAATGTATTAGAGCATAAGCTTTCGTGAGCTACAGCTCACTTCATCGGATGAAGCTCACGAAAGCTTATGCTCTAATAAATTTGTTAGTCTCTAAGGTGCCACAAGTACTCCTTTTCTTTTTGCGAATACAGACTAACACCGCTGCTACTCTGAAACCTACAAGACTGTGTAACTGTTTTGTCTCGCCCAACAAAATCAGGATTCCCCATATCTCTGAGAAAATCACAAGAGGGTGGGCTGAAGAGTTAGCTTCTTAAATTTCTTTTTGCTTGTATGTAGTAAGGGTTAAAACTTGGTTATTTGAATGCCCTACCTCGAAACAGTTACAAATTTAGGTGGAATAGAAGTGGGTAGTTAAGGTTGAAAATAGCACCTGCTCTTTAAAGGGTTTCCATCAATTTAAAATTTTATGTATATTTTTCAGTGTCCCCATGTTTTAACACTTTAAACTAGGAAGGCAATTATTTTTTTCAAATCTGCTTTTCTTTTTTTGTGCTCTTTGTTAACTTTTTGTTTACTCTGTGTGCTTTTGTTCACATGGAGAATGAAAATGTTCAGTTTCATATTTGTTTGTGTATTTTCTCTTTGTGCTCATCCGTGGGAACCAGTATATCCCAATGTTGTTGTAAATACTTCAGAGGAATGTTCTATATAAAAAAATCATCAAAATGTTCCTGTTAGTTTCTCAAAATCAAATTAATCAGCATCATCTAGTCTATGTGAGTATTCAGTTCAGCCAGCTTTTGAACCATTGGGTAACCAATTTTAAAGTATTTTATTGCTGGCTTTTTTATTCTGAAACTTTTTTGGAATGGAACATCATGATTGCTCCTAAACTGAGTTTTCTGTTTTAGAGCAGCACATAATTTATCTTGCTATGCATTCCATCCAGGAAAAATAATTTTTCCTCCCTCTTAAGCCTTTCAGTAATTAACTACAATAATGTTGTTTGCTTTATTGTAGGTGGATAGTCAAGATAGAACACCATGAAAGATACAGAAATAAAGAGACTGCTGTCTGCCCACATTGTCTGTGTATTTTCCATTATCCTAACAACTGTTGTTCCACCTTTCTTCTTGGAGAACTTCTCAGTTTTGGGAACACACCTTATCTGGTTGTGCATCTGTTGTATTTGTGTAACAACTGTAAATATAATCCTGTATATAGTACTTAAACCAAATTCATCTTCTAAGAGAATTTCATTTGCTCACAAGGTAAGATTTTGTATAGTTAACTTATTGCTAGTAGCTTTGAGGGAGGATTGACTATCTTTTTACTAAAGGAATCAACTAGGAAAGTGAAAGGACAAAATATGTTCAAGTGCTTGGTTGTCCAATCTTGGCCTTTGTAAATGAGCTGAGTAAGTGTGTATTATCTTTTGAAATAATTTTTTCAGTATTTTCATCATTGTTTAACATTCTTTTCTACTCAAGTTTTCAGGGGGGAGCATTTCTGTACTCAAACTACTAGACCTCACTCCCTTCCCAGAGTCAGGTAGAGGACCCAGGAGTCCTGATACTGCCAACTTCACCCCAGCTGGGATCTTTCTACCTCTGACGCTGTCAGCAAACCCAGGGGTCCTTGCTAAGATATGTCTTAGTGTGTTTTCAAGAACTGGTGGTTTATAGTCTAAGACAGTGATCTCCCAATAAGTTCCACTATGGCAGAAGTCTGACGGACTCTTATGAATGCAGGGGTCTATATAGACACAGGTCGCTACAGGATTAGGGCCTAAACCAGCATTATGGAGAGGTTTGTTCTCCTCTGCTGTTAATAGTTGTTAAGACATAGCAATAATTTAAGAAAAACAGTAAAATCTTGAAAGTGTATGGGGGGGGTTGTTTTTTTTTTTTTTTTTTAATCAAACCCATGGAAATTTAAATTAAGGTAAAGTGTAGCAAAATTAACTGGGGAAGTATTGGAATGGATAGTTAAGGTCACTTGAACAACCAAGCCAGCTCCCACAGGCACTGCAATTTTATAAAAGACACTATAATACTACATTTTGAAAGTTAGGTATTGAGAATGTGAACACAAAGAAATTAATTTTACCATGGGGGTCTGGACCAGTCCCCATCAAGCCCAGGATTGGGGAAGCACAAAGGCATCTTGACACCACCTTTGTTCTGCACCTCAGTTGCTGAGCCAAGGGGTTTAGACCACTGTTACTAAGAATTTGGTGATGTTCAAATAGCTTGACAAGCCAAATAGCTTGAAAGCAATAATTTTGCACACAGCGTGAGGTGACATTGATTTATTTGATAAGGGGAAAAATGATACAAAAAATATTAAAAAAAACCTTTTTTAGGGTTTGTGACTTGAAAAAAAAAAACAACTAAAAACTTTATAAGGAGCATGAAAGGTAACTAATGTTCGCAAAAGGAAAAGGAGTACTTGTGGCACCTTAGAGACTAACAAATTTATTTGAGCATAAGCTTTTGTGAGTTACAGCTCACTTCATTGGATGCATTCAGGGATGCTGTAGCTCACGAAAGCTTATGCTCTAATAAATTTTAGTCTCTAAGGTGCCACAAGTACTCCTTTTCTTTTTGCGAATACAGACTAACACGGCTGTTACTCTGAAACCTGTAACTGATGTTGGAAGTTTCCTTTGTGACTTGATTTGAATAGAACCACTCAGATTTGGGTGGTGCTTCTTTAATCAAAACTGCTCATCAGACTCCTACAGAAGAAAAACAGGCAACAAATGAGTACCATATAAACTGATAGAAAATTAATGATGTATTTTAAAAAAAAATTATGTACATCAGTGGTTCTCAAACTGTGGGTCACGACCCCTTTTTAATGGGGTTGCCAGGGATGGCTTAGACTTGCTGGGGCCCAGGTGGCAGGGCTCGGGTTACAGGCCCCCTGCCTAGTGTTGAAGCTCTTGGGCTTTGGCTCCCAAGCCCTGGGAGATGGGGCTTGGCTTTGCCACACCTATCCCCTGGGGTGGTGAGGCTTGTGTGGGCTCAGGCTTCGGTCCCCCCTCCTGGAGTCCTGTAGTAATTCTTTTCAGAAGGGGTCACGGTCCAATGAAGTTTGTAGAAAGTTAGATACCCATTTCTGAAAGTGGCACTGTCTTGTTGAAATCTAGTCAGTTTTAAAATGTAGTTGGAGTCAAATATAGTTTTATATACTATGACGTCTCGGAGTCTCTCTGCCAGTTTTTAAAATTATTTTGTTTATTTTCTAATCTTCCTTAGTCTTTTGTGGAAGATGCATTCCAATAAAAGAAGCATACAACACAAAGTACTGTCAAAAGTGCACGGGAAACAAACTGGAAAACTTTTTTTTCATGTTATCCTTCTCAGTTATAGTAATTGTAGGTGTTGTTTGTAATAGTTGTACAGTAGATAAAAGACATAAAACTAAAGTGTGATTTTATTTTTTTAAGCTGATGGTGCTTTAAAACACTAAATACAGGAAAACATGTATATTAAATTATTAGTTTCAACCATAGCCCAATGTAATAATTTGAATGGCATGTTTCCAAGGTAGGCATAGTGGAACACTGTTGATGAAATGAAGAATGTATATTGCTTAATGTACTATTTATAGAGCATTATTCTGATATTTAATGGTGTGTGTTTGGGGTTTTTTTAGGTAACCAGATTTCTAAAATGCTGTGTGTTCTTCTTCATATCATGTATACTATTTCATGGAATTATCGTTCTTTATGGAGCACCACTAATAGAGTAAGTCTGAAAACCATATCTTCACCTAAAAGCTTTAAAGCTACTTACAGATATTGGTTAAAAGGCTTTGGATTAAATCCTGGCCCAAATGAAGACAATGGCAATCCCATCGATTTCAATAGAAGCAGGACCTCACCCATTGTCTGTATATATTTTGAGGCAGGCACTAGTAGGAATTAAAAACAGACAACTGACTACTTGCCTTTTAGTATATGCTCATTCTGTTTTATAATCTACATGGAAGAGTGATCAAGAAAAAAAAACTGCCTGGGAAAGTTGCAGTACAGTAGAACCTCAAAGTTACAAGCACCTCGGGAATGGAGGTTGTTCTTAACACTGAAATGTTCATAACTCTGAACAAAATGTGGTGGTGGTTCTTTCAAAAGTTTACAACTGAACATTGACTTAATACAGCTTTGAAGCTTTACTATGCAGAAGAAAAAGGCTGCTTTTAAGCATCTTAAATTTAAATGAAACAAGCACAAACAGTTTCTTACCCGTGTCAATTTTTTTTTTAAGCGTTCCCTTTATTTTTTTAGTAATTTACGTCAAACACAGTACAGTGTTGTATTTTACTTTTTTGGAGGGGTGACTCGTCAGTTCATAACGCTGGTGTTCGTAACTGAGGTTCTACTATAGTTGTATAAATGTCCCATGTCCTTCTCTCTCTCCCTATCATATTAGCATTTGGGATGTAAGTTATAGGGGGAAACCAGCTTTGCATCTGTCATGGCTGCTGTTTGGAAGTGGTATTGAGATGCTGAATAATGACATCATCATGCAGGTAAAGCTCATTATCTGCTTCCACAGTCAAACAAGAAAGATGAAAGATTTGGGAAAGTAAAAAGTCAGTGTATACTTTTGAACTAAAGTGACTATCCATACAAATTATCAATGTGTCTGTTAAAGTTGTACAGGACCCAAACATTTCAGATGAATTACTACATTTTTTTAGTTTGTTTAACGGATATGGGGCTATCTGGGGATATTGTATTCCTTTCCCTTTATTCCTAAAGGCTGAACAGAAGAAACTTCTTGCTAGATTAGTTTTAAGAAGGTGTGCACATTTTCTAATGGAGCTGGCATTTTTAAAAAAAACTTCAGACTCATTGCTCTTAACATAAAATTAACTAAAAAAGTTTGTCCCTCCTTTATAGGTCAGTGCTTGAGACATTTCTGTTTGCAGTACTCCTATCTACATTTACTACTTTACACTGTTTGTGTATGCTGGGACCAAACATCCAAGCATGGATAAGGGTGTTCAGTAAAAATGGGTAAGTTTTCATTTTCCTCCTTCTCTTACAATATAAACAGATATGATTGCAATAAAAACAACGAGGAGTCCAGTGGCACCTTAAAGACTAACAAATTTATTTGGGCATAAGCTTTTGTGGGTAAAAAACCCACATCAGATGCATGGAGTGAAAATTACAGATACAGGCATAAATATATATTGGCACATGAAGAGAAGGGAGTTACCTTACAAGCGGAGAACCAATGTTGAAGGCCAATTCAGTCAGGGTGGATGTGGTGCACTCCCAATAATTGATGAGGAGGTGTCAATATTAAGAGAGGGGAAATTCCTTTTGTAGTGAGCCAGCAACTCCCAGTCCCCATTCAAGCCCAACTTGATGGTGTTAAGTTTGCAAATGAATTGTAGCTCTGCAGTTTCTCTTTTGAAGTCTGTTTTTGAAGATGTTTTGTTGAAGAATGGCTACTTTTTAAATCTGTTATTGAGTGTTCACGGAGATTGAAGTGTTCTCCTACTGGCTTTTGTATGTTATCATTCCTGATGTCTGATTTGTGTCCAGGTATCCTTTTACATAGAGACTGTTCGTCTGGCTGATGTACATGGCAAAGGGGCATTGTTGGCACATGATGGCATATATCACATTAGTAGATGTGCAGGTGAATGAGCCCCTGATAGCATGGTTGGTGTCGCTAGAGTAGATATGGGGATAGAGAGGGCAACGGGGTTTGTTATAGGGATTGGTTCCTGGGTTAGTGTTTCTGTGGTGTGGTGTGTAGTTGCTGGTGAGTATTTGCTTCAGGTTGGGGGGCTGTCCGTAAGCAAGGATTAGCCTGCCTCCCAAGGCCTGTGAGAGTGGGGGATCGTTTTCCAGGATACGTTGTAGATTGCTGATGATGCACTGGATAGGTTTTAGCAGGGGACTGTACGTGATGGCCAGTGGTGTGTTGTTATTTTTCTTGTTGGACCTGTCCTGTAGTAGGTGACTTCTGGGTACCCAGCTCACTCTGTCAATCTGTTTCCTCACTTCCCCAGGTGGGTATTGTAGTTTTAAGAATGCTTGATAGAGATCTTGTGTTTGTCTCTGTCTGAGGGATTGGAGCAAAACCAATCTGCCGTACAAACTTCCAAGTGGCTGGACTTTACAAAAACAAGACAAGCCATTTACAGTGCACACTTCTCTTCTCTATAGAGGAAAAAGGACAGTAAACTATATAAACTCCTACATGTCACAGGGGGCTACAAAAATGGTACCCTTAACTCACCCAACAATACTGTTGTTCTATCTAACCACACACTTAGGCAGACTCTTCTGCCAGGTTATCTCAGGGACTCTTTCTGCCGCACTACCCCCATGCACATGATACAGTTCTGCGGTGATCTGGAAGCCTACTTTTGCCATCTCTGACTCAAGGAGTATTTTCAACACGCCACTGAGTAGTGTACTGACCACCAGGAACCCTTCTACCAACACTACAAGAAGAATTCTGCATGGACTCCTCCTGATGGTCAAAATGACATACTAGATTTCTACATAGAGTGCTTCTGCAGACGTGCACAGGCTGAAATTGTGAACAAAGAGCATCACTTGCTGTACAGAACGCAATGCCATCCACAGCCTCGGAAACAACGCTGACATTATACTCAAAGGGGCTGACAAAGGAGGTGCTGTAGTCATCGTGAACAGGTCGGATTATGAGCAGGAGGCTTCCAGGCAATTCTCCAACACCACAGTCTACAGGCGACTATCCTCCGATCCCACTGAGGAGTACCAAAAGAAACTACACCATCTGTTCAAGAAACTCCCTGCTACAGTACGGGAACAAATCTACACAGACACACCCCTAGATCCCCAACCAGGGGTATTCTATCTGCTACCCAAGATCCGTAAACCTGGAAATCCTGCAGCCCTATTATCTCGGGCATCGGCACTCTTACAGCAGGATTATCTGGCTATTTGGAGTCTCTCCTCAGACCCTATGGTACCAGCACTCCTAAATATCTTTGAGACACCACCGACTTCCTGAGGAAACTACAATGCATTGGTGATCTTCCTGAAAACACCATCCTGGCCACAATGGATGTAGAAGCTCTTTACACCAATATTCCACATGAGGATGGACTATGAGCTGTCAGGAACAGTATCCCTGATGGGGCCATAGCACACTTGGTGGCTGAGCTTTGTGACTTTGTCCTCACCCACCACCATTTCAGATTTGGGGACAACTTATACCTTCAAATCAGCGGCTCTGCTATGGGTACCTGCATGGCCCCACAGTATGCCAACATTTTTATGGCTGACTTAGAACAACGCTTCCTCAGTTCTTGTCCCCTAGTACCCCTCCTCTACTTACGCTACATTGATGACATCTTCATCATATGGACCTATGGAAAGGAGGCCCTTGAATTCCACCAGCATTTCAATAATTTCCACCCCACCATCAACCTCAGCCTGGACCAGTCCACACAAGAGATCCACTTCCTGGACACTGCAATGCAAATCAGCGATGGTCACAAACACCACCCTATACCGGAAACCTACTGACCGTTGTACTTGCCTATCTGCCTCCAGCTTCTGTCCAGGACACATCACATGATCCATTGTCTACAGCCAAGCCCTAAGATATAACCGCATTTGCTCTAATCCCTCAGAGACAAACACCTACAAGATCTCTATCAAGCATTCTTAAAACTACAATACCCACCTGGGGAAGTGAGGAAACAGATTGACAGAGTGAGCTGGGTACCCAGAAGTCACCTACTACAGGACAGGTCCAACAAGAAAAATAACAAAACACCACTGGCCATCACGTACAGTCCCCTGCTAAAACCTATCCAGTGCATCATCAGCAATCTACAACGTATCCTGGAAAACGATCCCCCACTCTCACAGGCCTTGGGAGGCAGGCTAATCCTTGCTTACGGACAGCCCCCCAACCTGAAGCAAATACTCACCAGCAACTACACACCACACCACAGAAACACTAACCCAGGAACCAATACCTATAACAAATCCTGTTGCCCTCTCTATCCCCATATCTACTCTAGCGATATCTTCATAGGACCCAACCACATCAGCCACACCATCAGGAGTTCATTAACCTGCACATCTACTAATGTGATATGCCATCATGTGCCAACAATGCCCCTTTGCCACGTACATCAGCCAAACCGGACATTCTCTACGTAAAAGGATACCTGGACACAAATCAGACATCAGGAATGATAACATATAAAAGCCAGTAGAACACTTCAATCTCCCTGAACACTCAATAACAGATTTAAAAGTAGCCATTCTTCAAAAAAAAAAACTTCAAAAACAGACTTCAAAGAGAAACTGCAGAACTACGATTCATCTGCAAACTTAACACCATCAAGTTGGGCTTCAATAGAGACTGGGAGTGGCTGGCTCACTACAAAAGCAATTTCCCCTCTCTTGGTGTTGATACCTCCTCATCAATTACTGGGAGTGGATCACATTCACCCTGACTGAATTTGCCTTCAACATTGGTTCTCCGCTTGTAAGGTAACTCCCTTCTCTTCATGTGCCAATATATATATATTTATGCCTGTACCTGTAATTTTCACTCTATGCATCTGAAGAAGTGGGTTTTTTTACCCACAAAAGCTTATGCCCAAATAAATCTATTAGTCTTGAAGGTGCTACTGGACTTCTCGTTATTTTTGTGAATACAGACTAACACGATTACCCCTCTGATACATGATTGCAGGAAGCAACATGTCCTGGAGTCTTTTATAAAGAAGATAAGGCTTTCTGAATGAATGTACAAGGTCATAGAATCATAGAATATCAGGGTTGGAAGGGACCCCAGAAGGTCATCTAGTCCAACCCCCTGCTCAAAGCAGGACCAAGTCCCAGTTAAATCATCCTAGCCAGGGCTTTGTCAAGCCTGACCTTAAAAACCTCTAAGGAAGGAGATTCTACCACCTCCCTAGGTAACGCATTCCAGTGTTTCACCACCCTCTTAGTGAAAAAGTTTTTCCTAATATCCAATCTAAACCTCCCCCATTGCAACTTGAGACCATTACTCCTCGTTCTGTCATCTGCTACCATTGAGAACAGTCTAGAGCCATCCTCTTTGAAACCCCCTTTCAGGTAGTTGAAAGCAGCTATCAAATCCCCCCTCATTCTTCTCTTCTGCAGACTAAACAATCCCAGCTCCCTCAGCCTCTCCTCGTAAGTCATGTGCTCTAGACCCCTAATCATTTTTGTTGCCCTTCGCTGTACTCTTTCCAATTTATCCACATCCTTCTTGTAGTGTGGGGCCCAAAACTGGACACAGTACTCCAGATGAGGCCTCACCAGTGTCGAATAGAGGGGAACGATCACGTCCCTCGATCTGCTCGCTATGCCCCTACTTATACATCCCAAAATGCCATTGGCCTTCTTGGCAACAAGGGCACACTGCTGACTCATATCCAGCTTCTCGTCCACTGTCACCCCTAGGTCCTTTTCCGCAGAACTGCTGCCGAGCCATTCGGTCCCTAGTCTGTAGCGGTGCATTGGATTCTTCCATCCTAAGTGCAGGACCCTGCACTTATCCTTATTGAACCTCATTAGATTTCTTTTGGCCCAATCTTCCAATTTGTCTAGGTCCTTCTGTATCCTATCCCTCCCCTCCAGCGTATCTACCACTCCTCCCAGTTTAGTATCATCCGCAAATTTGCTGAGAGTGCAATCCACACCATCCTCCAGATCATTTATGAAGATATTGAACAAAACGGGCCCCAGGACCGACCCCTGGGGCACTCCACTTGACACCGGCTGCCAACTAGACATGGAGCCATTGATCACTACCCGTTGAGCCCGACAATCTAGCCAGCTTTCTACCCACCTTATAGTGCATTCATCCAGCCCATACTTCCTTAACTTGCTGACAAGAATGCTGTGGGAGACCGTGTCAAAAGCTTTGCTAAAGTCAAGAAACACTACATCCACTGCTTTCCCTTCATCCACAGAACCAGTAATCTCATCATAAAAGGCGATTAGATTAGTCAGGCATGACCTTCCCTTGGTGAATCCATGCTGACTGTTCCTGATCACTTTCCTCTCCTCTAAGTGCTTCAGGATTGATTCTTTGAGGACCTGCTCCATGATTTTTCCAGGGACTGAGGTGAGGCTGACCGGCCTGTAGTTCCCAGGATCCTCCTTCTTCCCTTTTTTAAAGATGGGCACTACATTAGCCTTTTTCCAGTCATCCGGGACTTCCCCCGTTCGCCACGAGTTTTCAAAGATAATGGCCAAGGGCTCTGCAATCACAGCCGCCAATTCCCTCAGCACTCTCGGATGCAATTCGTCCAGCCCCATGGACTTGTGCACGTCCAGCTTTTCTAAATAGTCCCTAACCACCTCTATCTCTACAGAGGGCTGGCCATCTCTTCCCCATTTTGTGATGCCCAGCACAGCAGTCTGGGAGCTGACCTTGTTAGTGAAAACAGAGGCAAAAAAAGCATTGAGTACATTAGCTTTTTCCACATCCTCTGTCACTAGCTTGCCTCCCTCATTCAGTAAGGGGCCCACACTTTCCTTGGCTTTCTTCTTGTTGCCAACATAGCTGAAGAAACCCTTCTTGTTACTCTTGACATCTCTTGCTAGCTGCAGCTCCTGGTGCGATTTGGCCCTCCTGATATCTTTCCTACATGCCCGAGCAATATTTTTATACTCTTCCCTGGTCATATGTCCAACCTTCAACTTCTTGTAAGCTTCTTTTTTATGTTTAAGATCCGCTAGGATTTCACCATTAAGCCAAGCTGGTCGCCTGCCATATTTACTATTCTTTCGACTCATCGGGATGGTTTGTCCCTGTAACCTCAACAGGGATTCCTTGAAATACAGCCAGCTCTCCTGGACTCCCTTCCCTTTCATGTTAGTCCCCCAGGGGATCCTGGCCATCTGTTCCCTGAGGGAGTCAAAGTCTGCTTTCCTGAAGTCCAGGGTCCGTATCCTGCTGCTTACCTTTCTTCCCTGCGTCAGGATCCTGAACTCAACCAACTCATGGTCACTGCCTCCCAGATTCCCATCCACTTTTGCTTCCCCCACTAATTCTACCCGGTTTGTGAGCAGCAGGTCAAGAAAAGCGCTCCCCCTAGTTGGCTCCCCTAGCACTTGCACCAGGAAATTGTCCCCTACGCTTTCCAAAAACTTCCTGGATTGTCTATGCACCGCTGTATTGCTCTCCCAGCAGATATCAGGAAAATTAAAGTCACCCATGAGAATCAGGGCATGCGATCTAGTAGCTTCCCTGAGTTGCCGGAAGAAAGCCTCATCCACCTCATCCCCCTGGTCCGGTGGTCTATAGCAGACTCCCACCAGGTCATTATTCTTAGAGTCAAACTTTTCACATCCATAATTTAGGATTGTCATTGTTTCCCTGATGAAACATCTCCATGATACAGTTGATTGGTGAGCTAGCTTTTCGTTTTGTTTCTGGCCTCCAGGGTTCAAAGTCTAGTTTCACACGTCTTTAAAATAGTTTGATTCTAAGTGGACACTTGTCCACAGTGCAAAATCATTACACAATTTGCATGATCATCACCCTTTATAGAAGAGACCCATGACTAAATTCTACAGGATAATCTTGCACACTTCCTCACTTGATAAATGTTGAAGTTACACAACTTTAAAATGACACTTCTCACCACCTGCTTCAAAGGTATTATTATTTAACTGTGGAAAAAATGTAATAGACCTTAAACAGAAATTTGATGCACATGATCTTTGGTATGAAAATTGGAAAAAGATTATTTAAAGAAATCTGTTTTCATTGTAGGAAAACTCAAATGTTCTGGTGCCATTATTTAAACTAATTATGAAAATAGTATCAGCTTTGTTGCATAATGAAATGCTGTAGATCATTACATTCACCTGTATTGAGGACAGAGTCCTTTTTGATTTAGTTTAGACACGCAACCCACCAACCCTCTCCCAGATAACCAATAATTTAAATTAGAAGACGGAGACATTGAAGTTTAAAAACTGTAAACATGATAGTAGTAATTCTTTACACACAGATTTTTATTATATACATCATACTATCAGTCCATAAAGGCTGAAGTCTGATCACACTTGTTTTTACGTTTAAGTGAATCACTATTGACTTAAGTGGAGTTACGTCTGATTTATACCAATGTAGAGAAGATCAAAATTAAGCATACTGTGTGTAATAGTCACATGTAACAACCTTTATATTAATATTAGTATATAAACTGTGCGTAGGCTTTGGTAGTCATTAACTATCCTATTCGGGTCAGTTGCATAGGACATTTTCTCCTTTCACTCTAAAGAATAGATAAGGAAACAGAAATTTAAACCTCTGAAAGATTTAATGAAAGCTATTGAGTGGTTTTTGTCAAAATAAAGTAAGACTAAGTACTAAAATGTTGTCAATCCACCCCATTGTACTGGGAGGTTTTTAGCTTGCTAAACGGTAGGTGAGTTTGTGACACACATTCTACAATGATTTCCTCTGTTCTGCTGCGTTAGATTTCAGCTTTAACTCAATTCCATTCTTTTCTAGGATTCAGTTTAGCTTTTTAATGTTGTTTTGAACATAGTTATTTGTATGGCTATATTATGCTGTAGGAGGCAGGCTTGTCCCTTCATATCTCCCTTCAGTCTCGCAACATTTTAAAGTAAAATACATGTTTCATTCAACATAATGCCGCTGATTTGACTCTTATCTACTGGATGCAAATCCATTACAAAGAACTACTGTAGTAATCTTGTAGTCATCTAGTATCTCAATGGTTCTCCTTTCCAGAAATTAATTCTAGTTTGTAATTTATTAACTGGAACTATGCTCGCTGGAGTGAGGTAGAAGTCAAGGGGACATGAGCTGAGGAAGGGGCTGATTGTGGGTGCGGTGTGTTCCCAGGTTGATTTACTGGGTTTACCATGTGGAGTGAGGAGTGGGTAATTCAATGGTGAGGGAGAATAGAGGGTTGAATAGTGGGAGAAGAAGGGGATGCTTTTGCCTTAAGTTTTAGTATGTTGAGTTGTGGGGGAGGGGAAAGGGAGAGAATTTATTTTAGAACAGGAGAGCTAATCTTTTAATTGAGTTCATTGGATCATGCCCTAAATTACTATGTGACCTTATTTTTGTAACCCTCATCCACCTATGTGTTTTTTAAAAATCAATAAACCAAGTTCTGTAGAAGTTGCATGTGTTTGTAATGAAAATTCAATAGAATATTATAGCAATGACAGAAAAAAGTTTGACATTAGAAAGCTATTAAAGTATAGCTTAATGAATACAAATATCTAGCCTGAAAAAGGTTAGAGTTGTGTTTATGCATTCATACTGCCAAATTATTCACTTTGAAATCTTTCCACTATTTTCGTGTCTCCTAAAATAAAGATCCAGCTATGAATATCTTTTTGTATAACTATTGTAACATCATGTTCAATATGCCCCACTATAGGGCTGAAAAGGCCTTTCAAGTGGACTACTTATCATTATTTATACCTGCCTCTGGAAATTTCCACTACGTACATCTGACGAAGTGGGTATTCACCCATGAAAGCTTATGCTCCAATACGTCTGTTAGTCTATAAGGTGCCACAGGACTCTTTGCTACTTATCACATAAAGAAAAGGAGTACTTGTGGCACCTTAGAGACTAACAAATTTATTAGAGCATAAGCTTTCGTGAGCTACAGCTCACTTCATCGGATGCATTTGGTGGAAAAAACAGAGGAGAGATTTATATATACACACACACACACACAGAGAACATGAAACAATGGGTTTATCATACACACTGTAAGGAGAGTGATCACTTAAGATAAGCCATCACCAACAGCAGGGGGGGAAGGAGGAAAACCTTTCATGGTGACAAGCAGGTAGGCTAATTCCAGCAGTTAACAAGAATATCAGAGGAACAGTGGGGGGTGGGGTAGGAGGGAGAAATACCATGGGGAAATAGTTTTACTTTGTGTAATGACTCATCCATTCCCAGTCTCTATTCAAGCCTAAGTTAATTGTATCCAGTTTGCAAATTAATTCCAATTCAGCAGTCTCTCGTTGGAGTCTGTTTTTGAAGCTTTTTTGTTGAAGGATAGCCACTCTTAGGTCTGTGATCGAGTGACCAGAGAGATTGAAGTGTTCTCCAACTGGTTTTTGAATGTTATAATTCTTGACGTCTGATTTGTGTCCATTCATTCTTTTACGTAGAGACTGTCCAGTTTGGCCAATGTACATGGCAGAGGGGCATTGCTGGCACATGATGGCATATATCACATTGGTAGATGCGCAGGTGAACGAGCCGCTGATAGTGTGGCTGATGTGATTAGGCCCTATGATGGTGTCCCCTGAATAGATATGTGGACAGAGTTGGCAACGGGCTTTGTTGCAAGGATAGGTTCCTGGGTTAGTGGTTCTGTTGTGTGGTGTGTGGTTGCTGGCGAGTATTTGCTTCAGGTTGGGGGGCTGTCTCCCAAGATCTGTGAGAGTGAAGGGTCGTCCTTCAGGATAGGTTGTAGATCCTTGATGATGCGTTGGAGAGGTTTGAGTTGGGGGCTGAAGGTGATGGCTAGTGGCGTTCTGTTCTTTTCTTTGTTGGGCCTGTCCTGTAGTAGGTGACTTCTGGGTACTCTTCTGGCTCTGTCAGTCTGTTTCTTCACTTCAGCAGGTGGGTATTTTAGTTGTAAGAATGCATGATAGAGATCTTGTAGGTGTTTGTCTCTGTCAGAGGGGTTGGAGCAAATGCGGTTATATCGTAGAGCTTGGCTTTAGACAATGGATCGTGTGGTATGATCTGAATGAAAGCTAGAGGCATGTAGGTAGGAATAGCGGTCAGTAGGTTTCCGTTATAGGGTGGTGTTTGTGACCATCGCTTATTAGCACCGTAGTGTCCAGGAAGTGGATCTCTTATGTGTCCTGGTCCAGGCAGAGGTTGATGATGGGATGGAAATTGTTGAAATCGTGGTGGAATTCCTCAAGGGCTTCTTTTCCATGGGTCCAGATGATGATATCAATGTAGCGCAAGTAGAGTAGGGGCATTAGGGGATGAGAGCTGAGGAAGCGTTGTTCTAAGTCAGCCATAAAAATTTTGGCATACTGTGGGGCCATGCGGGTACCCATTGCAGTGCCGCTGATTTGAAGGTATACATTGTCCCCAAATGTGAAATGGTTATGGGTGAGGACAAAGTCACAAAGTTCAGCCACCAGGTTAGCCGTGACATTATCAGGGATACTGTTCCTGACAGCTTGTAGCCCATCTTTGTGTGGAATGTTGGTGTAGAGGGCTTCTACATCCATAGTGGCCAGGATGGTGTTTTCAGGAAGATCACCAATGGATTGTAGATTCCTCAGGAAGTCAGTGGTGTCTCGAAGATAGCTGGGAGTACTTGTAACGTAGGGGCTGAGGAGGGAGTCTACATAGCCAGACAATCCTGCTGTCAGGGTGCCAATGCCTGAGATGATGGGGTGTCCAGGATTTCCAGGTTTATGGATCTTGGGTAGCAGATAGAATACCCCAGGTCGGGGTTCTAGGGGTGTGTCTGTGTGGATTTGTTCTTGTGCTTTTTCAGGCACATGCTGTAGTTTCTTTTGGTAACTCTTAGTGGGATCAGAAGGTAATGGCTTGTAGAAAGTGGTGTTGGAGAGCTGCCTAGTAGCCTCTTGTTCATATTCCGACCTATTCATGATGATGACAGCACCACCTTTGTCAGCCTTTTTGATGATGATGTCAGAGTTGTTCCTGAGGCTGTGGATGGCATTGTGTTCTGCACGGCTGAGGTTATGGGGCAAGTGATGCTGCTTTTCCACAATTTCAGCCCGTGCATGTCGGCGGAAACACTCTATGTAGAAGTCCAGTCTGCTGTTTCGACCTTCAGGAGGAGTCCACCCAGAATCCTTCTTTTTGTAGTGTTGGTAGGAAGGTCTCTGTAGGTTAATATGTTGGTCAGAGGTGTGTTGGAAATATTCCTTGAGTCTGAGAGGTTGAAAATAGGATTCTAGGTCACCACAGAACTGTATCATGTTCGTGGGGGTGGAGGGGCAAAAGGAGAGGCCCCGAGATAGGACAGATTCTTCTGCTGGGCTAAGAGTATAGTTGGATAGATTAACAATATTGCTGGGTGGGTTACGGGAACCACTGTTGTGGCTCCTTGTGGCATGTAGTAGTTTAGATAGCTTAGTTTCCTTTTTCTTTTGTAGAGGAGAAGCAAAGTGTGTGTTGTAAATGGCTTGTCTAGTTTTTGTAAAGTCCAGCCACGAGGACGTTTGTGTGGAAGGTTGGTTCTTTGAGAGTATCCAGTTTTGAGAGCTCATTCTTAATCTTTCCCTGTTTGCTGTAGAGGATGTTGATCAGGTGGTTGCGCAGTTTCTTTGAGAGTGTGTGGCACATGCGTACAAATAGGAGGAATACATTCAGTAGGTTAGAACGTTAGTTATACCTTACAAGAGACCTTTTGCATAAAGCATATTCAGTTACATCATATTCACATTCATAAGCGTATTTCCATAAACAATATGGAGTGCAACGTCACACAATTGTTACCATTTAGTAAATGAAAACAAACTAAAGTGAATTGTACATATGTTTTAGGAAATAAACAATGAAGTGTGTTTATATCTAAAGTTGTCTGAGAAAATATAATAATACTAAAATTTGGCTAAGCTTTAAATTTTAATACTTTGCATTTACAGGTAATTTGCCTGTGATTTATTAAACTGATTATAAATGCAGATAGATTAACTTTTGTCTTTACAGAGAAGTGTCACAATGGGTGAAAATCAGTCCTGGCACAAGTGGGTGCTTCTCCATTGACTGCACTGGAACATCTCCTGCTTACACCACAACTGTATTTGGCCCGGTGTATTTTTTTATAAGTGATTTAGTCTATTATGTGTGTGTACTGGGTTTGGTTCTGTTCAATATCTTCATTAATGATTTAGATAATGGCACAGAGAGTATACTTACAAAGTTTGCGGATGATACCAAACTGGGAGGGGTTGCAAGTGCTTTGGAGGATAGTATTTAAAATTCTAAATGATCTGGACAAATTGGAGAAATGGGCTTAAATTGCAGCGAGGGGCAGTTTAGGTTGGACATTAGGAGAAACTTCCTAACTATCAGAGTGGTTAAGCCCTGGAATAAATTTCTCAGCTTGGTTGTGAAATCTCTGTCATGGAGATTTTTAAGAGCAGGTTGGACAAACACCTGTTATGGATGGTCTAGATAATACTTAGTCCTGCCATGAATGCAGGGGACTGGACTAGATGACCTCGTCAGGTCCCTTCCAGTCCTAAGATTCTGATTCTTTGTATTAGCCACAATATCTTAATCTTAACACTAAAAAAGAAGCCTAATAAGCATAATATTGTGTGTTCCTGAATTAAAAAGGGACGCCATTAATGTGGGGAAAAAATAAGACCGTTTCTCTTCTCTTCAACAAATGTCAGGCTTGTATTGTAAATATGTTATAGTCTGTATTATATTGATCTTACAAACACTTAAACACATGCTTAGCTTTTTGCATGTGAGTAGTCCCATTGAAATCAATCGCCTCAGTAAAGTTTATAAAAAGAAAAGGAGTACTTGTGGCACCTTAGCGACTAACAAATTTATTAGAGCATAAGCTTTTGTGAGCTACAGCTCACTTCATCGGATGCTGTGCATTTTTAAGTGTTCACAGGATTGGGGCCAAAGAGTCTAAATTCCTTAAAATGAGGGCTGGAGTTAAAGTCAAAGTATGTAACCTAGACACAGCACAGGAGCATTTGTGATGCAGTCTGATTTGTCAACCTTGACTATCTTTCCTGAAAGAAAAAGAATCTTAATTTTTTTACTAATGCTTGTAAGGAGCATTACTATTATCTTGGCTTTTTTTGTACATTCACCAAATGTCGTTTTTGATATCCTTGGGAAGTACGAGTAGAATTTTCACCTTCTGTACCATATCTTAAAGAATTACCTTGAAGAGAGGATCATTTCAGAATCGATCACTGTATACAGTCAAACTCAACCCTACACAAATGGTAAACTCCTCATTTAGAGTATTGTTACTGAGCCAAAAATAACTCATTTTAGCACAGGAAAACTGTTCATAAACTAAGTTGTGTAATGAGCTGCCAGTAGGGAAAGTATTTCTCGCTAAAAGCGTGGGAGGTTCTTATTCAATAATAATTTCTCAAAAAATAGCTTTTTCAATGTGGTCAGGTAATACAGGATGTCTAAAGCAAAATACTATCTTGAAATGGAAGTCAAATTTCAATGGATAAATAAACAATGTAGCTCCTTCCACCAAACTGCATTAATCCTACTATGTCTGCCTTTCCTCCATCCCTTGAGCTACCTCATCCTTGGTACATCCTGAGTTTAGATTTGGCAATGCTTTCTCATTTGAACAAGAACATCCTTATAAAGCTTTTAAGAAAAACAAATACCAATAAACCAAAAACCAAAGAGACTATACAGGAAAATGATCTGGCAGTCCAAGGACACTCTGACTAATCATTATTGCTAGGTTACTCCCTGTGCAAACTCATGTCAAGAAAGTGTTAATATAATTCTGTTAAATGCAAGCTACTATGTAAATGCAATGTAAGATGTTCCACAAAATATCAGGAAATGCAAAAACAGTGTTGCATATCGTTTGTTGCCTAGGGTAAACAGGATGTACACACTTAAGACAAAATAATGATGATAGACAGTACATATGTGCAGCATGAAGCATTAACATGAATTTTGAATCTGTCTTTTGCATTTCTGAAAATTTGTTGTTTCAACTAGGAAGTCATACTATTGTAAACAGATCTTTTGTATTTAATTTTATTTGATTTTCTTTAAGTTAAAGAAAGAGAATCCAGCATTGTTTAGCATGTGCAATTTAGGGATTAGATTTTGCCCTTGGCACCTATAGAGATGCTTGAGGTGGGGTAGGGAAGACTAAACCTATTGGTCTTTGACAGTGGACCTTGTAAGTTTCCCCGAAGCAATACAGATAAGGTGGAGGATATTCTTAGTAGAGAAGAAAATCATTTACCCAGGAGAATGTTTGCCCTTATGATATGAGGAGATTTCTGCATCCTTTGTCAAGGAGACTCATAATTTAGGAATATGTCCAGATTGCCAGCTGCTCTTGCAAGCTGGGTTTGCCACAGCATCATCTCCGAAGCAAGTTTCAGATAATTGTGACTGCTTATAGTCTATCTGATATTGATCTGATCACAGTTATGCATGCATCTGTGACTTGATTAGAATGCATTCTTAAAGTTACATTTGAAGAACACACAGATGCTACATCTGGTTCAGAACATGGCAGCAAGTCTATTTAGTAGATTAGATGCAGGCAGCATGTTACAACTCTTCTCAAACGACTGCATTGTCTCCCTGTTTGCTTCTAGGTACAATTCAAAATATGAATATTGATAAATAAGACCTTGAATAGTGAGTCCTAACTGCCTGAGAAAACACCTTAATTGCTTTCATGACCGCCAAGATCACTTGCGTGCTCTGGTTTACAGTGGTATTTAGACACTGTGGTGATAGGCATCAATATAAAACCTAAAAATAAGATAGGCAGTATTTGATAACTTTTTGCAGTGGAGGAGCCTACATTTTGTAATTTGTTTCCCCATGTGGGTCCGACATAATCCAAGTTATTGGCTTTCAGGGTATGCTCTGAAGGCCACCTTTTCTCCTGAGCAGGAGGTTATGTGATATATTTTTCAGAAGGCTTGTATACAGGGTTGGGTCTATTAATATCGGACTACCAGCTATTTTTTCTTTGTTTCTATGCACCCACAGGTGTGTAATAGGCACTATTTTATAAAATTAGCCACCAAATGCTCAGTCACATAGCTGAACTTGCAGGCATGACTCATTTGAATCCACAGCTGTAAATATAGGAAACATTTTCAGTATATATTCAGTAAACACTTGTCAGGTTTATTAACTGAAAGAACTTTTTCAAACCTTGCAAAACCACTAGTATTTAGTAGTTAGGTTTGTTCTTTTACAATCCCTCAAAAACACAATCCCATAAATTTACAAAAAAAACCTTTTTGCTCTTTCAGAAAAAAAATAACCCTCTTTGATTAGAGACTGAGCAAGAAACATTCAGACTGAAAGGTGAATGAATCAGAGAATTGTATGTGAAAGCAGAGGATTATAAAGGAAACAGATTTATAGTTGAAAACAGTTAACATTGTAACTTTCGCTATAGCAAGTGTTCTGACATCACAGAATCACAATTCTAGAAATACGCTAGACTCTCATTCAGTTGTTTGTTACCCAGACTCTTGTCTGCCTTTTGATGACGACAACTTGTTGAATACATTTAAGTGGCAAAAACATACTTACAGGCATTTTTCTTGAATATATCCTTCCCTAACAGGTATCAGTAGTATGAAGTCCTGCCCCAGGCCTGCTCAGACACATCCACAAAATATTTTTTGTATGTTTGTATGATAGGAAACAACAGACCATGAATCCTTAAAAATTGCTTCATGTGCTGAGATCTGTATAAGTTAAGCAAAATGCTTGCTGTCTTTTAATATTCGGTCTTCCAAAGTGGTAACAGTCTTGGTGCTATTCAGTAAGTTCAATGCCTCAGCCAGTTGTGTTAAAAGACTAACTTCAGAATTTTGGAGCCAAATGCCAAATCATCTGAATCCTAATTAAGTGAACCCAGGACTTCAGGTCATTAGACTTGTGATGGTCCAGTCATGGTAGTAGCTGATTGTGAAGAAAAGGAGACTCCACAACTTGTTTTGTTCCTTCACACGCAACAAATGCATCCTTCAGCCTACGTCCAAATATAATTGAAAGAACTACATTTTCTACAGGTCAAAGGCTATTGTGGGCCTTCACTGAGGGGCAAAGCCAGTGATCAAGCATGGCCTTACACCTGCTCCTGTATAGGTTTTTATCTTCACCCCGTAAGGACTTCAGGTGTCTGCTGGAAATTAACCCTAATAAACCAGTTTCTTAAGGGAATGTTGGCAGTCCTAATAAGAGACAGTTGTGGGACCTCTAGGTGCCTCAGGCTGGCTTCAGCCCTTAGTTTGACTGGCAATGTGCAGGATCCATGCACCTTGTCCTAGTATTCTTTAATTAATGGAAGTTTGCTTTGGGATAGTCACATGGCAGCCTTTTTTAAAATTTAAAATTCCATTTGTTATAAAATTAATCCCTAACAGAGTAGTGTACTTTGTTTCAACTTTACTTGTGCTTTCTTACACAAATTAAAAGAAAAAACAAACCACACTCATTGCAGTAAGAAAAGGAGTACTTGTGGCACCTTAGAGACTAACAAATTTATTAGAGCATAAGCTTTCGTGAGCTACAGCTCACTTCATCGGATGCATTTGGTGGAAAAAACAGAGGGGAGATTTATATATACACACACACGGAGAACATGAAACAATGGGTTCATCATACACACTGTAAGGAGAGTGATCACTTAAGATAAGCCATCACCAACAGCAGGGGGGGGAAGGAGAAAAACCTTTCATGGTGACAAGCAGGTAGGCTAATTCCAGCAGTTAACAAGAATATCAGAGGAACAGTGGGGGGTGGGGTGGGAGGGAGAAATACCATGGGGAAATAGTTTTACTTTGTGTAATGACTCATCCATTCCCAGTCTCTATTCAAGCCTAAATCAATTGTATCCAGTTTGCAAATTAATTCCAATTCAGCAGTCTCTCCTTGGAGTCTGTTTTTGAAGCTTTTTTGTTGAAGTATAGCCACTCTTAGGTCTGTGATCGAGTGACCAGAGAGATTGAAGTGTTCTCCAACTGGTTTTTGAATGTTATAATTCTTGACGTCTGATTTGTGTCCATTCATTCTTTTACGTAGAGACTGTCCAGTTTGGCCAATGCACATGGCAGAGGGGCATTGCTGGCACATGATGGCATATATCACATTGGTAGATGCGCAGGTGAACGAGCCGCTGATAGTGTGGCTGATGTGATTAGGCCCTATGATGGTATCCCCTGAATAGATATGTGGACAGAGTTGGCAACGGGCTTTGTTGCAAGGATAGGTTCCTGGGTTAGTGGGTCTGTTGTGTGGTGTGTGGTTGCTGGTGAGTATTTGCTTCAGATTGGGGGGCTGTCTGTAAGCAAGGACTGGCCTGTCTCCCAAGATCTGTGAGAGTGATGGGTCGTCCTTCAGGATAGGTTGTAGATCCTTGATGATGCGTTGGAGAGGTTTTAGTTGGGGGCTGAAGGTGATGGCTAGTGGCGTTCTGTTGTTTTCTTTGTTGGGCCTGTCCTGTAGTAGGTGACTTCTGGGTACTCTCCTGGCTCTGTCAATCTGTTTCTTCACTTCAGCAGGTGGGTATTGTAGTTGTAGGAATGCATGATAGAGATCTTGTAGGTGTTTGCCTCTGTCTGAGGGGTTGGAGCAAATGCGGTTATATCGTAGCGCTTGGCTGTAGACAATGGATCGAGTGGTATGATCTGGATGAAAGCTAGAGGCATGTAGGTAGGAATAGCGGTCAGTCATCCAGATCATACCACTCGATCCATTGTCTACAGCCAAGCGCTACGATATAACCGCATT
The DNA here is from genome assembly GCF_009764565.3 of Dermochelys coriacea. Taxonomy (NCBI): domain Eukaryota; kingdom Metazoa; phylum Chordata; order Testudines; family Dermochelyidae; genus Dermochelys; species Dermochelys coriacea. Next base: position 177,958,853 of record NC_050070.1, on the reverse strand, counting down.
TGCTCCAACCCCTCAGACATCTACCAATGTGATATATGCCATCATGTGCCAGCAATGCCCCTCTGCCATGTACATTGGCCAAACTGGACAGTCTCTACGTAAAAGAATGAATGGACACAAATCAGACGTCAAGAATTATAACATTCAAAAACCAGTTGGAGAACACTTCAATCTCTCTGGTCACTCGATCACAGACCTAAGAGTGGCTATACTTCAACAAAAAAGCTTCAAAAACAGACTCCAAGGAGAGACTGCTGAATTGGAATTAATTTGCAAACTGGATACAATTAACTTAGGCTTGAATAGAGACTGGGAATGGATGAGTCATTACACAAAGTAAAACTATATTTCCCCATGGTATTTCTCCCTCCCACCCCACCCCCCACTGTTCCTCTGATATTCTTGTTAACTGCTGGAATTAGCCTACCTGCTTGTCACCATGAAAGGTTTTCCTCCTTCCCCCCCCCCCCCCCCCCCCGCTGTTGGTGATGGCTTATCTTAAGTGATCACTCTCCTTACAGTGTGTCTGATAAACCCATTGTTTCATGTTCTCTGTGTGTGTGTATATAAATCTCCCCTCTGTTTTTTCCACCAAATGCATCCGATGAAGTGAGCTGTAGCTCACGAAAGCTTATGCTCAAATAAATTTGTTAGTCTCTAAGGTGCCACAAGTACTCCTTTTCTTTTTGCGAATACAGACTAACACGGCTGCTACTCTGAAACCTGTCATTGCAGTAGTTAGCCTACTTTAACTTTGCCAAACTAAACTATATTCCAAGCTAAAGTAATCTGAGGAAAATATCCAGTCCAATTATATTGCAGTCCTAGGAGCCCTTTCAGGGTTTAATGTTTTTGGGGAGTTTTATGAAGCATTACTGTATGGGGAATTGTGCTCTTGCATATGAACTAATTAGAGGAGATCAGAGCCCTCAACAATGCTTTGAGCAGCAAAATCTTCTTATCCCCAGATAAGTCTCAAAATTATGGTCTGTTGAGGGAACAGTGTTTTGTGAAATATCCAGCCTTTTATTGTTCTTAGCCTTGTTGATATCATGCAACCTGTGAAAAGTGGGATCATTCACGTGTCCCACATGGTGAGGTACATGAAGTAATGGTACCAAGCCTTTGTTGGTGTAGGTTGAGTGAATTACTGCAAATTGTCACTTCAGTCTTTTTGTTTTTTGGCATGTTTTCCTAAGTAACTATTTTCCCTATGGGACAGAAAGAAATCAAACAACTTTTTTTAATAAAAATCCAGCAAGTAAGAAGTAAACAAAAATTAATTCCCGCAGAGCTCATTCTAGACGTATCTGGCTCCAGTTCCTGAAAGCGAGGGCCGCTGATGTTTCCTCACTGGGAAGCATGTCAAGGCACCGTTATTATAGCAGTTACATAAAAACCTTGATTAGACTAAAATTCTAACATATTAAAAATACTAATCTTTTTTTTCTGTTAGAATTACTTATCTGTGATCCTTTCTGTGTCTTGTTGAGGTTCATTGTCTGGGTACACTGCAAGAAGGACAGGAGACACTTGTTATAGATTTTAATCAGGCTGCAACTTTATTATATAGATGTCTGGGACTACCTGGCAGATAAAGTGTGTAGTGAAGGAAAATCCATGCTTTTTCAAATCCGTTCTCCGGGACTTCCACCAGCCCCCCTTTGTTTCCATCCAGGTCTCCCAGCCGACGCATGGCTTGGACCTTACCATCCACCACCCTCGTAAGAGAGTTAAGGTGGGCTATGAGAACGGGGGGCAGTTGACTCCCTGCCGTACCAATTAGAGGAGTCCCCAACCCCCTTCCCTGTTCTGTTCCTTTGTCCAGTACCTCCTTTTAAGACCTTTACCAGGCCATTTATCTGGTCACTGGCTGCTGTTCCTGTGGAGTACCTGCACTGAACATCCACCCAAACTTATAAAATAAGTTGCAACATATGTCCTACCACCTTTTCTTCTCACCAGAAAAGGTCCTCCCTCACTCCCACTGTGGGGAAGGTGAAAAAAACTCACTCCACCGAAGCCAATTCTGGTGATGCGGGAAAAATTCCTTTAAAAGGAGCGACTAGCATAATGCCCACAACAGGTCCCAACCCAGCATGCCATTCGCCTTCACTAGTGGAGGGAGGGTGGGTGCTGGCTTATTCGCTGTGTGGAACAAAGAGACTTGCCCCACCAAGGTTTCGTACCTTTATGCCCTTCGGACCTCACGTTCCTGGCGGGAGGGGGAGTGAGACATTGCTGCAAAGCTGACCACCAAGCATGTTTTTTACAGCAGTTTCTGACCTCCTTCTCCCCTCTTTCCCCCCACACACTATAAAGAAGAGCTGTCCTTCCTGGGTAAGCCCCAGACAAACTCTTCCTCACCTTAGTTGTGGTACAGTCATTAGGAAATTTATATGGCGGATGAGAATGCTAAAGGAAAATTGCAGTGGAATATGAGAGATTCTTCAAAGATAATCATCTTAACAGATAGAAATACAACAGAGGGTGTGCCAGAGCACAGCAGTGGTGGGACCTACCTAAAGTAAAAAGTCTGAGCTGTGCTACCTAGAGGGGCATGCTGCCTACTGAGGTACTTAAGTTGCCTCTGGCGATCAGTTCCATTCTCTGGTTGGCGAAGGAGCTCATATGGGACCACAATGGCTGATTAAATCCATCCTTTTGTCTCACTTGTGTGTGCCGTAAAAAAATGAACAAATATCAGCAACCAAAACCCAGCATTTTTTAATCTATTAGCTGGTGGGGTTTGGGGATGTTCCTGATGTTTATGCTTTGGGGCTTATATGTGCCTTTCATCTTCTCTTCTCAAACAATTTATGGACATTCAGTGGCATTGTCAACACACCTTGGGGATTTTTGCCTCTTTCATCTACTCCCTCTGGAGCACCTTATGGAGGGCCATTTGCATCATCAGCATACCTAGGGCTTTTGGCTCACTTGCCGTGCATTCTCCAGAGTGACATATATCTCTGGACAGGGTCCTTGGGCAATTGTGCATTATTGGAGCACTTGTGGACACTTCCATGTCCTTTTTCATGCTGCCTTGGACATTTTGGTTATTGACATTGGTGCACCATCTACTGACTTGCCCACTGTGCTTTATGCCCCAGAAGGGACCATGACTGGCCAGCACATGATAAATATTCACAAATGTAACTGTGTGCTACTGGATCCTAGAGTGTATTCCTCAACATCTCCCTGGCCTTCTCCAATTGGTCTGTTAAGATTGCCATGAAGCCAGCCTGGAAAGCCTTAGAAGCTTTGGTTTTAAAAGAACCCAGATAAGACCCCATACTGGGTGTCAGAACCCTGCCCCAGTGCTACCTACAATCATGCAATTCCCACAGAGGAGATTGTATAGCTTTATATCCAGTCCTGTATAAAGTGTCCTGCTAGACCTAAGGTGACTGTTCCTTGAGCAAGTAACCCAACCAGTGATGTTCAACATGACTTGTCAGAGGGTATGTGTAAACAAGGAAAACAGATCATTTTTTCCCTTTAAGATCAACCATGACCAGTGAACACATTTGTCAAGGTGTTAAACTGTGTCTACATTAGGTGCAAAGTCATGTTTAAAAAATTTGTTGGCTAGCAAATTTTCAAACACAGCCTATTTTCCTAGTCATCTCCACAAGGACATCATCTTCTGCCAGTGCCAAAAGGGAACCAGATAACTCCTCATTTTGCAGCTAACTCTGCTGTCCGCTCCTACAAACACCTGCCTGTGGTTCTGGCTATTCCTCTCCCAGACATGATGTCACATATAAGCTACATAATGGATCCTCAGATGCAGCAAGAAATATTGCATTAATAGGTATGATGCTATTTCTTCAGAAATCTGCTTCCTTAATGTGTGATGGTCTTTTCACTGATCTTAATGCTCCAAAGCAATGTCCTAACATGGACATTTGTTGGAGCCCTTATTAGCATGGAGTTTTTGAGAGTCATATCAGATCTATGCTCTGGAATCCCTATGCAGTTCTAGATTGCTTGAACACTGATGGTTTTCAGCACAACCTGTGTACATGCATACATTAGCAGCATTGATACTTCAACTACCCAGACATCTGTTGAGAAAAATAATACAGCAAGGCACATATTATCCAGCTAGTTCTTGGAATGCATTGGAGACACTTTTTTTTATTTCAGAAGGTGGAGAAAGCAATTTTTATTTCAGAAGGTGGAGAGGCTGTTCTAGATTTGATTTGGACAAATAGGAAGGAACTGATTTGAGAATTTGAAAGTGGAAGGCAGCTTGGGTGAAAGTGATCATGAAATGATAGGTTTCAGAGTAGCAGCCGTGTTAGTCTGTATTCGCAAAAAGAAAAGGAGTACTTGTGGCACCTTAGAGACTAACAAATTTATTAGAGCATTAATGCTCTAATAAATTTGTTAGTCTCTAAGGTGCCACAAGTACTCCTTTTCTTTTCATGAAATGATAGAATTCATGATTCTAAGGAATGGTGGGAGGGAAAACAGCAGAATAAAGACAATTGATTTCAAGAAGGCAGACTTTAGCAAACTTAGGAAGTTGGTAGGCAAGATCCCATTGGAAGCCAAGCCTAAGGGGAAAAACAGTTCAAGAGAGTTGGCATTTTTTCCAAGAGACATTATTAAGGGCACAAGAGCAAACTATCACACTGCGTAGGAAAGTTAGGAATTATGGCAAGAGGCCATCCTGGCTTAACCAGGGGATCTTCAATTATCTGAAACTCAAAAAAGAATCCTACAAAAAGTGGAAACTAGATAAAATTATGAAGGATGAAAATTTAAAAAAAAACACAATTATGTAGGGACAAAATTAGGAAGTTTAATCTTATTTGTGCCTTAGCCTATCTAGAGACATAAAAGGTAACAAGAAAACGTTCTACAAATGCATTAGAAGCAAGGGGGATACCAAAGCCAGGGCAGGCCTATTACTCAATGAGGGAAGAAAGACAACACAGAAAATGTGGAAATGGCAGAAGTGCTAAATGCTTTTTTTTTTGTTTTGTTTTTTTTGTTTTCACCAGAAAGGTTTGTAGCGATTGAATGTCTAACATAGTGAATTCCAGTGAAGATCAGGTAGGATTTGAGGCTAAAATAGGAGAACAACAAATTAAAAATTAGACAAGTTAGATGTTTTCAAATTGGCAGGGCCTGATGAAATATATCTTAGGAGCTGACAGAGGAGATATGAGCCATTAGTGATTATCTTCGAAGACTCATGGAAAATAGAAGAGATTACAGAGGACTGGAAGAGGGCAAATATAGTGCCAATCTATAAAAAAGGGGAATAAGGACAACCTGGGGAATTAGAGACTAGTCATCTTAACATCAGTACCGGGAAAGATAATGGAGCAAATAATCAAGCCATCAATTTGCAAACACCTAGAAGATAACGTGATAAGTAACAGTCAACATGGATTTGTCAAGAGCAAATCTTGTCAGTCCAACCTAATAGCATTCTTTGATAGACTAACAAGCCTTGTGGATGGGGAGAAGTGGTAGATGTGGTATATCTTGACTTTAGTAAGGCTTTTGATACTGTCTTGCATGATCTCATAAACAAATTAAGGCCATGTCTATATGTACAGCGGTGCAGCTGTACCAATACAGCTGCGTTCCTGCAGCACATCAGGTGAAGATGCTCAATGCTGACGGGAGTGAACCTCTCTGTCAGCATACAGAAAACACCACTGTGATTGGCTGTGCACATGAGCATTTATGTTGGTGTAACTTATGTCCTTCGGGGGTGTAATATTCACACCCCTGAGCAACATACATTTTTGCTGACAGGCTGTAGTGTAGACATAGCCTAAGGAAATATAACCTAGGTGGAGCTGCTGTAAAATGGGTGCATAACTGATTGGAAAACTGTTCCGAGGAGTAATTATCAGTTGGAAAGGCATATCAAGTGGAGTCCCACAGGGATTGATTCTGGGTCATTTTCTGCTCAATATCTCATCAATGATTTAGAGCAGAGGTCCCCAAATTGTGGGATGCGCCCTCCTAGGGGGGGCGTGGAGGTATGTTCGGGGGGTGCAGCCAAGGCCCAGGCCAGCCACGCACCACCCCCCGCCCCAGGGGGAACAGGGAAGGAGCGCCACTCTGTTCTGCTCCGGGCCTTGGCCCCGGTTCCTGGCTCTGGGGCCCTGGCTGCCAGCCTCTGCTTCTGCCCCCAGCTGTGGCTCCAGCCTCGGCCCTCCTTACCCAGTCCTTGCCTCCCCCCAAGCTGTTGTCTTGTTCATGGCCCCAGCTGGGGGGGCGTGGACAGAGATAAGCAGGGGTGCAATCCTGAAAAGTTTGGGGACCACTGGCATAGAGAGTACACTTATAAAGTTTGCGGATGATACCAAGCTGGAAAAGGGTTGCAAGTGCTTTGCAAGGATAGGATTAAAATTCAAAATGATCTGGACAAACTGGAGAAATGGTCTGAAGTAAATAGGCTGAAATTCCATAAAGACAAATGCAAAGTACTCCACTTAGGAAGGAACAATCATTGCACACATACAAAATGGGAAATGACTGCCTAGGAAGGAGTACTTCAGAAAGGGATCTGGGGATTATAGTGGATCTCAAATTAAATATGAGTCAACAGTGTAACACTGTTGTTAAAAAAGGAAACATCGTTCTAGGATGTATTAGCAGCAATATTGTAAGCCAGGTACGCGAAGTAATTCTTTCACTCCACTCCGCACTGATAAGGCTTTAACTGGAGCATTGCATTCAGTTATGGGTGTCACATTTCATGGACAAATTGGAGGAAGTCCAGAGGAGCGCAACAATAATGATTAAAGGTCTTGAAAACATGACCTATGAGGAAAGATTGAAAAAATTGTGTTTGTTTAGTCTGGAGAAGAGAAGACTGAGGGGGAGTCATGGTAACAGTTTTCAAGTACATAAAAAATTGTTACAAGGAGGCCTGTGAAAATTTGTTTTCCTTAACCTCTGAGGATAGGACTAGAAGCAATGAGCTTAAATTGCAGCAAGTAAGGTTTAGGTTGGACATTAGGAAAAGCTTCCTAATGTCAGGGTAATTAAGCGCTGGAACAAATTGCCTAGGGACAGCAGGTTGTGGAATTTCCATCACTGGAGGTTTTTAAGAACAGGTTAGACAAACACCTGTCAGGAATGGTCTAGTTCAGAGGTGGGCAAACTACAGCACACAGACCACATCCGGCCTGTGGGACCGTCCTGCCCGGCCCTTCAGCTTCCGGCCGGGGATACTAGACCCCGGCCCCACCCCCACAGCCTCAGCTTGCCATGCTGCCAGCGCTCTGGGCAGCGAGGCTGTGAGCTCCTGCCGGGCAGTGTGGCTGCGAGAGCCGCCAGATGTAGTGTATTAAATTGCTCCCCGTAGGAATATGCTACTTACGGAGCACCAAGATTGGCAGCTGTAAGTAGCACACAGTAAGTAGCACATTCCTATGGGGAGCAATTTAATACACTACACCCGGGTAGGGAGTAGTGCCTTCCCAAACAGCCTGGCCCCCACCCCCTATCCGCCCACTTCTCACTCGCGACTGCCCCCCTCAGAACTCCTGACCCATCCAACTCCCCCTGCTTCTTGTCCCCTGACTGCCCCCTCCCGGGACCCCCCTGCCTGTAACTGCCCCCCCCCCGGGACCCTACCCCCTATCCAGTGCTCCCTATCTCCTGACTGCCCTGACCCCATCCATACCCCCGCCCCTGACAGGCCCCCCCGGGACTCCCACACCTATCCAACTGCCCCCTGTCCCCTGACTGCCCCCCAGGATCCCCTGCCCCTTATCCAAGCCCCCCCACTCCCCGCCCCCTTACTATCCCACTCAGAGCACCAGGACTGGCAGCCATAAGTAGTACACCGTAAGTAGCACATTCCTTTCGGAACCGTGATGTGGCCCTCAGGCCAAAAAGTTTGCCCACCCCTGGTCTAGTTGTTACTTACTCCTGACCTGAAGGCAGAGGACTGGACTAGATGACCTGCTGAGCTCCCTTCCAGTCCTACACTTCTGTGATTCTATGATAGAAAATATCCTTTGCCTAGAAATACCTCCCATCTAGTTCTTACCTTAAACCTGTGAGAGACCAGTTGAGGCTTTTGTAACTGGAGGCAGAACTGGCTAAATGGATTTCCCCTCCCTATTAGCATGCCCATTGATGTGATACAATGGTAGTAGCCTGAATCTTCCATTCTGATTAGAAGTTGCATGCTAGAAAGACTTACACTTACAAAGGGACAAAATTTGCTGACTGTTGTGAAAAGTCCCTTGTGTAGTCTCTTATAGACTCCACACAAAATCTGCCCTACCTCTTTCTTCTCTTGTCTCAGTTTGGGTTAAAAATAATCTCCCTAATGGATTTTCTACTCTGGGAAATTATATCATGTTAGAGTACAACTCTGAGGAATCATGTTAATTAACATGGTGTTCAACAGTGCATACAGGGACTGTTGTGTTTAACATTGTGTCAGCTGGTCATGGCTAATCCTAAGGGTCACAGGCTCAAAAAGTTAAAATAACATTAATTTTTGTCACATAGCGGCTTTTTCATCAAAGCTTTCAAATGCAACTGGCCTTTCCTAATTTCAGTGATGACAACTGCAGAGGAGGTATCTTTTTGATATGTTAATAAAAGGCTGAAGTATATGAGGCTGCTAAGGAGACTCTTAGATCTATGACAGGTTTCAGAGTAGCAGCCGTGTTAGTCTGTATTCGCAAAAAGAAAAAGGAATACTTGTGGCACCTTAGAGACTAACAAATTTATTAGAGCATAAGCTTTCGTGAGCTGTAGCTGTAGCTTACGAAAGCTTATGCTCTAATAAATTTGTTAGTCTCTAAGGTGCCACAAGTACTCCTTTTTCTTTTTTCTTAGATCTATGTGTACTGGGAAAGTACATCCTATTAGAACCCTGGGGAGTTGTGGGAACTAACACAGTGTTAAACACAACTGGGGACTCACCATAGCAGAGAACATTGTGCATACAATAGCATCACCTGATCTAGGGTCTACCACAGTTCTGGTTTGGATTTGGCTCGAGATAGTAGAAATATCTCAATAACAGTTCACAGGATTTTTAGCTCCATCAGCTTCAAATCCAAAATCTGAATCCTAGCCAAAACCTAATACAGATCTCTGTGCCACATCTTCAGCCTACCTATAATGATATTCTCCAGTCTGAAGGCAAAAATCCAAGTAACCTGTTTATTGCCACAAGGAGTAATTAAGTATCCTTTGGCAAAAATAAAACTTGCTTTAGGTCCATAAAGTTTTTTTTAAATAACTTCTATATTTCATCATGTTATGCCTCCATCAGAAGACTAAAAGGTGCAGTGTTCAGTAAAATCTGCTAGGGGGTTGAATGTTTTTGTCTGTCATATTTCCATAGGAATTGAAATTGAATGTATGAAGTAGCATTAGTAGAATTGTTAGTCATAACATTATAGCAGTTTTATATTTTTAAATACAGCGTACAAGCTAGTTTTGTGTGCTGAACCGCAGATTTGGTGCCTGAAATATAACACTCATGTTGTCAGGGGCTGGAAGTGGTATGGAGATATTACATTCCGCCCCTCTATGTATGGTGTGTGGTTAAGGAAGGGAAAGGGGAAAGTGATGCATGCTCCTTACTAACAAACCTCCTTGAAAACAATGGAAAATGCAGGAGTAGAGGAAAGGTTGCTACAGTGAGTGGGGTGTAGTAGACATATACCCATATAACCCCCTCCACCCAATAAATCTGTAAATTATATATTAAAAAAAATACAGTTGAGATTTTATATCTGCTGTTTGACTTGCAGAGCATGGCAGAGATCAGATCAGTTCGTCTAAAGCTCTGAAAGGATTACTTTTGTGCTGTTAAAATCTTGTAATATGTGCTAATCTTCCAGAGCTATGTCCATCTGGGATAACAGTCTACAGATTACCACGATGTGTAGCATAGTGGGAGCATGGCTTGGAGCATTTCCTATTCCTCTGGATTGGGATCGGCCTTGGCAGGTCAGTCTTCATACCTTTTATTGTAAGTGTATTCACATTTGTTTGTTGCAGTGTGAGAGCTGAACAAAAAGCAGGGAGTTTGTATTGTGGTGCTTGTTTGGGGTTTGTTTTTGCTGTGGGGGATGGTCTTTTGGTGTGGCTTGTGTTTCCCAGATTAACAGGATTTAGGTGGGAAGGCTATGACAGATACGGAGGCAGCTGTGGGAGTGACTCGTATAGTGGAAGAGACAATGAGGATGACTGGATGTGGAAGCTGTGGTATGTACATGATCCTGGAAGGGGGACCTGGTAAGAGTTTTGTCTGCATGAAATGCCGTCTGATAGAGCTGATGGAGGAAAAGATCCGAGGTTTGGAGATGCAGGTGAAAAGTCTCGTTGAGTTTAGGAAGGGGTTTGAGCAGATGATGGAGCAAAGACATGAGGTATCTGAAGGGAAAAGCTCAGACTTACAGATGGATGCAGGGCTGGGGAATTTTGAGGGGAGACGGGGTGAGGAGAGTGGTCATTGGAAGCATGTGACTAAAAGAACCAGGCAGAGGAAAAGACGGGCTAGTAAAGGAGAAATAGAGCTTAGGAACAGGTTTGCAGAGTTGGAAAATGAAGAAGAGGGGCTCAGCAGGTAGTCGCTGAAGGTGGAAGGGTAAGGAATAGAGAAGAGAGGTTAGTCCTATAGGAAAAGGGGAAGAGTCAAGGGAGACAACACCAAATATGAGCCCAGGAGGATACAGGATGGGTTTGAAGAGGATTATAAGGGAAAATAGGAATGGAAAGAACGTTGTAGCCAGAGGGAACAGGGGAGAGACTGGAGAATAGCACCGTCTCCAGGAAAAGGCAGGTCTATGTGATTGGGGACTCTTTATTGAGAAGAATAGACAGGCCTGTAACCAGAGCGGATCCAGAGAATAGAAGGGTGTGCTGTCTTCCAGGTGCTAAGATACGGGATGTAGACCTGAGGTTGAAAAGGATCCTAAAGGGAGCGGGAAAGAATCCCCTAATTATCCTTCATGTGGGAACAAATGATATGGCTAGATTCTCACTGGAAAGTAGTAAGGGAGACTATGCTAGGCTGGGGAAAGACGCTTAAGGAAATCGAGGCTCAGGTGATCTTTAGTGGGATTCTGCCTGTTCCTAGAGAAGGGCAACAAAGGGTGTGACAAGATTATGACTGTCAACAGATCGCTTAGGCAGTGGTGCTATAAGGAGGGCTTTGGGATGTATGGCCACTGGGAGGCATTCATGGACAGAGGACAGTTCTCTCAGGATGGACTTCATCTGAGTAGGGAAGGAAATAGACTTCTAGGATGGAGGCTGGCACAACTGATAAAGAGAGCTTTAAACTAGGATTTTGGGGGAGATAGTTGGGAGATGTACAGGTAATCTCCATGCCAGATTTTAGCATTGAGAGGGAAGAAGATGAAGTAAGAAAGGATACAGCCGTGGGTAGGAGAATGTATATAAGGAGCGAGGGCGGTGTGGATACTAGTCTAATAGGTTATACTGGCTGTAGAATGACTGTGCCTAATAGGGTACAAAATGTGGAGCGAGGCCAAACAGCAAAAATTAAGATGTTCGTACACAATGGGAGGAGCCTAGTAACAAAATGGAGGGAACTAGAGCTACTGGTGCAGGAAGTGAAACGAGATATTATAGGGATAACAAACATGGTGGAATAGTAGTCATGACTGGACTACAGGTATTGAAGGGTATGTGCTGTTTAGGAAAGACAGAAATAAAGGTAAAGGTGATGGAGTAGCATTGTATATCAATGATGAGGGTAGAATGTAAAGAAATAAGAAGCGATGCAATGGATAAGACAGAGTCCGTCTGGGCAAAAATTACATTGGGGAAGATAACTAGTAGAATCCTCTCCTATGATAGTGCTTGGGGGTGCTATAGACCTCCGGGATCTAATTTGGTTATGGATAGAGCCCTTTTATATTTTTAATAAGTAAATACTAATGGAACTGCGTGATCATGGGAGACTTTAACTTCCCAGATATAGACTGGAGGACCAGTGCTAGTAATAATAATAGGGCTCAGATTTTCCTAGATGCGATAGCTGATGGATTCCTTCATCAAGTAGTTGCTGAACCGACTAGAGGGGATGCCATTTTAGATTCGGTTTTGGTGAGTAGTGAGGACCTCATAGAAGAAATGGTTGTAGGGAATAATCTTGGTTCAAGTGATCACGAGCTGATTCAGTTCAAACTGAACGGAAGGATTAACAAAATAAATCTGCAACTAGGGTTTTTGATTTCAAAAGGGCTGACTTTCAAAAATTAAGGAAATTATTAGGCAAGTGGATTGGACTGAAGAATTTTATGGATCTAAAGGTAGAGGAGGCCTGGGATTACTTTAAATCAAAGCTGCAGAAGCTGTCGGAAGCCTGTATCCAAGAAAGGGAAAAAAATTCATAGGCAGGAGTTGTAGACCAAGCTGGATGAGCAAGCATCTTAGAGAGGTGATGATAGAAGCAGAAAGCGTACAGGGAGTGGAAGATGGGAGGGTCAGCAAGGAAAGCTACCTTATTGAGGTCGGAACATGTAGGGATAAGTGAGACAGGCTAAAGCGAGTAGAGTTGGATCTTGCAAAGGGGATTAAAACCAATAGTAAAAGGTTCTATAGCCATATAAATAAAAGAAAACTAAGAAAGAAGAAGTGGGGCCGCTAACACTGAGGATGAGTGGAGGTAAAGATAATCTAGGGCATGGCTAATATCTAAACAAATACTTTGCCTCAATCTTTAATAAGGCTAAAGAGGATTTAGGGATACTGGTAGCATGACAAATGGGAATGAGGATATGGGAGGTAGATATTACCATTCTGAGGTAGAAAACGCAACTCAACCAGCTTAATGGGACTAAATCGGGGGGCCCAGATAATCTTCATCCAAGAATATTAAAGGAATTGGCACCTGAAAATGCAGGCCCATTAGCAAGAATTTTTAATGAATCTGTAAACTCAAGAGTTGTACCGAATAATTGGAGAATTGGTAATATAGTTCCTATTTTTAAGAAAGGAAAAAAAAAAGTGATCCGGGTAACTACAGGCCAGTTAGTTTGACATCTGTAGTATGCAAGGTCCTGGAAAAAATTTTGAAGGAGAAATTAGTTAAGGACATTGAAGTCAATGGAAAATGGGACAAAATACAAGGTTTTACAAAAGGTAGATCATGCCAAACCAACCTGATCTCCTTCTTTGAGAAAGTAACAGATTTTTTAGACAAAGGAAACGCAGTGGATCTAATTTACCTAGATTTCAGTAAGGCGTTTGATACCGTGCCACATGGGGAATTATTAGTTAAATTGGAAAAGATGGGGATCAATATGAACATCAAAAGGTAGATAAGGAATTGGTTAAAGGTAAGACTGCAACGAGTCTTACTGAAAGGCGAACTGTCAGGCTGGAAGGAGGTTACCAGTTGAGTTCCTCAGGGATCGGTTTTGGGACCAATCTTATTTAATCTTTTTATTACTGACCTCGGCACAAAAAGTGGGAGTGTGCTAATAAAATTTGCTGATGATACAAAGCTGGGAGGTATTGCCAATTCAGAGAAGGATCGGGATATTATACAGGAGGATATTGATGACCTTGTAAACTGGAGTAATAGTAATAGGATGAAATTTAATAGTGAGAAGTGTAAGGTTATGCATTTAGGGATTAATAACAAGAATTTTAGTTATAAGCTGGGGACGCATCAATTAGAGGTAACGGAAGAGGAGAAGGACCTTGGAGTATTGGTTAATCATAGGATGACTATGAGCTGCCAATGTTGATATGGCTGTGAAAAAAGGTAATGCGGTTTTGGGATGCATCAGGAGAGGTATTTCCAGTAGGGATACGGAGGTTTTCGTACCATTATACAAGGCACTGATGAGACCTCACCTGGAATACTGTGTGCAGTTCTGGTCTCCCATGTTTAAGAAGGATGAATTCAAACTGGAGGAGGTACAGAGAAAGGCTACTAGGATGATCTGAGGAATGGAAAACTTGTCTTATGAAAGGAAACTCAAGGAGCTTGGCTTGTTTAGCCTAACTAAAAGAAGGTTGAGGGGAGATATGATTGCTCTCTATAAATATATCGGAGGGATAAATACAGGAGAAGGAGAGGAATTATTTCAGCTCGGCATCAATGTGGACACAAGATCAAATGGGTATAAACTGGCCACCAGGAAGTTCAGACTTGAAATTAGACGAAGGTTTCTAACCATCAGAGGAGTGAAGTTTTGGAATAGCCTTCCAAGGGAAGCAGTGGGGGCAAAAGATCTATCTGGCTTTAAGATTCTACTCGATAAGTTTATGGAGGAGATGGTATGATGGGATAATGTGATTTTGGTTATTAATTGATCTTTAAATATTCAGGGTAAATAGGCCTAATCCCCTGAGATGGGATATTAGATGGGTGGGATCTGAGTTACTACAGAAATTTCTTTCCTGGGTATCTGGCTGGTGAATCTTGCCCATATGCTCAGGGTTTAGCTGATTGCCATATTTGGGGTCAGGAAGGAATTTTCCTCCAGGGCAGATTGGAAGAGGCCCTGGAGGTTTTTTGCCTTCCTCTGTAGCATGGGGCACGGGTCACTTGAGGGATGTTTCTCTGCTCCTCGAATTCTTTAAACCACGATTTGAGGACTTCAATAGCTTAGACATAGGTAACCTGTAATTAGACATGGGTGAGATTTTTCGTAGGAGTGGGTGGGTGAGATTCTGTGGCCTGCGTTGTGCAGGAGGTCGGACTAGATGATCAGAATGGTCCCTTCTGACCTTAGTATCTATGAAAAGTATATTAGAGGTGCTAGCATGAAGCTGCTTATGTAAAGTAGCCAAATCCCATTTAAGAACTGTATAATAAATATCTCTTTTCCAGTATACAACATGCAGTGTTTTTACTACCTCTTTCAGTCATTTTTAAGTGTTTTGTGTGTGTCTCTGTGTTCATGTGCTGATACTATCAGTAGATTCTTGAAGAAAATAACAGTGAAAGCTAATATTCAGAGTTTGATATTGAGCAGTTACACAAGCAGGAAGAGAAGAGCAACATGACACATGGCAGGGAGTGTATCCACATTCAGTTTGTAGATAGAAAGCAATGCTTTTATTGTTTATGGGGAGGGGAAGAAAGATGCTTTCCAAGTGTTTCAGCTTCACTGCACCTTCCATTAAAGCACTTAACGAAATGCATTTAAAATTGCTATTGGCTTAATATTGATTTGTGGAGTTTGGGTGGCCAAATACCTCTGCTGAAAATTTACCTTATGATTTCAAAGGAACCACTGGCAAGTAGCAGCTACTTTGTTGCACAGTAAAAAATGGGAAGCTGGCACTGCAGAAAAATCTGTAAATTCAGCAGACTGCACTATTCTATTTGACTTTAATTGCCATGCGGAAATGATCTCTCCAGCTGTTACCTAAATATGTAAATGTTCTGAGATGATTCTTAGTAATAGCTATTGGTGTAATTAGAAAGAAACCACTGCTGCATTCCATCCTACTGAGGTGCTAACCATTTACACTAAATCCATCAGTAATTGCCAACTCTATAATGCTACTAGTCAGATGGAGTTCAGGAGTCTCCTCTTCCAGAAGCTAGTAGGGCAGCCAGCACTCAAGTCTCTCTCATCCTCATGAAACGTGGTGATTTATACTCCTAGTGGAGGGTTTCTTCCAGCAGCAGCTGAGGAGGTTACCTTTGTGTCAGAAGCCTTTCTTTCGATCAGTATAATTACATCTTTATTAAAATGTCTTAAATATCCTAAGAAATCAGAATAGCAGATGAGTGGTTTAGTAGCTTAAGAATAAAGTTTGACTTTACTCCCTGCAACTACATATTCTAAACCTTGGAGCGTGTTTCACTGTTCCCTTCTCTTGAGGGTAGGTGCTTGGTAGCATCATTTAGTGTATCATTTATATGATTTCTTTTATGAGACCTTAAAATCAATGGGCTCAATCCTGTAAAGTGTGCCTTGTGCAGGGCATCCTCATCTCCTGCTGACTTTAGTGGAAGTTGAAAATGCTTGGCTCTTTGCAGGAGTAAGTATGGAGATTTTGCTTTCCCTGCTTTGACATTAATTAACATTCCCATGTCATTTTCTAAAAGTCATGTCCCTGTGCCATGATAGAGGTATATAAAATCATGAGTGGTGTAGAGAAAGTGAATAAGGAAAAGTTATGTACTTGTTCCCATAATATAAGAACAAGGGGTCACCAAATGAAATTAATAGGTAGCAGGTTTAAAACAAATAAAAGGAAGTTCTTCTTCACTCAGCGCACAGTCAACCTGTGGAACTCCTTGCCTGAGGAGGTTGTGAAGGCTAGGACTATAACAGGGTTTAAAAGAGAACTGGACAAATTCATGGAGGTTAAGTCCATTAATGGCTATTAGCCAGGATGGGTAAGGAATGGTGTTCCTAGCCTCTGTGTGTCAGAGGGTGGAGATGGATGACAGGAGAGAGATCACTAGATCGTTACCTGTTAGATTCACTCCCTCTGGGGCACCTAGCATTGGCCACTGTCGTTATACTGGGCTGGATGGACCTTTGGTCTGACCCAGTATGGCCGTTCTTATGCCATAGGTCAGAATGCACCCCAACCTAGAAACCCATGTGTATCTCTTCCTCCTGACCAGGGTTTTTCCAGGCTACATAGTTCCCTGCCTACACTGTGAGTTTCCGAGCAAGACAGACTGCCTAAGCAGGCCTGCTTTGCTTTCTCTTCAGAGGCTATGAGCAGCATAATTGTCCACAGCTGAAAGTTACCACATAATCCTTTCTAAGCAAGCACATTTACTCTTAAGGTGAAAGCATTGCAGAGAAAACATATTGAAAACAATAAAAGAACCTACAGGCAGGCAGCTAAACTTACCAGAGATCACCCCCAACTCCTGCAAGGGTTCTGGCATGTGGATCCATCCTTCAAACTCCACCAAGGCTTTTTCTGTGGTTACAAGTTCATAGCAGCTGTTAGCTCAGAATAAGCACCTCTGTGAATCATTCATTCTTTCCTTTAAGTAGTTTGGGCCTTTGAGCTTGTTCTCATATAACAGATGATCAACAGATAAACATCCCCTCCTCAGGGCAAAGCTTCAAAAGGCTTAGCTCTTGCATTACTGGAGGGGGTACATTAGCATGCATGTTTTCCTAGAGATTTTCTGAGAAACGCTGTTTAACTTTTTGTCCCAAAAGTTGTTCTTGTCTGGTGCATTGTTTAAAATAGTCTTTTGAAATTCATAACACTTCCCAGGGTTTGTTTACATTGGCCACGTCTCCCTTCTACAGAAGTTGCATACAATCCCGCAACAGTATAAAAACTTGGCATTTATAATACCATAGACTTCCAAAGCTATTTAAACTTAATTCAGTTAGCTGTCCCAAAGATATTGCAGGAAATTGCCATATCTGTCACAGTGGGCACCAGTCTCTATGGATACAGCTCTCCACCTCAGAGAAAACTGCATTTCACTGTGTTTTTGTGTTGTATGTATAGGGACAGATTTTTGAATTTCCCATATCTTTATGTTGTTTACACCCATGCAAAGAGTGTATATTGCTACCAAATCAGCATGGTAACAATTTACATCCACTTTGCACTGGTATAACCAAGTTTGCAAGGTGAAGTGCAACAGAGAATCTGACCCTAACAATGTACTTTGATCTTCTGTGGGATGAAAGTTGTTGTATACTTGAAAAATACTTCATTAATACAGTATTGCACAAGATCTAGGCTGGCGTAGAGACATTACATTAGATAATGTATATCCTGAAGACTTCATTAATAAATTAGGAAGTGAGCTGTAGCTCACGAAAGCTTATGCTCAAATAAATTTGTTAGTCTCTAAGGTGCCACAAGTACTCCTTTTCTTTTTGTGAATAGAGACTAACACAGCTGCTACTCTGAAACCTGTTAATAAATTATATACACAACTTCCCATAAGTTGTGCAATATGTCTGTATCTTGTATACCAATAGTATAAAAAATGGATAGATTCTGATGAAGAAGAGAGACATATTCATTAGATAAGACAGGTAATTTCTTGATTATACAGCTCCAAATGTTGACATGTGGAGACCCAAGTTTGGCAGTATCCTGGCAACTTTTTTTTGTGTGTGGCTAATATAGACTTGGGTCAGAATTTTCAAACATGAGTGGCTAAAGTTGGGCTTCTGAATGTATATTCAGGCATTTAAACAGCCATTGCCAGCTATTCAGAAGTGCTGAGTGTGACAGATATTGCAACTGCATGCAGCATCTTTCAGAGAATATATTGTATTAAGGTTATAAAAGATCTCTGTATTAATGTGGGCATTGTATTGTATTTGTATTGTATGCAAAGGAATTGTATGCAGCTCAGGGGAGGGGATAATGGTTGCTTTTAGCTCCTGCAGGAACTAAAACCAGTGTGGGGTGATTAAAGTGAATCACTCATGTTGTAAATACCTCTAGAGAGGTACAATCCCTTGGGAGGCTTGCAAATACTTGTTCAAACTGGGTTTTCCAGAGACTAACAGACAAAGAAAGGTCTTTTGATATAAAAAGGCTGCATTTAAACTGACTAAGGGCCTTCTTTCTGATACAGCAAACACACAGGTCTTTCTGTCCCAGGGAGCCCCAACCCTTGGAAGGGTTGGAAAGACTTTGGCCTACTAAGACCCCATAAGTATGACAAATGATTCTGGTATGTTTAGTTTTTGTTTAAATCTGTTTTGTTTTTCATGTTTTCTCTAATGCATTTACCTTAAGAATAAACGTGCTTGCTTGTAACTGCTAGTATTACACTGTTCATAGTCCTCAGAGAGAGAAAGCCAAGCATAGGTGCTGGCCTTTAGGCAGAGTGGCTTGCCAGGGATATCACAATGTAAGGCAAGGAGCCCTGCAGTCTTGCCCTCCCCTCCTTCCCACCCCTGTCACAAGAGACAGCTGATGACTGGAGATCTGAGACCTGACTGGGCACTCTTGGAATGTACCACAGAAGTGGGGGGCTACAGGTGCAATTATCCTGAAACTGTGACACTGCAGTTATCTAAGTTATAGTAGCTTGTCACTGATGTCTTTGGGCAGCAGTATTGTCCAGAACCTCTGCTGCGCTATGCACTGTGGCTGCACACCTCCCTGTCCCTGATACTCACCTCCCACCCTCACCTCTGGTATGTGCCTTATATTGGAGCTTGGGAGGGGGTCCATAAAAGACAACCTGAGGCTGTCTTCTTCAGTTCCTGTGCCAGGGGAATTCTCCCATGGCCGTATCTAGGGTTTTCAGAGTTCCTTTGTCACTCTGGCCTCGCATATGGCAGCTTGAGCAGGTGTGAAAATATCACCAAAATTTTGGACTTAAAGTACTTGAGTATCCCTTTTAATCATCTCTTTCTGGGGAGCTTATGGACTAACCATAGAGCAGGCAGTTTATCAATCCTGTAGGCCATAGATAGGATACTTCTTGTGGGGGACAACATTTTTAAATGCTAATGTTCTTTATGGCCCACTTTATAGGAGAAAGTGAAAGAAGCCTTTTAAATGCAAATATACAAGCTGTTTTTGCATTAATCTCAGTAAATGTAGTCAAACACAAAAATGATACTGTCCGGGGGATAGAAACGAGTCTTTATAGGCTGTTTTTTATTAACTTGGGCTTGACTTGCAGAACTTGACAAATATCAATTGAGAGATTATATACTTCTATGAACAGGGACTTCAAAAATATCTGATGTCAAGGTTCCTTCCCCATTCTGAACTCTAGGATACAGATGTGGGGACCTGCATGAAAACCTCCTAAGCTTATTTTTACCAGCTTAGGTTAAAACTTCCCCAAGGTACAAACTATTTTTCTTTTTCCCTCGGACTTTATTGCTGCCACCATCAAACGTCCAACAGATATATAACCGGGAAAGAGCCCGCTTGGAAACATCTTTCCCCCTAAAATCCTTTCCAAACCCTACATCCCCTTTCCTGGGGAAGGCTTGATAAAAATCCTCACCCATTTGCATAGGTGACCACAGACCCAAACCCTTGGATCTTAAGAACAATGAAAAAAAACAATCAGGTTCTTAAAAGAAGAATTTTAATAGAAGTAAAAGAAAAAGAATCACCTTTGTAAAATCAGAATGGTAAATACCTTACAGGGTAATTAGATTCAAAACATAGAGAATCCCTCTAGGCAAAACCTTAAGTTACCAAAAAGTCACAAAAACAGGAATATCCATTCCATTCAGCACAGCTTATTTTCTCAGCCATTTAAACAAACAGATTCTAACACATATTTAGCTAGATTACTTAAGTTCTAAAACTCCATTCCCTTCGTTCCCACCAAAAGCATCACACAGACAGCCTTTGTTTCTTCCCTGCTCCAGCTTTTGAAAGTATCTTGTCTCCTCATTAGTCATTGTGGTCAGGTGCCAGCGAGGTTATCCTAGCTTCTTAACCCTTTATAGGTGAAAGGGTTTTTCCTCTGGCCAGGAGGGATTTTAAAGGTGTTTACCCTTCCCTTTATATTTATCACACCTGGTCACCACATTATAAGAGACGGAAAAAGGTGTCCTGGCCAGACTTTTGTGGTGTTTGTAGTGGAAACATTGCCCCCAGTCTGGTCAAGCTGAGATGTCCCATGGAGGTGATGTATTGGAGTTGGATTCTGTTAGCATTCCCAGAGAGCTGATTCAAGGAACAGCATTAACATTGGTCTTTTCCTTCCTCCTACCCAATAGAGTAGTGGTTCTCAAACTTATTTGATCGCGCCCCCCTTCTTTGTGTCTGTAGTAGTTTATCCCGCCCCCCGCCACACAAGTACATATACCAGTAAAAACAAGCAACTCTAAATATTAAAAACAGTGAGGCATTGATTCAAACAGTGCTAACAATCCATTGCAATAAGAGCAAAAGCAAAACTGTGATTGGGGTCGATTCTTACAATTAAATGTGCACACCACATCGTAGCAAATGAATTAATGTACAGATGGCAACGACTTTGTATAATGCTATGCAGACTTAACAGAAATCCATCAATATACACAACACCATCTAGAGTCAAATACACAGTGCCATCTGAGGACCTGGTATGGCTGGAGCAATCAGCTTTGTTAGTTATTCAGTGCTAGGGGTAAAATGTGTGCCGTAAGTTTTTGTTTTCCCCCCCCATTAAAGCTTTTCATCCCCCCCTCCCCGAATACGTTCTGTGCCCCCCAATTTGAGAACCTCTGCAATAGAACACTGAGATCTACTGCTCAGCTGTTGAGCTATATATGGTTCTTCAAGGCCCTCATGGAATCTTCAGGTCTGATAGACATTCCTGGGTCCTGGGCACCAACAGTAAGAGCATTCCTTACAGGAGTATTCCCAGTGCTGCCACTGGTCACGTGGGAAGCGAGAGAAAGTAATAAGATCTCCTTTCCCTGTAGCTATGAAGGAGGATGGACCCTTCACTCTCTGTCTTCAGCTGAGGGGACAAGGGTGGGAAGAAAAGAGGCATTGACATAGGATTGTGCTGTTGTATTGGAACACCAGTGTTAAATCACCTTGATGCAGTGTTGTCACATATTGACACAATCCTGATGCAACATCATTACACACTGCCAGGACAGTCTGTTGTGTCTTCATAACTGCAGTGGTGAAGTAGCTCTCCAGCTGTTTAAAGCTTGAGTATTCCTGTAATAATGGTGATGGGAAATATGTAAAATGGTGATCCTTCCAGAATGGAATGAGAAGACTACCAGATATTTCTGTCAGAACTGCAGAATAGGCTGAGGCTCAGTGTGACAGAGTCTAACTCAGAGGTGGGCAAACTATGGCCCGCAGGACCGTCCTGCCCAGCCCCTGAGCTCCTGGCCGGGGAGTCTCACCCCCCGGTCCCTCCCCTGCTGTCCTTCCTCCCCTGCAGGTATGCCGCCGCATAAGCAGCGTGGCTTGCACCATCCACCTCCCAGACTTTCCAACAAGCCTGTCCTGCCACTCTGAGTGGCATGGTGAGGGGCAGGAGGTCCTGGGGCCAGTCAAGGGACAGTGGGCGGTCAGATGGGGCGGAGGTTCGGGGAGGGGAGTGGTCAGGAGATGGGGAGAAGGGGGAGGCTGGATGGGGGAACAGGGGGCAGGGGGAGTTGGATAGTGGGTGGGGTTCTGAGGGGGCAGTTAGGGATGCGGGTTCCAGGAAGGGGCGATCAGGGGACAAGAAGTGGATGGGTCAGGGGTCCTGGGGGGCCTGTCGGGGCAGGGATGTGGATAGTTCAGAGGCAGTCGGGGACAAGGAGCAGGGGGGCTTAGATAGGGGGTGAGGTTCCAAGGGGTGGTTAGGGGCAGCGGGTCCCAGGAGCGGGTGGTCAGGGGACAAGGAACAGGGGGGTTGGATGGGTGGGGGCAGATAGGGGGCGGGGGCCAGGCTGTTTGGGGAGGCACAGCCCTCCCTACCCAGCCCTCCATACCGTTTCACAACCCCATTGTGGTCCTCGGGCCAAAAAGTTTGCCCACCCCTGGTTTAACTTATGCAGCAGGTGGAAATCTTTTACTTGTACTTGTTGACCCAAGCCAAAAGTAATGTCACCACTCAAAGTAAGCCTACAACATTTCTGCTTTTATTCACTAAATTGTGCAGATAAATGAAGTGTGCCTCTGACTACACCATAAGCAGCACTACTTCCAGAATTATCTTACATTCTCTGTCTTTTCACTTGTATGTTGCCACATGTTTACAGCATTAATGAGCTGCTCATGTAGTCATTACCTGTATAGTTTACTTTGGGCTTTCTTATTACCTTAAACTTTGTTAACGGACTAGGTTTCTATAAAAAGCAAACCTGGACATCATCTTTTATGAGAAAAATTTACACAGAAATGATGTAAGTGATTTATAGTGGAAGTATGATTAGCATTAAAATGATAGCTCAAGAACTGCTATACAGGAAACCTGGGTTTGAATGTTAAAGCAAACATGGTGACTCTCCTCATTTCCAGGATTCTAATCCACCCTCGCCTAGAATCTATATAATAGGCCAATTAAGGAGTGCCTAGTGATTTTCACACCATGTTCAGTGGTCTGTTAATGAAGATGACCTATGTATCTTTCGGTTCCATCTGATTCTCTTTCAGTATTTTCTGAACAATATTACACCTGTTCTTCATGCAGAACACAAGCTTCCAGTTTGTTTCCAGGTATAATTTAAGATTTTGGGGATCACCTCTTTCCCAGTTTGATACCATCTCTGTTACTCAAGCAAAAAGCCCCATAGTTTAAGCAGAAGGGGGTTGGAAGCAAAGTGTCTTACAATGAATGCTCTTCAAATCTGGCACTTCCCTAATTCTTCACCAGAGCCATTATTTGTTGCCCTTCAAGGCCATATTGCAAAAGTCATGTGTCCCCCCCCCCAAGCTTTTTAGGTAAAGTAGGAGAGTTGGTTGTTTTGGATAGTGGATGACGGCTAATGTGGCTGGAATTAGGGCAACTTCTTGTAATTTATCAGACTGTTGCATTTCTTTCTGTGCTAAACTTCCTTTAATTACTAAGACAATTTCAGCGTATCTGGAATTTTACTGCTGTGACTCGGTGAACACAGAGCTCATTACCTCTGTGCTATTGGAGCTCCTTTGCTTCAGTTTAGGAGATTAGCTATATTTAAAATTCTGGTTGTTATGAGTAAGGATTTGCATGGGCTTTACACTTCTTAGAGGCTTTAGCATAATTCAGGACCGTGGTTGAAATACGTAGGTCTCTTCTAAACTATGTTGTAGTCATTTCTGATGCAACTGTATAGTAATCAGATGTGCAAAGGTTGAATTTATAAGGGTGATAGAAACCAAAGCTTTGAAAGTTTATCAGAATTGTGTGCCAACAGCACAGGGCTACAGCCTATTCCCTAGTATCAATCCGTTAACTTTCTTTTGTATGTAAGTCAGGGAAGTTAAGCTATGAAATCCACAAATGTGGGCAAAACCACCTCTTTCCCCATACAAATAGTTTAAAAAATGCAGTCTTCAGTATTTTCTCTAGAGATGGCTATTTATGTGACATGAGCTATGAAATAAGTGGTAATAAAATTAAATCAGCTAAGTAAATCATTTTTCCTTATCAAGATACATCATACTAAATATCATAATCTGTTTTCAATAATAGGTTGATGCTTAAAACCTGTTCCTCAACTAATGCACACATCTAGACTGTAAAAAGAAAAGAGTACTTGTGGCACCTTAGAGACTAATAAATTTATTAGAGCATAAGCTTTCGTGAGCTACAACATGGCTGCTACTCTGAAACCTGTCATTATCTAGACTGTGTACTTCAGCTTTATTAAATTGCGATCATTAGGGTAAGTTACATCAAAAAGAAAACCAAAGATCCAAAAATACATATAAACCTGTGACCTTCATTTGCTTTGAAATTATTGGTGGTGAAACACTTCTGTGAAAATTGCCATACTGTGACCCTTATACTCCTCGCTTAATGTTGTAGTTATGTTCCTGAAAAATGCGACTTTAAGCGAATCCAGTTTCCCCAAAAGAATTAATGTAAATGGGGGAGGGTTAGGTTCCAGGGAAATTTTTTTCACCAGACAAAAGACTATTATATGTATGTATACAGTATAAGTTTTAAACAAACAATTTAATACTGTACACAGCAATGATGATTGTGAAGCTTGGTTGAGATGGTGGAGTCAGAGGGTGGAATATTTCCCAGGGGATGCCTTACTGCTAAATAATGAGCTAACAATTGGCTGAGCCCTCAAGGGTTAACTCGTTGTTAATGTAGCTTCATACTCTACAAGGCAGCAGGAATGGAGGGAGGGAGGACAGCATGGCAGACAGAGACACATTCTCTCTCTCTCTCTCTCTCTCTCTCTCTCTCTCTCTGAGAGACAGAGAGAGAGAGAGAGATGCACCCTTTAAGTATGCTTATCCCACTCTAAGTACACTGCCTTTTTAGATCAGGAAGTTGAGACAGCAGCTGCTGCCTACAGGCTCCCTCTGTCCTGAGCCCTGTTGTGTCCCCCCACTACCCTATGGAATAGGGTAAGTGGGGGCAGGAGCAGGGGGGAGGGGAACACCCTGATATTAGCGCCCCCCCCAGCAAGCAGGAGGCTCCCAGGAGAGGCAGAGGCAGGAGCAGGGCATGGCAGTGGGGGGAGGGACAGCTGAACTGCCAGCAATTGATAGCCTGCTGGGCGGCTGCTGCACAGGGAACTTAGGGGAAAGGGGAGCTGACAGGGGGCTGCTGGTCCACCCTGATTCCAAGCCCCCACCAGCTAGCAGCAAAGGGCTGCTCTTTCTGTAAGCAGCGAACAAAACAGGCGGCTGCCAAACAATATTATAAGGGAGCATTGCGCAACTTTAAATGAGCACGTTCCCTAATGGATCAGCAACATAACGAACCAGCATTAACCAGGATGACTTTAAGTGAGGAGTTACTGTACAAAAATTCAATAAATTCTGCTCACTTTAATCCTAAGAATGAACTAAATTTATCAGAAACATTACTTATTTGGCTTGTCCACAGCAAGATTTGAAATACTGTTAGTACCTTTCCAGTGAATTGCATTTAAACTTGGTTGTTGCAAAAAGGTGCTAACAGATTTCCATTAGCTAGTGTAGCTAAGGCTTGTCTGTGTTTTATAAAATGGCTTACAGAATTGTGGTCATAGATTAGGATTCGGACCATTCTTTCTTTAATGGCTGTTGTAAGCAGGGCCAAACTGTACATTAATAGTAAAACATGTTTAATCATGGTTGAGGAGAGGCATCGCAAGCATCCGATGAAGTGAGCTGTAGCTCACGAAAGCTTATGCTCAAATAAATTTGTTAGTCTCTAAGGTGCCACAAGTACTCCTTTTCTTTTTGCGAATACAGACTAACACGGCTGCTACTCTGAAATCTGAATTTAAGTGCTGACCTTTGGCAGTCCTGGGATGAGGTAACCTCAAGTCAGCTACAGTCTCTAAAGTTCAGCGAGTTTGTAAATATACTGCTTGATTTAGGATAAGTATTAAATGGTATCTAGTGAAGTTAGAGCTATTAAACATAAGCAAATGTACATACCAAAATAAGCTTTGTATAATTGATAGATGTGTATTTCCATTAGCTCAGGATTTAGCAAATACTTCACCAAGTCCAAGTTCCTCTTCTAGACCATCTGGTCTTGAGAGCCAGAATAAGTCCTCTCCAGATCTACCCCTGAAGTTCCCATCAGGTATTTTCCTACAGAAGTGGCTCCAAGTCAAGTTGTCAGTATGAATCTGCCATCTTTTTTCCTTCTCTCTTCATTCGCATTGTTTAAATAGAAGATTCCAGTGTACTCATTTGAGTAGAGTACTCTTAGTTTTCTCTCTGTCATGTGAATGGGTATGCTTATGCTGCCACTGAACCACCACTTCCATCTTCCTGAGATCCTTTCTTTAAAAGTAATTTTTAAAGTGACTATGTTAAGTGACTTGTTAGTCTAATTCTTTGTGGACACCTGTCCACATCAACACTGGCACCCTCATCAGCAATCTCAGTAGAAAGGCTGAGGAATTAATGGCCAGAGGAGGTTTCCTTCAGATATGTTGCCAGTGGCTGTGTGGAGGAAGTTTGTAGTGCCACTATTTTTATGTCTTACCTAGTCAGTGGTTAAGATTTAGTAAATAAAGAAAGAATAATGCATATTTCTTATAGTGCTTTTCATCAGTAGAACTCAAAAGTCCTTCATAATTTTTTAGTGTATTTATCCTCACAACACCCCTATGAAGTAAGTATCCCCGTTTTACAGATAGGGAACCGAAGCATAGAAAAGCTAAGTGATTTGCCTCAAGTCACAAAGGAAGTCTGTGACTGAACAGTTATATCAAGACTGGATTTTGGGGGGGGGGGTATTTTAACCATAATTAACTCTTTTACACACTCTGGATTCAAATAGGAAAGATCTGTATTCTCATAAAAAGTCCAGAAAGTTGGTCACATTACTGATCTTAGACAGACAAATTACCTCCTTTCCATGCATCACTTATGTCATCTAGACAGCAATACCAAGATTTTTAAATAAAAAAAATTATACAAGTGTCTCCAAAAATCACCATTTTATTTTTTAGATTTAAATTTTGAAAAAGTATTGCATACAAGGGGATATGCAGACTAGTGGGCCTGTCTATATTTGAAAAAATACATGAAAATGCATTTTTTTAAAGCATACATTATATTATAAGCAATTAATCATCAGTTTCACTAAGGAACAAAATATAGTTTTAAAAATGTCATTCTTTTACTGTCTGAACAATTTTTAAAAATGGAAATAAATAATTAATGTAAAGCACTCCTCCTAGAGACAAAATATATGGTGGAAAATCACAATTGGGATCCTAATGATTAAGTGTATTTCCATTAGACCCTCTGTTAATCAGAAATATGAACTTTAACCAAATTCTTGTGATTTTGGTGCGTTTCCAATATTTTGAAATAAATGTATCCTCTTGTAAGTGTGTAAATAGCAAGATTATAGGCTTACAGTGCTTGATGGGAATAGGGCCCAATCTTGCAATCCTGAGGCAAAATTTCCATAGACGTAAGGATTGCACATCATGCCTTTATTTTGTAAATTTCATTTCTGTAAAATCCAAAGATATCTGCAATATGTTTCTCCAAGATGAATCTTTCAGCACACAAGATAAACACTTATTCTACTGTTCTGATAGACATGTCACAATATTTTTTAACTTAATTAAGATTTATATGGTGCAGTGTTTTTCTGAGAATTGTATTCCTTAAAGCTACCCTAGGTTTTGAAAAGTTTCAAAGAATTGTGTATGCAAAACCTAGCTGCCTCTAGCTCCATGATACAAGATGGGAATGTAGTGATAGCTCTAGCCAATAGGAAAGAACTTCCTTTTCTACAGTTTGACAGTTTCAGGATGCACACAATTCTTTCCATCCCAGGATTTCAAGGTGTGTTACAAACACTAGTTAATTACTAAAAAAAAAAGAGGCGGACTTGTGGCACCTTAGAGACTAACATTTATTTGAGCATAAGCTTTCATGAGCTACAGCTCACTTCATTGGATGCATTAAATGGTATTTTCCACTGCATGCATCCGATGAAGCGAGCTGTAGCTCACGAAAGCTTATGCTCAAATAAATTTGTTAGTCTCTAAGGTGCCACAAATTCTCCTTTTCTTTTTGCAGATACAGACTGACGGCTGCTACTCTGAAACTAATTAATTACTGTGAGCTTCACAAAACCCTCCTGCAAAATGTAGGGGAAAACATTTTTTACCCACTATGGCAATATCAGCACTGAGGTGGAATGTGATAGCTGTTAGCACAAAGCAGCTCTGCACAAGAGTGAAGTATGGTGACGGATAGTGCAGACTGTTAGAACAGGTAGAATTTAAGTAGGCAAAATTATTATTGTAGTTGGAATTTGCCCAGACATTGGGTTAACATCTCTAGTCTAACAAAAAGTGCTGTGAGATCTTTAAAAGAATACAATCAGCTTCAAAATCTCACTGGTGTCTAGATTTTTTTGTACCTGTTACAAGTAATACTTAAACCTAGAGACAAAATTACTTCAATATTTTTTCAGTTTATTTACTTTGTCTTTTGACAGCACTTCAGGTATAGTCAGTTTATGTGGTCTTACACAGCAACAGGAGTGAGGGAGAGAAAACATTAAAAATAGGAAAATGGGATTATAAACAACAAAAATTGGCAAGAGAGAGATTTCGTACCCAAAGCTACTTTTAACTTTCTTTCAAAATTTGCTGCATTTCAAGTTCTTCATTACTAGAAGAATACCATAGATGGTAGGCCCTCTGTTTTATGTTTCACTTGAAAGATGGCATTAGAGGAGCACAGTGCCCTCTGACACCATAGATTCAGTACTGATTCAAAGGGAAGAGTTCCACTTCAAGCACCAGCATGACTCCTTGCCACACATATGTGTTGGTTGGAGAGCTTACTGAGTCACTTCCATGCTGAAGAGCTTGAGAGACCCAACAGTTCCAGCACAGGATGGTGTGGCTACAGACCAACACCATAAGCATGTTCTAAATGCCATACAACTAGTATTCCCAGCAACCCATACTTCACTGAGGGCTGGTTTACACTGGGGGGAAAAAAAAAATACACCAGCACAGCTGACTCTTGAGGTGTGAAAAATCCACATCTCTGAGAGACTTAACTATGCCGACTTAACCCCCATTGTCGACTTAGCTACTGCTTTTTGGGGAGATAGAGTAACTTTAGTGACAGGAGAGCCCTTCCCATCACTGTAGTGGAGTGTCTATACTGAAGCACTACAGCGGCACAGCTGTAGTATTTAAATGGCTTGTCTACACTTGAAACACTACAGCATAGATGCTACCTATGCTGACAGGAGGTGTATGTAATCCATCTTCCCTGAGAGGCAGCAGCTAGGTTGGCTTAACTATGTCACTCGGGTGCGGATTTTTCACACCTCTAAGCAAAACAGCTGAGTCAACATAACTTTATCGTGTAGACTAGGCCGAAACCTAGACATATGCTGACAGATTGGATTTTGAAAGTGACAGTCTTGGTTTTATTATATTTTTCAACATACCAAACTGTTAAGAGAAAAGGAGTACTTGTGGCACCTTAGAGACTAACAAATTTATTAGAGCATAAGCTTTCGTGAGCTACAGCTCACTTCATCGGATGCATTTTCTTTTTGCGAATACAGACTAACACGGCTGCTACTCTGCAAACTGTTAAGCTATCAGGTCTGTTCCTGAGTTAACATACATACCTGATTTTACCTAGCATAATCTTTATCTAAATTGACTTCATCACTGTTAGCAGCTAATAGATGATCTTGAAACAGATATTTCACTTAGGGTATGTCCACCAGAACGAGAAGAGTAAGGTAAGTCAACAGGAAAGTATCTCCCGTTGACGCAGTGCGGCGTAGACACAGCAGTAAGTCGACCTAAGCTACATTGACTCCAGCTACGTGAATAACGTAGCTGGAGTTGCGTAATTTAGGTCGACTTAACCCCATAATGTACACCTACCCTTACTGTGGTTACTTCTATCATAGAAACACCAGAAAGGAGTGCAGGAACCATAAGGTTCTCTTTTTATACAGTATGACTTTTGGGTCTGTTTAGAGTTTCTGATGCTGCTTTTATTCAAGTGACTTGATTGCCATTGAGCTTGATTTAACTAGCTTGACTGTAAATACTAGCCTAGATGCTCCCTGGAGCAAACATCTGTGGAGCATCTCGAATAAAGTTTAACTGAAGTTGAGGCAATCAGTTAAGTAGCGTTAAAACTGGACCACAAACTCTAGACAAAAAGAAAAGGAGTACTTGTGGCACCTTAAAGACTAACAAATTTATTTGAGTATAAGCTTTCGTGAGCTACAGCTCACTCACGAAAGCTTATGCTCAAATAAATTTATTAGTCTCTAAGGTGCCACAAGTACTCCTTTTCTTTTTGTGAATACAGACTAACACGGCTTCTACTCTGAAACTCTAGATGTACTCTAATTCAGTGATACTCAGACTGAGGCTTGCGAGCCACAAGTGGCTCTTTAATGAGTCTCCTTCAGCTCTTTGCAGCGCATGATACTAAAACACTGATTTTAATTATTAACCAAAGTTATTAACCAACTGGGACACTTTTAATATGTTAGCCAATTGTAGTGATAAAATAAGAATGCTTGGTCAGTCATTTTGCTGTGAGAATAATATATATGTGTATAAATATAGTAAATGAAACTATGAATTCACACTACTGTGGCTCTTTTGGATAACGTTCACTAATTTGGCTCCTGAACCTCTGAAGTCTGAGTACCACTACTTTAATTCTTAGTGCAATACTGCTAAGCTCAAAGGGTTTCTTTATTATGTTTACTACCTAGTGTAAAGACTGTTTTAAAAGGGCGTTGGATAGAAAAAGTGAAAAGCAGGACCCAAATATACTTTGAGATACAGTAGGAGGTGTGGACCTTATTTTCCTTTAATGGGGGTGGATTTGTTTTTTAATGGTTATATTTTCTTAATTAACATCAGTCTTTTAATAATGGGAAATGGAGAACTTGCAGAGCCAATTAAACTTTTTATGAATTAAAAACAACTGTTTAATAGCCATAACTGCCAAATAAAAAGTTCTCCACCACTCATCGTGTGCTGTACATATAGTATGTGACCAGACACATGGTTTAGTGAAGAAATGCATGCAAACCCTCCTCCCCCCGCCCCCCCCAAAAAAATTAAAGCATATATTGAAACAACATTACAAGTTAGATATAACCCTGTAAGGCATGTTAGGTTCAAGGGGAAAAAAAAAATCACTGTGCACATTTATTCAGTCAATTTCTATCTGAAACCTATGTAACCATATTACTTATATAGCTTCCTAATTGACAGCTGTGGACTGGATCTTGTAAAATAGTATGCACAAAAATTAAAGTTATAGTTCAGGAATCAAAGTGCCCTTATACAAAGTCTAATGAATGGTCTTAATTTATTAAAAATTGAAGGTACCACTTACAATAGATCACTTTATCTGCTATTTGCATCTTTAAAAATAAATCCCTGTTTTCCTAATAGGTAGCTGCCCACTTTATAAACACTACATTGAGCAACTTTATAAGTGTTTCTGCTAGCATTGCCTACCTGCAACTCCCATTCCTTGTGAGGGGAGTTACGTTAACAAAGGGCAAAATAATCATGCAGTCATGACAAGTTCCAATTGTATTGTCCAGGTATATGATTCTGCAGTGCTACTTACTTTGATGTAATCCTACAAACTGCTAAGCCTTCCCTGTGCGATACTGGGCACCCTCTTCTCTCATTAAAGGCAGTGAGAGTTGACAAGTGCCCAGTATCATACTGGACTGGACCCTGGCTCAGAATCTGAATGCTTGCATGTTTTTGTAGAAGACCTAATACAAGTAAGAGAAGTTACTAGCCAACATAGCATTTTTACCCCTTGTGCGATTTTAGGCCAAATCCCCAGCTGCAGACAATGAGCATGCAGTGCAAGTCAGGTGCATGAGGGGAGCAGTGTTTACCTTTGCTGTCCCCAAAGCCTGAGGTTTCTGAGTGCAAGGCCAGATACTCAGTATAAGTCAGAGCAGCCATATAAGGGCTGCTAACAATCCCATGGGGCCAAAACCACAAGCCGTGTACTTCAATGCAACCATGCCATACAGTCCAGTCTACAATATGCTTAGTAGTAGAGTCATTGTTAAGATGAAAACCTATCCGATAGTAACCTTGCATTTCTATAATGCTTTCTCACGAGGGTTTCTTGAGTCAAGTACTATCTGTTTTTTACAGATGGTAAAGTAGAGGCACAGAGAAATTACTTGCCCAAAGTCACAGAACAAGTCACTGGCCAGGCTAGGAATAGAATCCACAATGCCTGTCTTGTGCTCTAACTACTGGACCATGCTCCCTCCTTTAAAACGGTGCTTTTCTGCAATAATTGGTGAGTGGATGTTAGATTTTTTTTTTCAAGCAGCTGTTCAATTCAGCTTCATAATTACACACACCTTAGAACTGGCCATTTTCCACATGTATATGATATGGGAACTGGCTGCTTTCATGGGTTTTGTGGGGATGCTGGTTGATGTTTATTCTGGCATCTCAGAAGCAGGACAGTTTGTGATAGTTGTCCGAAGGAAGTCATAGCTTTCCCCATCTCACAACCAGAAACTTTCCCCTCTCTCTGACCTGAAGCGAGGATGCAGCCTACCGTCCTATTTATGTGTTCCTGACCCAACCTTCATGTGGGAACCAGTGAGGATGTGTAGATAGGGGCTGCAGAGACAGGTGCCTAACTCCCGTTGGTCAGAGAGTAGAAAATAAACTAAATTGTGTACAATCCTCTACAATTCTCTGAGGACTAGAATGAGCTTTGAGAGGGGACTGCAATCCGCATGAGCTTAATACTCAAATACAGAGGGCAAATGCAGAAACCAGGGAGAATCCAGCCTGACCAAGAAAATTAATTTGATTCCAAAAGGCAAAGCAGAAAATTATTAGAATCTATGGGAATGAGGGTCCAGGAAACAATCGAGAGCAGTGATACTCAGCCTTGAAGATCAGAAGAGCCCTTACGGAATCAATGAAGTTATAGTTGCTGTGCGTGTTGTCATGACAGTGTTTTTGTGAGTCACTTATGCCATGACACATCACAATTGGAGGAAGTTGCACTGTGATTGTTTTGTGGCTTCAGTTAACACAGTAGTCCACTTTGCAGAGGCCACTTTGTCATCTCTGCAGTTTCTCAGTCCGGGGGCCAGCCAGCAGTTAATTCAACCTAGAAGAGCCTTTGGGCTCCTGTAAATTGCACCTGGCTGCAAGTCAGCTTCAAGGGCCATTCCAGCAGACAAGGGTCAGAACGGTGCAGAAGGGCTCTGACAATATTCCCAACCCCCAGTTGCACTCCTTACCCTGGAGGCTATGAGCACAACGTAGCTAGGCTCAATCTGTACATGCTGAGGATTTTCCCCCTATGTTTGGGGAATCCGCAGGAGGCCAAGTAAAGCTGGCTTTACAGCTCCTTTGTGCCATCAGAGCAGTCCAAAGGGACTGCAGTCAGGCTGAGGATCTGGCCCAGTATCCTTCCCTTCTGTGCCACTGGAAGGGTGGCATTCCTTATCTCTTTTTGCCCCCTTCCACTTAGTTGCTGGGAAAAGTGTGTGTGTGTGCTTTCCTCCCTCTCATTTCTGTCAGCTGCTAAAAGCCAAGGGAGGATTCCAGAGGTCTGTCAAAGATCCCTGGATTGAATTTTGATAACATGGTCTATAAAATTCTGCAATATACTATCGCAGATTTAAAAGGAAGCAAGGAAGAATGCTTTTGAAGTTATGAAGAAAGTGACAGCAGTATGTTAAAAAATAAAGTTATGAAGTGCTGGACAATGATTGAGAATGCAGGAGAGTTTTTAATGTTGAGCTTTACACCAGGTTGCAATTTGACCAGGAGAAGATAAAACTATCCCCAAAAATTCCTTAAGTCATAGTAGCAGTTGAATGACCCAGTAAGAGCATGGATAGGGCAAAAAAAAGAGAGTTGCTATAGATTGTGAGGGATGTTGATTCACAAGGGGAAATATGAAAGATTCCAAAAGCCCCACCAGGAACAACACGTACTTGTGAAAAGCAGATGAGGACCTACAGACTTTGAATTCACCTAATGTAGGTAAGATTTTTAATAAAGGGTCGCTGATCACTCAGAGTTAGTGAATTGGACACAGAGAAAACTGCCAAGTTAATCAAGCCATTGTGGATAGAGAGGTATTTGACTTGGCTGAAATACAAATGGTTTCTTCTTACCTCTAGCAGTACTGCAAGAGGCACTTTCATACAGAAGGTAACACATTTGTTATATCATTGCAGAAATTTTTGCTTTGTAAACACGTATAATGACCTGTAAAATTCTGGAACTTACTGAAGTTGATTTCAACCTGATAATGGAAATGTAAAGATCCAATTGAAGCATAATCTTACCCAAGGCCACACTATACTATTTATAAATGTATGTAATACCTTATTGTGTGAAGACATCAAGACTTTATACAAAAGAGATGCAATGCCGTTGTTAATGAATGAAAATGAGCAAGTCTTTGGTTTAAAAGAGGCAGCAGGCATGACACTGTTGAACAAAATTACCAAATAGAAACAGGGGCCATGAATGGAGAGTGAATCAAGGTCAATAAAGAGTACCTAAGGCACCTCATTTATAGATAGTCATCTTTGCTACACTCCTAAAGACCTCCAAATAATACTTATAAAACTGCACACAATAAGGACTGTGAAGGTGAAACAGCAGAGAACCAAAGCACTTATTCGAGTTAAACTTCCCAGGATCAGAAGATAGGAGGGAAATATGCTTCCCCAAACCAGAAGGATGTAATGGACAGGATCAAAGCTAGGAAAAAGCTAACTTCAGAAGGAAGATGAATACCATAAAGAGCAAACATACTCTTTGCTGCTCAT
The DNA here is from genome assembly GCF_009764565.3 of Dermochelys coriacea. Lineage (NCBI taxonomy): Eukaryota > Metazoa > Chordata > Testudines > Dermochelyidae > Dermochelys > Dermochelys coriacea. Next base: position 177,923,986 of record NC_050070.1, on the reverse strand, counting down.
GAATCACAAGGGAAGACCTGGAACAAAAAGATAGAAAGTGAGGCACTGATGGTTCCTATGATGTCCAGTTTTCTCCTCCTCCTTGAAAACAGGAGAAGACCAGTACACTGTACACTTGCCTCAAAATGGAGACCATTGTTCAGCAGGCATAGTAAGGGTTGTCCTGGCAAAAGATGGAAGAATCATTATAAGAGCAATAGGAATTAAAATTTATCTTTTGTCATCAACACAGTGAGGCTCTTCATTTGACGGGATGTTATTGGGTGGTAATTATGCTCTAACCACCACATCCTAGGCTAGATTAGGGCTTTACTTTAAATGCTTTTTTGATTTCTCCCTCCCCCCCAGGTTCAAGTATGGGGAAAAAAAATCCACTCTACTACTAGCCCCATTACCTGAAGCAGTGTGAGAACGAGTTGACCATATTGAGCCAATTCTGTCCTTGTACTAGGAAATGAAATGAATTTCTAAGCACTAAACCCTAGTGGGGTCTGCATTTAACTGGGCCTACTTTTTGATTGCTGAACTGTGTGTAAAATGTGCATTCAGCATCCATACGTCCCCTTTGACTAGCAGTAGGAAAGAACTATGAAATTCCCCTGCCTGCTTTTCAAGTCCATGCTGGTATGTGTAGTCAACCAAACCCTGCCCCCATCTTGATATGTAGGCTCATTTGGTATTCTTCATTCTTTTCTGCACACTTATCCAACAGCTTAGAAGGTCCATGGGAAGAAAGAAGGCAAAAGGTACAAGTGTATGTGTGGTTTTTTTTTTAAACTGCACATTTTACAAATCTCAAAAGGTGTGCAGAAAAATTGAAGAATACTTTATCAATAAATCTGGCCCAAACTTCAGGTAACACAAATGCTTAAGTTTCTCAGTTGGTTTTGTGAGTATCATACTAAGCCTGCAGTAGCCAGAAGGCTGGTTACATTTTAATATATATTAATTAACTGTACAACACTTAGTGTTCATGATAAATACATGTATGATTGTTACACTTTTCGCATTCTTTAGGAAAGCGCGTCAAGCTTTAAAGAGAAAAAGGTTGTACTGCCTTTCAATATTTTGATTACATTGAACTTGTGCTCAAACAATATTTTCCTTGTTTCTCTGTTTTTACTGTATATTTTCTGCCCTCAGATATGGCCCATTTCCTGTTCCCTCGGAGCTACCTTTGGCTATGTGGCTGGCCTCATTATTGCACCTCTGTGGATATACTGGAATCGAAAGCAGCTTACGTACAAAAGCAGATAACCGGGGCAAAGACAGAAGGTATTTCTTTGTGCAGATTCCATACGGACTGGGCAGAAATTTTTATGTGATCAAAGCAAGAGACTATTGAAATATGTTCAACGTGTTTTTGGGCCAAGCATCTCCACTTACAGCATTATTTATATGCTGTTGTTGCCGGCTCTAACTTTTTTAACCCCTGAGAGATTGTATGTATCTTCCAGTCCAAATAAAGGATTTGTAAAAGATGGTGGCTGCTTCTTACTAGAGTTTTGTTGATTTGTTTGGTTTTGTTCCTCTGGATTTCACTGATTTCAGAGGTTAGATTCCTAAGTTTTTAGCTTACAAACTTCTATGATCTATAACAAGTTCTGTGTACTTATGTACGGTATCATTTACATTTGATAGAAATTCACAGTAGGCCTGGCCATTGTCAAATGCATCTCACGTGATCAAACAGCAGTTTATGCATCTTGATCCTATTCTTTTTTTCACTGTGTGTTTCTTTGGAGTTAAAATGGCTATTATAGCTTCATCAAAAACAGTCTTCAGTCCTTTCTGTGTTAAAGCTGAACACTCCACATAGCAGCAGGCTCCTATCTGTCAAAAAAAATAATGAATTTAATAGCTACATATATTCAGATCTATTCGTTAGCTCTTGAGGTTTTTTTGTTTTGATAGAAACACCCCAAAGCCTTGTGTTTGACCTAGAAAAATCATCCCAATGTGTTCCGTGTCCTGTAAAGCAAAGTATTCCTTTCTTTTGTCTTTTGTTGATAGTTTTGGAATTCATTTCTTTAGGTTCTGTTTCTGAAGAAAGCGCGTTACAAGCAGCTTGTTTGGGTTGATTGTATAGTCCTAAACGCTTCAGCTAAAGAACAGGAAGAAAAAATTATGTGGCCAACTTGTAGATTCATTTCTGAAAATGAGCTATAAATAAAAATGCCTAGCATCTACCTGGCATTTTAAAAAAAGTTAGTGTTTTGTAATGATTAATGGCCTATAGGTACATCCCCTATTTTAATTAATTATCTGACTCATAATTATTATTGACTTCTGTACTGAAAAGATTTACACTGTTATTAAAAGAGAAACATCTAAGCGAGTCTGCTTGTTAGCAGTGATTTTATAAAAAGCTGGTTATCTAGACTGGTGAGTAAGTATGAAAATAGCACAGAAGAAGAAAAAATGCAATCAAGAATAAGTTAAGTAGGAGCAGGTTTTTTTCTCCTAGAGTGTCTGATTTACCTCTTTTGCTAATTTCTGTCCCTGTTCCATAGATATAGGCTTCTCCTTCATATCATTCAATCTTGCTAAAGTTTTTGGATCATCACGAAGATCAATCTAGTAGGAAAGATGGTAATAATATTGCATAATGATTACACACATGTCAAATAGAAATCATTGAGCCATATCATGTCCTCCGTTCTAGGGCCTGATCCAAAAGCCACATGAAAATGTAGATAAGGTCTCCAATACCTGAGTATCCAAAAGGCAGGGTAGGTGGGTTATTTATTCTCAGCTCTTTTTCCTTAACTTCAGTGTGACACTCCAGAATCACCAATGAACACAGGAGGGGCAGGATTAATCCAATACATGCTGGGGAAATTTGAGCTGTTTCTGTTTAGACCATAATCCTGTAAGAATCCGTGGGACTAGAACCTGGGACTGTGGACCCTAGGTCATCTGATAATCCCATGTTGCTACTGAGAGGCCATGCAGCACCACATCCAAGGAGCACTATGGTGACAGCACCCTGTGACCTTCTGATTGGCTCATGCTCACTATTTAACCCTGGAGGGTGCCCCAGGAAGTTGTCTAGGCAATCATGCAGACTTCTGGCATGCTGTGACTCCAGACCTCACCTTGCTTTCTGATCTCTGGCCTCCAACCCCAGCCTGACTCTGAGCCTGACTCTTTCCTGTTGATACCAGCTCTAGTGACTACTCTGATCCTTGCTCTCTGACTACCGCCTCATGGCCATCTTTGACATGTGGACACCAGTCCACCATGACCGCTAAGTCAGACTGCCTATGCCCTGGTTCCTTATAAATCCAGTGTCCGTTGAAATCAAGAGAAGTCTCTCCATTAGTTTCAATGGGTATTGGATAGGACTGTTAGCCATGGCACATGGTTATGCGAGTAATGTGGGGCCCAATTATGTGACTAGTAATCCTGTTGATTTCAGTGAGTTACCTGAAGAGTAATGCTTGTAATCCCAGACCCCTGCTCAGCAGCCTCAAGTGCTTGTGTAACATGATGCATTTTTTTTAATAGAATGAAGATAACTCTGGAGCTGGGTGACATTTTTTGGCCAAAACTTTTCACTGAAAAATACAGATCCAGGTTGATGGAAACATTTTGCAAATTCATGGGGAGTTCACCAAATTGATTTAGTTTGGGGGAAAAAAACAAAAACCTAAAAAAAATTCCCATAAATTTGAAACATTTTGTTTTGACATTTTCTAAATGAAGTGTATACAATCTAAACAAATTTGTTTTGAAATTTATTTTTAAAAAGTTTTTAAAATGTCAAACTAAACATTTTGTATCACTCAAACAATAATTTTCTTCAACTTTTCAGTTCACCAAAAATTTAGAAAAAAATTCATTTTAAGTCTACCCAATATGTAATTTTAGTTTTTTTCAGTATGGCTAACAAACTGAAGAATCGGTTATTCACTCAGGAGTAGTTAGAACACAAGTGACCCTGTTTTCCTACTGTCGGATGTGAGCAAGGTCATGTCTACGCTACAGCAGCATAGTATAGACGCTTCCTACATCAACGGAAGGAGTTTTTCCATGGATGTAATTAATCCACCTCTCTGAAAGGCAGTACCTAGGGTCAGTGGAAGACTCTTTCCATTAACCTTATGTCTGTCTACATTTGGGGTTAGGTTTTCTAATAAGAAGGAAGGTCTGAAAGAAAATAGCACAATGCCACTATATAAATCTACAGCCACACCTTATACTGCATACAATTCTGGTCTCCCCATCTCAAAAAAGATGTATAGTACTAGAACTGGAAAAAGGACAGAAGGACAACAAAATTGATTTGGGGTATGGACATCTTCCATATGCAGAGAAGTTAAATATTAAGACTTCAGCTTAGAAAAGAGACAACTAAGGGGGGATATGATTGAGATCTATAAAATCATGACTGGTGTGAATAAAAAAAAATGAACAGAGAAGTGTTATTTATTCCCTCACATAACACAAAAACCAGGGGTCACTCTATAAAATTAACAGGCAGCAGGTTTAAACTAACAAAACTACTAACTGAACTACTTCACACAATGCACAGTCAACCTGTGGAACTCATTACCAGGGGATGTTGTGAAGGCCAAAAGTATAACTGGGTTCAAAAAAGAATTAGATAAGTTCATGGAGGTATAGGTCCATCAGTGGCTATTAGCCAAGATCATCAGGGACACAGCCCTATGTTCTGGGTGTCCCCAAACTTCTGACTGCCAGAAGATGGAACTGGACAACGGGATGGATCAGTCAATAATTGCCCTGTGCTGTTCATTCCTTCTGGAGCATCTGATATCCGCCACTGTCAAAAGATAGGATAGTGTGCTAGTAGGACCATTGGCCAAACTGGGTCAGACCATTCTCATGTACTTATGTCCTAACTACAGTGCTCAGGGCGTGAAATATTTCACAGCCCTGAGTAACGTAGCTATGTCTACCTAAGTTATAGGTGTAGGCTAGGTCTAACTCTTCCAGTTGAAGTCAGAGAAAGGGAGTTATTTGGATCCTGCTGCAGGGGCCTTGGGCTCAAAGAAAGCACACGTTAGATGATCTGGATTATTTAAATAAAACAAGCAAAATAAAACCAGATGTACCTGGGTTCCTACGAATAAAAAGGGTACATTAGGTGCATATTCCTTTAGCTCTGGTACCCACTCCTCCTTCACATTTTGAAATGAGGCTGGATTTACCACTGAGAAGCAGATAAGGAAGACATCCGTCATAGGATAAGATAAAGGTCTCAGACGATCGTAGTCTTCCTGAGGAAGAAAAATGTTGTTATCGGCAATCCTGAACTGAAACTCACGTTTTGTTCATTGTAACAGTTACATTCAGGGACTGTGCTCAAATATCTCAAATAGAAAACTCATTTAAACAGACTCCGTTTACTTGGCTGTTTTAGTGGTACCCCGTCAATTAACGTGGCTGTTAGATTAAAATCCACACATAGGAAGTAAACATATGAATGCAAGTGAAAACCATGGCAATGTTGTTACCAGTAGTTACACTGTTATCTATGCAATATGATATTTATGGAAAGCTAAACTTCTTTAAAGCCTCATTTTAAACATTCTTTGCATATCTGCAAGCTAAGGGCTAGCTTTTGCCCTGGCATGCTGAGGGGAAATAAGCAGACCCGTGCTGATTCCACAACCATTCTGCCTGTACAAAGCAAAATGGGTGGGGCAAATCAGAGACATCCATAGTGCTGCTTCTGACTATCCACCTAACCAAGAAACCACTCCCTCTTGGATCTCAGGTGTGAATGGTAGCTGAGCCCTCTCCTAGCATTTTGAAGTGTCAGCAGGATATTGTGTCCTATTACTGATGATCCTGTTCTGGGGGACAGAGTGGGCTCAGAGCTCCTTTATCCCCACTCTCCTTTAGCCCAGTGCACCCACCAAACACCAGGGAAGATTTGGCATTAAAGAGCACTGACATTTTCTAAAGGAAAAGATCACCCAAAAGACACTGATGCTCCTTTGACGGGTGTTAGTTTTTTAGAGCCACAGCATCAAAGCCACTTGGCCATATTGGGAAGGTGCACGGGCCCACTAGGCTTGTTCTGCTGGATGGCATTGAAGAGAGCAGGCTATGCTGGTGCCATTCCTATTTTAGAGAGTTTAATGTATATCCCTAGCTTCAGAGCCTTTACACAGAAGACTGGCATTGTGCCCACATTGCACAGGGAAAGCTTTTCGTCCCCTCTCCACTACAACGAGCGCCAAGGCAGGGCTAACCAAAGTCTGCTGCAAGCTTCTTGATACAAATTCCCATCTGAATTAAATCCCACAAATATTAGAACCGTTTCTTCGTTAAATAAAAACAGGCTGATGTAATTCAACACTACCTATGCTTTGGGAAATTCAGCTATAGTTTTTCACTGGCAACTGTAACTGCCAGATTGTACATATTTACTTGTAAATGAAAAACTTAATTAGCAAATTGAAAGCATGTCAATGGAGTCCAAAGAATGTGTGAATTTCCACAGAATAGTTCTACCAACCCGTCTCCCTCAGAAGTCTGGAAACGAACAGTTAAGGGATGCAGGTGCTTCACTCCTATCATATACTGCTGCATAATTTTGCAAAAACACAAAAACTGTAGCAGATGCAGATAAGTATCTATTCTGAACTGCTTGGAACATCTGTGACTGACACATTTTGTAGGCAGGTGTATTAGACTGGCCAGAACACATGCAACTCTGGCCACATATCTGCCAAAAGCTAGTTATGGCGCCCCATTGAGTGAGGCTGGGGTTGTAACTAGATTTCCATCATAAGCCCCGTTTTGCCCAGTCCTAAAAAGCTACTTTCCATGTATAGTTTCCATGCATGTTCTCCGATTGAGAATGGTTTCCTCAATGTGATGATAACAAAGTCTGTCATATCTCCATATCCAGAATACACTACAACTTCTAACCAGCTTTGTAAGCAGCCTCTGCATGCTTAACTCTACACATGATTGATGTCCACACACTTTAGTGACCTGAATAGCTACATTACAGTGTTTTTAGTGGCCTCGGCTGCCACATAACTATCTTCCTGCTACTTCTTTAACACTTACTGCTGTGTGGACAGAACCTGCTAACCATTGTTTAGCCTATTTGGCTGGTCCTCATTCATCCTAGCTCTCAGGATGGCATGACATCCCAGGCTGCATTGCCCTACGTTCTGCTCTCTGTCCTCTTCCAGGCTCTCTGTGCCCTGCTGAGGCAAATTGAGACAACAACCCAGAATTTCCCAGAATGCACTGATATGAATACGTAGGCAACAAGGGAGATGTAGCTGCACAAACAGCCGAACAGTTATCTTGTGGAAAAATGCTGCTTTAAGGACACAACTCAGCCATGTTTGCCCAGGCTTTGTATAGGAAAGGGTGAATAGCCATGTACTTAGATAATACTTAAGATACAAGATCTTGCTTACTTGGATTTTAGTGTACTGGCTTCTAAATACCCTGTTGAAGTGGAGAGAGAGCAAAATTTTAAAGCAACAATGGGTAACTGGTATGTGCTTGCTGAGTCAGAATATTCTTGAATTCCTATCCCTGATCACATTAGAGAAATATTTAGACCAATCATTTCCTTTTTAAAAGAGTGGATCACTTTATATTACTGTGATAGTAACCAAGTAACTACTAATGGTTAGCTAAGAAATGTGCCTACAGCTAGTCTTTAATAGGCTGCTTAGTAGTTACCTTTCCCACCAGCCCATTTGTTTGTATCATTCAGCTATTTCATCTTCTTTTCGACTGAAGATCTTTTGGGCAGAGACCGTCATTTACTATACGTTTGTACAGTGAATGAGGCCACTAAGCCAGGGATAAGCAACTTTCAGGTAGCAGAGGGCCACAATATCCACTAAAATCCTTTGGTAACCCATACATTTATTTTTAGAGGCTCCAGGATGTAGCAGAAGAGGAAACCGTGGCAGTCAAGGAAAAATATGAGCTTGTACCATCCCTGCCCTGGTCCCTGACATGCTGGCCTGTTCACAAGGGTCCCGGAAACTTTGTGGGGGGGGTAGGGAGGGGGAGAGAATAGGTAAGGCCAAAGGGCCCCCTCTGTCTCCAGGACTTGTTGCTCCACGGATGAGCCAGCTGCCCTCTCTTCTGGTGCCACAGCAGTCCCTGGTGGGTGAAAAGTGTAATTGCAACACCTCCCCAGCAGAATCTATTATTCTGCAGGGGGAATAAAAAAAAATCTGTGGGGGACATGAATTCTGCGCTTATGTTTCTTTTGTTAAAAAGTGGGGAGACATGGCCCCCTAGCCCCCTCCCCAGTTCTGATGCCAGTGCCTATGTCAAGGCTGAATCACCACTCTGGCACCTCGGGTGCAGGAAGTGGGGGCCCGCAAGGATTTTAAAAACTAATACTGGCCACTCCAGGCTTGTATTAAACTTCCAAGGTTACAACTTTTCTCTGACCTTGGTTTGGTAAACGCTGCCACCACCCAAATGCAAAAAGACCCTTGGACCCAGGAAGGAGCACTTGGGAATTCCTCCCTGTGGGGCACTCTCAAGCCCTTTCACCCCTCACGCCCCCCAGAGAAGAGCTGAGAAAGAAAACAAAGGAAATTAGCTGTTGCAATCAGCTAATCAAACAGCATATGCACTAACCTATTAGGACACCAAAAATCCAATCCTGTTCTTAAAAAAGGTAAATTTTATTAAAAACAAAAAGAAAGAAAATACATCTGGAACTTAGGCTTTTGCTAGATTTTAAAAGAGCAATACCAAAAACTAAGCACACAAAATAGCTTTCTTGGGGGTTCAGCTTAACAGTTACAAGCAAACAAAAGCATCTGGGGTTAGCACAGAGGAGTCCACAAGCCAATAAGAAATAAAAGAAATAACCCTACTCGCATCTTTTTAGACATTCCCTAATTTTACATACATATCTGAGTCTCCAGATAAGTGGGTTCGAGGTATGAATTGATAATCTATAATCATACCTGACTTAAAGCTGGTTACAGCATTACTGCTCCATGTCCCTGCAGCCCAGAGAGAGCAACAGACAAAGAGAAAGTTTCTTTCCCCATTTTAAAAAAGTTCTAGCCTTCCAATTGACTCTTTTGGTCAGGTGCCCACTTTTTTTCCTTTACCTGGGGGACTTTTTAACCCTTTACAGGTAAAGCAAGTAGAGAACAGCTACCAAGAGAGATTTTACAGCTACCTGGCTGGCTGTCCATCAAAGGAAGTTATTCCCCCTCTTATTTATCACAGCCTATGTTCAGTAATTCCAGGTGCTGTCCACCAGAGCCATCCTAGAATGAGCCCACTGCAACCAGGAAGCAGCTGCCTCCTGCCCTTACTTGAGTAGGTGCTAGGGAACAGCCTTCTTTCCTCCTCCAGACAGTGGGAAAAGCCGTCTCTTGCCCCCTTTTGCTAACCTCTGCTCCCTGGTAACAAAGCTTCTCACACCTTCCCTCACTCCAGGGGTTGCCAGAGCTGCCTACTCTCAGGCTCAAATCTGGGTGGGCTATGCCCCTGGTTGGTGGGACAATACAGCCCTGGGCTACCAGTTGCCAATCCCTGCTGTACCACTACTGCAATAAAATAATAATTAATAATTAATTGAGTTGCTATGCTTTCTGATCACTTGAAACAGAATTAAGTCAAGTTCTTTTGTGCGTGTGTGCACGCGCGCATTAAATGCATATATACACGTGCATTTTCAAGTCAGGGACTTTTTGTGAGCATGCCAATCCCTCCCACTGTGTACACACCTGCAGTAAATGAATGTGCAATAGAAAACATGCACATATGTAGAAAAATAGGTGCAGGTCTCAGGCCACTGTCTGTGAAAAATCAAGTCCCAAATGTGTGAAATTACTAGGAACAGAGAATGAAAAGGCACTGTTACCATGCTTATGTAAAACCTTCTTCAGTTTCTGATAGAGCCCACTGTAAACAGAATGCCCTCATACACTTTCCACCCTCCCACCCCCTTATAAATGGAAGGTGTAAGGGATATTTCTCTCCCCTCTTGATGTTCGTTTATAAGGGCAGAAGAGAAACTAACTCCCACTATTTCCATGCATGTAAGCTGACTGTGCCCAAAATGTTGCCAAATGCAGAGACTAAACAAAATGAAAATATAGAGAATATTCTTCCTAATACAGTTCTTTCAGTTCTAGTAATTTACTTGTAACTTTAGTAGATACAAAATTTTGAGGGAGAAATGTAACTGAAGTTAATGATGTCCCTTTTTACAATGTTCAATCTCCTTATAAGCATACATTTTACCTCTCTACCCCTACTACTGTATGTAATCAGATCCTATTCAGGGAAGCAACCACATTTACTGGGTGGAGATCAAAATCCTAAAAAAAAACTTCCCAACTACAAATTAGACTGGTCCCTAGAGTGTAGGATCTTCAAGATAGTACATAAAAAAATCAGCTAAGCAGGTTAGTCAGTCATTCTCAGATTCAGGATTACTGAAAACCTGTAAAAAAAAATGTTGTTTTAAATTACAAATCAGTCACCTTCTTCTGTCAGCAAGAAGTCACTTTACTCAGGCTCAACATAACATTAACACACGAGAATGTGTCAAACAAAGAGCAATAAAATATTTCATTAGCTATTAGCATGATAAACATGCACCATCACTCAATAAAAAATTAAATTAGTTCAATGACCTTAAAGTGCCTCTCAAGCAGTCTAAATTCTAGAGGTCTATTTCCAGACCATGAACACTAATTATTTTCCAATTGCAAAGTTGTTTTACATGTACATACTTTGCTGGAAAACCTGCAGTGTGCATGAAAGTTTAGACTAACTTTTTTTTTTTGTCTTAGACACTATTCCTTTTACAGTTAGATACATCTTGGTACCTTGCATTCCTTCTGAAAAGCTGGCTAGCAACTGTTTTAGAAGTGAGCACTATTATTGTTCCTTTAGTAGCCTATGCGGATAAACTTCCTTTCTGCTCTCTGCATCTATTTATATAACTACACTCTGCTTCTTCTACAACATTGAGCCCTACGTATCTCAGTCCATCCTGTATAATTAAGGTGTTAAACTAAAGACAAATACCATTTGTTTGGCATTTTACGCATCACAATCAAATTGTCTGCTAAAGTACATGGTATCAGCTCCATTGACTTCAATGGAGTTCTGCCCACTTACATCAGCAGTGAATTTGAGTCTATATATACATTGTACTCCGCTTGAAACAGAATGTTGTCATGTCTCTCATATTAGAGCCCTGTCTATACTAGGGAAAGTCTTCAAAAATGTCCCACTGTTGCTAACACTGGTTCAGCTCCACCAATATTAGCAACATGGGTAGCCCAAATGTAAACAGATGGCCAGCTGCTTCCACCAGTTTCAACACCGTGTCAATTAGACCAGCTCTAAGCAAGGTAAGATGACATAGTGCTTAAAATGTTGTCAGCAACAAGGTTCCCATCTACACTATGATCCTCAACATTGCTAGCACTGATTGAGCTAAACCCATGTTAGCAACAATGAGAAACTGGGAAAAAAAATTTCCTGTATTCGGGCTTAAATAATGGTTGAATTCCATGGGATCACCTAGAAACAGTCAGTGTTTAGACTGCTCATTTGAGAAACATGGAAAAAAATCAGTGCGCAACAGTATAATTTTATTACTTGAATTCATCAGCATACATGAGAGAAATTAACTTTATTCCAAAATTAAGTGCAATGGCAAAATCTAAATATACTAGTCAGAAGTCAACATAAATTCCAGTGTGAGTGCACTCACACTCTATATCAATTAAACTTTCATTCTAATTTGGGGGAGGCAGTGGGTAGATTTAGGCATTAAAAACATTTGAAGAATTTGACTGGAATATTTTAAGAACCAAAGATATGAGCAGAAAGAAGGTGACTAAGGACCAACATGGTGCAGTACAATTGCCTAACATTCAAATCTGAGAGAGTTGTATTATGAGCTTTAAAAAAAAAAATCCACCAAAAACAAAACAATCAAAAAAAAATTATTTGTCAACTGCCAAATACAGCCAAATACAAATGGAGAAACAGGATAAGAAAATAAGAATAATAACTACTCTAAGACAATACCGTTGCATTCTATTTGTTTAATGTCTGCAAAGTTCTTTGAACACCTCCAGGGGAAGACACTAGATTAGTACTGCAATAAATAACAAAATACTTTCTAAGACACTGGCCATCACTTGCTGGGTGTCAGTCTGGTAACCAAAGAAAGTGGCTGCCAATAGGAAGTGAAAGGAATAAAAAGACAAGGATATAAGAAACTGTTGCTAATAGTCTGTCTCAGCATCTCAACTATAGAAATGCGTATTGATCCTGACAGATCTGTTGATGCATAGTTCTTTATTGAAAATACCTCTGAAGTTGTTTTTAAATGCATTCCAGGAAAGAGGAGGTTACTTACCTGTAGCTGGAGGTTTTTTGAGATATGTGGTCCCTATCTGTATTCCACTGTGGGATTATGCATGCACACCCTGCACCCGGAGTTGGAGAATTTGAAAGTAATGTTTGTTGGTCCAAGCATGCACCCTGGTTCACCTCATGCCCACGACATAGGTGAGAAAGGGTGGGGTGGACCAACCACCTCTGCAATTCCTTCTGCACTGCCAATCAGAGAATATCCAAAGCGAAAGGAAGGCAAGCAGGCAGTAGAATCAGGCAGAGACCACACATCTTGAAGAACCTCCACTTACAGATAAGTAACTTCTTTGAGTGATGGTCTCTATTGTATTCCACTGTGGGTGATTGACAAGCAGTACATAAGTAGGAGAAGGGTGCAAGGATGAGGATGGTAGGGTTAAGTGGACAATCACCCTCCCAAAGGAGGTTATCAGCAGCTGAGTCTTATACCAGTGCATAATGCCTTGCAAACGTGTGGATGGAGCTCCATGTGACTATTTTATAGATATCTAGGAGGGGTACGGTCCTGATGAGACGCTATGGTCATTGCTTGAGCTGTAGTGGAGAGAACTCATACCCATATAGGGGATGGGAAATTCAAGAACTGATAGAGTAGAATGCAACCAGATATCCATTTGGAAATTCTCTGGGTGGAGATGGCATGCCCTCTGACACTCTCCACCATAGTGACAAATTGTCTCCGGGACTTTCTGATTGGTTTTGTTCTCTGAAGGTAAAAGGCCAACACTCATTAAACATTGAGGGAGTAGAATCTACGTTCTTCTGCCGATGCATGTCGTTTCGGGAAGAATACAGGTAAGTGAATGGATTGGTTCAGATGAAATTTCAAAACCACTTTAGGGATAAATTTGCAATGTAGGTGTAAAGAAACTGTGTCTTTGTGGAATACAGTGTATGGAAGGGTCTGCCATCATTGCTCCCTGTTCACAGACCTCCTCTCTAGTGTGATGGCTGCAAGAAAGGTGACCTTTATGGAGAGGAAGGACAAGGAACAAGTAGCTAAAGGCTCAAAATGGGGCCTTGTCATTACCAAAAGAACAAGATTCAGGTCCAACTGGAGCACAATTTTTTGAGGAGGTGGGAAACTTTTTATCAGAATCAATTGGTTAATGGGTGTGTGAAGTAGCCCTGAGTACATGGATGGAATGCAGTGACTGTCACTAAGCGGACTCGCAAAGAGCTAGAGGGATAGACCCGATGTCTTCAAGGATAGGATATTGTCTAGGATGAGGGGAACAGCTGTAGTTTCTGGTAGAACTCCTCTTTGTTGTGCCCAGGACGAGATGCGTTTTCATTTAGTTAGGTAACATTTTCTAGCAGAGTCCTTTCTGCTTTTAGAGAGGCTGTCTCAAACAGCTGAGGAGCATGCACGTTCTAGGGATGCCGCCCATTCAAATACCACACCCTGAGGTAGAGAAGTCATGGATGTGGGGTGTTTGATCCTGCTGTTGCACTAGACCAAGAGCTCGGGAAATATTGGGAGGGTAATCAGCAGCCAACGTGACAAGCACAGGAGATTGGGGAACCAGAACTGTCTGGGCCACAAAGGGGAGATCAGGATGACTGTTGCCCTGTCCTGCCATATTTTGCATATTTGACCAAAAGAAGGGTTAGCAGCAGTCCCCGGAAGCCCTGCTCTCTAGTACTTTTCCCCAGCAACCAGGGTTTATCTGCTTGAGCAGATGAGTCTGGCCTTGTGCACTCATCTCCTCCTGTCCCATGCAGATTGCTCTGCTTTAGCAGAGCCTTGCACTTAACACCTCCACTGAGCTGCATGGAGTAGTTCACACCTCTCAGAGCTATTATCTCAGGCTGTTTGCAGACTCAGAGGTCACTGAGCTGGTTATATTTAGGTCACTTTTTCAAGCTTTCCTTCACAACAATGAGGGCTAGAAACTTTACTTTAAATGAAAGCTGACATTCTGATGTAATCACATGACTCCAGGAACTGGGGCCCTAGGCACAGGCCTAATAGCGATTATGGTTTAATCCAATCTACTGCATCTCTTTTGACACTGAAAATAAAAAGCTAATACCTTCCTGTGATAGAGTGTACCAGGCTTTTTGAGGACTTCTGCAGGAGGTCTTGCAGTCCTAACATACCCCATCCCACAAAAGGAGCAGTAAAGGTGGGTCCTCTGGGCCTGCGGAGACAGGTCACAGGGAAGCAGCCAATCAGAGCACAGTAGGCTCAGTTAAAAGGAGCTGCTGGGCCTGAGCAGGAAGAACTTCAGCTCTGAGGAAAGGATGAGGAGGAAGGGGATACATGGGAAGCGGCCCAGGGAATAGCAGTAGTAATTATTAAAGAAAGCAGCATGTGGCTGCTATTTGTAGGGTCCCTGGGTTGGAACCTGGAGTAGTGGGTGGAGCTAGATTTCCCTCCCCCCCACTGGTCACTGGGGGAGCGGCTTAAGCCCCAAGAAGGGGATAAAGCTTGTTTAGAGGCCCAAGTGAAGGGCAGGACTTAAAGAGTCTCCAGAGAGGAAGCCCCGGGGCTAGTGTGCGATACCAAGGCAAACATGGACTTTAAGCTAGCCCAGAAGGGGCTGAGAACTGAGCCCAGAGACAGGGCGGCAGACATTATGAAGGGCACAGGGAAAGGCCCTGTTGACCCTTTTCCCCCAGAAGGGGTTCCTTCATGTCTTTGGAATATGTACGACTTAGCTGGAGGGCTGAGTCACTGACAACCCACTTGACGAGGGCAGCCACCGACAGGGAGTACCATAAGCAGAGAGAGAGAGAGAGAGAGCGCGCGTGCAGGTTTGCACTCACCTGACAAGAGGCGCTCAGGAGAGGTGAGTGTGCACCGTTACACTTCCTCTATACAGTCAGGCCTGAATTTACATGGGTTTTTTTGCACAGTTGCAGTTATGCACTGTCAATTAATTGATGACCCTTTGAATCCCTACCATGTACAGAAATACTTTTACATGGTGCATCACGGTCACAAAGATGCACAAATCAGTGGCATAGTCAGGACCCAACACTTGGGTGGGCCCCAACTTTGGGTGGGTGGGCAATGATGGGGGTGAGGGAGGGAAGGCAGGAAGGATTGGGCAGGAGTGATGGGGTGTCTCCCCTCACCCACTCCAGCTGGCCTGTGGGGGGCCACAAGAACTCCGGCCAGGGGATCCTCAGCCTCAGGCGTGGGGGCTTGCCCCACCCGGCGCTCCTGCCAGGGAGCAGGGTTGGGGCAGGGGGACTTGCCCCACTCCGCCTTCCTGGCGCTCCTGCTGGGGAGCAGGCCAGCCTCCGTGCCCCAATCCCATTCCCTGGCAGGAATGCCAGGTGGAGTGGGGCAAGCCCCTGACACCACTTTCTGGCAGGAGCACTAGGTGGGTGGGCAGAAGGGTGCAAGCCCCTGTGCTCCAACCCCCTTCCCTGGGTGCATGCCTGGGGGCCCCCTTGCCAGAGTGTCCATGGGCCCCCCCACAAAGCCAGCTGGAGGGGGGGGGTGGAGGGGGCTTCGATCCTTCCTGCTTCCCCTGCATCATCATTGCCCACTCACCTGAAGTCAGGGCCCACCCCACTGCTCCACACGCCATGGCCTCTCCAGATGAGCATGCAGAGTTCTGACTTCAACAATATGATGATAATGTTGATACTGTATCAAGTTCATCCTCAACATCAGTAAAGGTTAATAAATTTGTTAGTCTCTAAGGTGCCACAAGTACTCCTTTTCTTTTTTACCTGTACTGTAGTAAGTTTAAATTTCATTTAAAAATGTTAATAAAACCTGTAGTACTGTATTGTGTAAATTAGAGAGGTCATTTTCTGAGCCTGGAACCTAAAACCTTATTTCCCATAGACCCTTGGTATCTTTTTACATGATTTCTACTTGCATGGTGTTTTTTAAAGAACATAACCACAGTGTAAATCAAGGCCTGACTGTATTGCAGTCTAGGGGAGGAATTTAATGTCTCCTGTCATATATTATATAACATTAATGCAGGGTCTACTTTGACTATTTCTTATACCATGAGAATGTATAAAATGTGGAATAGAAGTATTTTAAGAGCATAAAACTTGCATCACTGTGGAGAAAAATTTCAACTTGACAGCTCTGGTTTTGTGATCTGTTAGTAATCATCTGTTGCTTTCATGGCTTGTAGCAGCAATCATAAGAGGAGGCTCTCAATCAGAGCCATCTGTTTTTAGAACGCAAACCAAAAATAGATATTAGGCAAAGCTGCTAGAGGAATCCAACCTTCATCCAATGAAGGGTAACTGTTACTGCTGCTCAAAGGGTATGAGCGAAGCACACACACTTACAAGAGCTGGCTTCTGAAGAGAAATTCCTGCTACAAATCTAAATTATAATCCATTTCCCTAGTAGTACATAGTAATGACAGTCTATAAATCCTCACTTCATATGAGTCACTTTGCCTAACTTTTATCATTTCAGAGTTTGTTTCAAAGCTATCCTTGAAGAATTAAGGAAAGATTACACCACCAATAGTTTTCTTCCTGGATAAGAATATTTCCATTTAAAAAGGGCTGGTGTGATATTTTTAGATCTGTTCAACAATAAGCAAGTGGACAGTACTATCTTTAGTGTCTGTTGTGCACACCAGATAGCTAAATAGAACTGTGAGTTACACCAGGGAAAATCCAGAATAGTTCCACAGGCTTCAAACCCAGTTACCCAGAATTAAGGGCTAAGTTGCAGTTTTGCTACAAACCCTGAACAAGGGTCAGTGTGAACAAGATTATGTTTCAGCCAGTCACAATCTGGTTTCTAGTTCCCCACTTGCCCTGGAGGGGAGAGGGAAGTAGTCTGTGATAGCTCTATACCAAGCACAAATTACTTTACCTGCTGCATAGCTCATCTGATCTTGTTCAGCCTTGGCTCTACCTACTCCCCATCCACCTGCATGGAATGGGGAGAAGCTGCCACAGGAGGCACTGCCACAGGAGGCACTGCCAGAGGGAGAGCAGCCAACATTGAACTAACTAGGCAGGTCCCAATCTGGCCCTAAATGAAAGCAGAATTTGCCCTGATAATAGCCTGTGTTATTCCTATTATAGCAGTGTTCAGAGGCACCAATTTGGCCCAAGACCCCATTGTGCTGGCTGCTGCATTTAATTTTCCTACTTCCTGAAATCTTCAAACTTGATTTTCTATACATGCAAAACAAGTTCTGTTGACCCATGACAAGTGTTTGGGGGAAAGAGCACACAGAAAATACCATCTATTTTCACAGGTTTCTGGTTGTGTTTAATGGAGCAAGTGATCTGTTTGTCCAGATTGTGGTCAGTTAATATTAGATTCACAGGGAAGGTGAGAGGCTGCCAATTTGTGGCAGTCATATATTTTTAATTTATGGCAAAGACCCAAAGCCCAGGATAAGTGCTCTCTTACTGTATTATAGAAGGAAATAAGTATACCCAAATCCACCTCCAAATTGGGATGAGAAGAACTGTTCAGAGTAGGTATGAATTATACATTGAAAAAGCCTAGTTGAATTATGATTTCTGATACAAATGCTTCAGAATAAAATTGTAAGAGTGAGATTGCTCAAGTGCCTGAATAGCTTCTTCTTTCAGCTGGATATTTGTCTTTTATACAGAAGCCTGTTAAGCTTAGTTTCAAAGTATTTAACAACTGGAAGAGACCAATGGCATTTATAATAATCACCCACCAACACAGTGACAACAGAAGTCTCCCCAATGCAGTGGAAGAGCCATGATGCTGCATAGCATACGAGTGGGTGGGATGGCCATGAATCAGGAACACTTTGCTCCCTTCTACATGGGGTGTGGCTGACCTCTGCATCTTCTGTGCATGGCTCACCACAAAAAAGAACTGGGATGGTCTGCAGGGATGGGGGCTGCTCCCTGCATTCACCATTATGCAGCCCAAGTAGCCACACATCTCCATACGGTCTAGGATCACAGCTGTTATTCCAGTCTATGGGTTGGTAGAGTGGTTTGCAGAACTGCCCCTCCCCAACCCCCATGTTCAGAAGTAGATTCTGTTCCCAACCCCTATGATAGTCCCCAGAACAAACTTTGTTTATTTGGACTGTGAATAGAATGAAAGGGAGTAGGGGGAGGTAAATTTAAGCCTTTGGGTCAAGTCCAGCCACCTCCCTGACTACAGAGGCGGTCCCTCTGGCAGTGAAACTGGTGTGACTCTCCTGGGCAAGAAGGGGTAATGGATGCTTGGGTGGAGGCCTGCCCTCTCTGAACGGCATAGAACTCCACTCTGCCGGAGCTTTCTTCTCAATGGGGGTGGAGGGAGCCAGATGATCTGCATGGATTTTTCAGTCTTTCCTCATGTGTGGAGACACAGAAGGGCCACCAAAGTCTGTTTTGGTGTGAAGCAGCTTTCATAGAGCATCTATGGCACTGATGTCAGAGCATGAGGAAGGATTTCTTCTGACCAGCCTGAGTAGATGCTGGACTTGGGATTTGGTCCTTAACATACAATTCCATGTCACTGTCACTTATATGGCATTTATTTCCATCAGCGTTAATAACAGACAGTCACTAACAACAGAATCATAGAAATCCACAGTGACAGATTTTTTTTTTTTAATGTTGTGTTGTAGCCTGCAACACAATGCAAGACCAAAATGAAATCCCTGAGGATCTGGCCCAGAGGAGCTATGGCCATATTCACCGCTTGAGGATTGAGACTCATGCAAATAGCTCTATATTATTTGAGTTGGAAACGATGAAGCAACATTTAATGTTACTGTTCAACCTAAAGTGGACAGCTGAGAGAGGAGGTCAGTTTAATGCTTCTATAGATGTTCCACATCATGGCTGGCTAACACCAAGCAAATACTTCATGTGTGGGACTACTAAGTGTCAAACCTATACTAAGACACTCCAGTACTATGATGGTGGGGGACAGTTTACACCAGCCGAGGATCTCGCACAGAGTGAATTAGTCTGCAGCTTCCTAAAACAAGCTCTTAGCCTCAGGGATGCCGAGTGTCCTCCTGACCACCACCACATGGTTCACATGTTATATTTGAGCCCGCAGCCTTTCCAACAACACTGGCACCAACCTGGGAGGGGGGGGGGGAGAGCATGCATGGGGTCAATGCAGGATTGCCAACCCTCCAGGATTGTCCTGGAGTCTCCAGAAATCAAAGATTAAATTTTAATTAAAAGGACTGTCTTGTGATGAAACCTCCAGGAATATATCCAACCAAAACTGGCAACTCTAGGTTAATGCTAGATAAATTCATTCAACTACTAAGCAGATTTTTTTTTCCTTCAAGAAAGGAAAAGCAATAAGATCCCACTGAGTTCTGTGACATCCCCTGTAAGAACCTCACACTAACTAGCAACCATTACTCCCTTGGACTTAAATTTAAATACTTGACACTCACCCAGTAGTTCAACAATATGGCAAAAATTCTACACTCTGAGAATAACAGGGTGGTCAGAAATTTAACTTTCAGCTCAGCTCTTTTCTTCTGGGCGATTGGGTGCACTGCAGACATCTGACAACTCCTTCTACTGTACCAGCACTCGTTACAATTAGTAGAGCTTGGGGATCAAGCAGCCTTTTCTAGAGGGAATGGATCCAAAAAAAAAAAAAAGCTGGGGTAGTGTAGTGACTAATATTGGACACGTCCTGTTTGTGTACTATATCCTACATATGCCGGAAGATGGACTCAGTGATCAAATAGGTCCTTTCCCTGTGAAGGTCTATTACAGATAAAGACAAAAGTGATTGTTCCAACACTAAGTAATTTACTAAGTAAAAAAAAAAAACAGTTCTTATACGATAAATGGGTCTAAGTCTTTATACAGACTCCTTAAGATTAATTCCTGATTGTTGCGCATCTAGAATGGCACTAAAGTTTTAAGAGACCAGTGCCACCCAATGTTTTTATTTGTAATGAAAGAGGTGCTGGGGCTCAAGCCAACTTTTTTTTTTTTTTTTTTTTTTTTATATTTTATAAACTGATGCAGCAAGCTCAGAGGTGCCAGGGCTGAGCCCTGGCACATATGAAGCCCTGATGTCATCTCTTGCACATTTTATAATACATCACTGTGAAAAACTTTCAGGAATTAAAGGGGATGTGTTTTCTGGAATTCTTCTGCACCATGTGCTGGGGTGTGGGGTTCAACATCAGCCTACCTTCAATAGGAGTTCATGGACTGCAGCGGAAGCAGAACTAGCTTAACACTGAGTGCATTTGAAAATCCCTACCCCGGGTCTCCACTATTCTGTTAGCAAACCTCTCACTGTTTATGCACAGTCTCTACCTCTGTGTTAAATTACTAATAAAGGCAGCCTGTGTCACCCCTGAGCTCCACCCAAGCATTCACTCCAGACGTTGTATCCAAATTTCAATGAAAACCAATACCCAAGAGGAACTAGCAAGATGCATACTTAACACTCAGCAACACGGATGATCATTCAGCATTCATTCTTATCTCTGGCTGTTGCTATGTCTAATTTAGATTGCAAGCTGCTTCAGGCAGGATTCTGTCTTTGCTTTGTCTATAAAGCACTATATTCACCTATGATGCTGATAAATGCTCTGGACGATAGTGCTTTGTTATATGCAAATCACCAAGTGCTGGCTATTGCAAGAAGAATTACTGCATTTACTGCCACAGAATGATGCAGTATAGAACATTAAAGAAGAATTATTACTGTAATAGCTACATGAGTCAAATGACAATCTTTCCATAACTCTTTTATAAGTGTTACTTTGGTATTTAAAAGCATTTTTCATAAACAGATTATTCTATTCCAAACTAATATGAAATGGACTTTTCTTTTTACTGCTCTCCCATTCTTTCCAGTTTCTCAATAAGATTATAAAAAGAAGGAGTGATGGTGAGTTTGTTTTTTTAATTAGAAAAAATAAGTTTTGAGGCTCTGTTCAAAAGTATGTATTCTAGGAATGGTAATATTTGTAAGTGTTGCTAACTCTTGTGATTTTATTGCGAGTCTCATGAAACCTAGTGTTTTTCTTAAAGCCCCAGCTGCTGGGCCTGTGATTACATAAGAATCAGAGTTTTAATTTAAAGGCAAAGGTGAGTTTCTAGCCCTTATGGGTGTGGAGAAAAACTTGAAAACATTAACCCGAAAGACTCAAATCAGAAGACAAATGAAAAGAACTTCAGAGTGGATTTCCCTCCCCCCCCCCAAGTGTCATGGATTGGGGGAGGAGTGGAACTGACTCATGATTTTTGAACGTTTAGGACTGGCAATTAATAATATTTTGTCAAATTAAATTGATTGCCATTTTGTCAATGTGCTCTTGATCTAGGACCTGACGGAAAGCCCATTGAAATCAATGGAAAGACTGTTGACTTCAAATAGTTTTGGGTTAGCTCCTAATATAGATACTAATAAGACAAGTAATATGATCTAAGGTATTTAACTATGGAAAGTAGGTATTTAACTATGGAAAGTAGATATAAACTGAAAGCTATGTATTCAGGTCTAGATTAGGCTAAGGCTGGGGTTCAAAGTTGGCTCCAGAAAATGGGTCCCTTCTTATTTTAGAATCAAAGTAAGGAGAGATTCAGATCAGGAGAGTCAATTACAAACCTCCCTGAAATTCTCAAAGTTTGGTATAATCTCTATCAGAATGGCTGGACTTAATTAAACCACCTTATCTGAAAAAGGTAGGAAGGATGAGATTGGATATTACCCTTTATCGAATGAGTGCAGATGTGACCAGTTAAAATCAATGCAGAAAAACAAAAAACCAAACAGGTGGAAATGTTGTACTGGCAGATCAGCAATTACTGTTTGGGTTCAATATTGTCTTTTTAATTTATGGGAGGTGCACAGAGTATTAGATAGGTATCACTAAAACCTAACTGTCATAATAAAGAATGGAGTTCATATGGATCTTGGTTTCAAATTCAAGGACACCTTGTTACTATTAATCTAAAAAGTGGAATTTTTACTTGACTGTATAGTCAGTGTGAAATAGTCCATTTAGTAGTAGGGTCTCAGCAGAGATTCCTGAAATGGGTTTCAAACATTTCATTTGTATTCTTTAGTTATAGAGATTTTACAAAAGGGCCTCTCACACTGGGTTAATTGGCTCTGAGATCTTTACTAAGCTCTGTCACTGACTTTGGTTAAATCACTTAGGTCTGTAGTTTCAAAAGCATCCATTACATTTTGGTACCCAATTTAAGGTACCCAGGGCCTGATTTTCAAAAGGAACTTTTACCTCTTAGCACAAACTGGGGGAAAAAATGCTTTAGGTGTCTCAAATTTACCTCCCAAGTTTAATAGGCACTTTTGAAAATGCAGACCTTGGTATCTCTGATCCTCAGTTTTCCCCATCTATATACTGGGGATAGTGATACTTCTCTATCTCACAAGGGT
The DNA here is from genome assembly GCF_009764565.3 of Dermochelys coriacea. Lineage (NCBI taxonomy): Eukaryota > Metazoa > Chordata > Testudines > Dermochelyidae > Dermochelys > Dermochelys coriacea. The sequence continues at coordinate 177,901,266 of NC_050070.1, read as the reverse complement.
GCTGAGAAACTTGTTTAATTTATGTTTATGAATCATTTTGAGATGATTAGATGGAAAGTGCTACACAAGAGTTATTCTTCAAAAAGCATTTTTAAAAGCAACCTGTAGTTTTTAGTGTTCCCTTTACTAGTACTGAGGATATCAGGTTTTCATTAACAACTCTTCCCTATAATTCTCAGCCTGATCCAGCAAAAGAACTAACAAAATTGTGTTTGACATTAGTCTGTTGCCCTGTAGATACTGTAAGGCTTAAATTGTACACAGCGTATCTGGCACATTTTCATTTTAATGTCATCTGCACATACCCATTTCCACAGGCTAGTTGCTGCTGGAGAGCTCCATGTGTTCTGGCTAGGGACGTCATCCCCATGCACACACCAACCGCTCGAGGGAGCATGTCCTGTGCTATACACAGACTGAGGCGCTGAAATATACATGGGGCAGTGTGCACCTAACAGTGGGCACATAGCTTCACAGCTGCAGCTGGCCTAACTAGAAAGGGAGAAGTGATAATTGCTATAATTTATTTATCTACTAAAATAGCCTTTTTTTTTCCAAGTTATTTTAAAACTGAGATGCAAGCTGTTAACAGTTATGGACTCTGTGTTTGATGGATTTGCACTTGCATGCTCCAGGGCTGCATTTGGCCCAAGACTGCATTTCAGGACCAACTAAGAGTAAATGGGCTATAAGGGAAGAAAGCCATATTTCAACACAACGTACCTGTAACTAGCCAGAAAAGATGTGTTGTATTATCAAGTCAGTAAGATGGTGAAAAAAGAAAAAAGACAGCTGAACTGGATCATCTGATAATGGCTAGAGAGGTGGCCAGCAGGGATTACAGATATCACTACTATCTCTCAGTTTATTTATAGCAACAAAAAATAGTCTCATTCTGCAAATTGTGTACACAGCTTGTCAATGTAACCATGCCTTTCCATCACCCTCATCTCCCTCATGCATGCCCCTAGCTTCTTAGTTACTTGTTTTTGTGCCTTGTCTTAATTTAGGTCCAAGTCTTGCAAACACTTACACATGTGCTTAACTTTTAGCACCTTAGTCATATTTACTTCAAGAAAGAAAAGGATTTCCAATACCAGGGCCTACATTAAGACAAGTGCCTTTGACTTCAGGGAGAATACCCAGATTTAAGTATGCACCTAAGTGTTTGCAAGAGAGGCCATGTCTATTAACTAGTCCAATAGCACCCAGATGACTGAGGCTGCTGGGTGCTATCAGAATACAAATCCCCATCATTATCTGAACTGGGTAAACAAAGGGATCAGTACCTTCAACTTCTGTCGGTTTCAGTGGGAGCTGAAGAGGAGCTCAGAGCTTTACAGCCTTGGACTCACAACATGCTCCTTACTCAAAAGGGAGGGACAGCCTGTGTTCTCGAAGCAGGCTGAATCTCAGCAAGGAAACATGGAGGCAGTAACATTAACCTCTAGGTGAAATCCAGCCACCCTGAAAAACAGTAGTCCCCTAATGAGCTCCACTGCAGCACACTGTTACTTGTCCATTATACACTGGCATATCCTCTCAAAGGGAGAGGTTGCTAGAAAGTGAGGGAAAATATAGATGAGGGAAGAAATCTAGACAACTTAAAAATGGGTGACATTAGCTACAAATCCTGAGGGCCTGATATGAAACTCAGATGGTCAAAAATTCTCCTCCCCAGCTTCATTGAATTCCTATACACAGCAACAGGGCTGGGTGGAGCAACAGACTGCCCCTCTGAGAGGAACTGGCTGTGGAATGCCTTATCTACATGGCATGGCCACTGGAGAGGCAGTTATCACCCTCCTCCTGGCCTAGGAGCTAGAACAGCTGCAGAACTAAACAGGCTACTAGAGCTTCTGCTGTCCAGCTGCTGTACTGGCTATTTGCTGCTGAATAAGCCCTAAATGTTTTCAGTCAGAGGAAAGCCTGGTGGGTGGGTGGGTGCAGGCATGCACCCGCAGAGCAATGTCTGTCTGTGTATAGAAAGAAGATTGTGTGCAAGATCCTGACTAGTCTTTTTGTTCTGTATATTCACAACCTCAGATCAACAGAACTTTTATCCTCTAATCTTGTTATGAAGATATCAGAATTAGTCTTTCAAACTAGGTCTGAGGGAGTAAGTGATCTGTAGTAGTTTGTGTTGATTAAGAACCCTACTATTAGTTTCCAACTGGCTTCTTCACAGCACACCTAGTACAAAGCATACAGAACCTTCCACTGAACAAAAGCATCTCACAGGTGGATAAGTGTGGGAATAAGTAAAGAGACACCTGGGCTGACAAGAGAGCTTGAGTACATCAGGAAAGGGAAGAGGGCCCAGTGGCTAGGGCACTAGCAAGAGACCCCAGTATAATTCCTTGATCTGCCACAGACTTCTTTGGGCAAGTTACCTAGTCTCTCCATGCCCCAATTTCTCATCTGTATAATAGGTAAATACTAAGTCCTCATCTTAGAGGGGTGTTGTATGGATAACTACTATGGTAAAGGGAAGGCCACATACGTGACAAAGCTCTAAGAAGATACGTGCTATGGGGATAACACAGTATTTTATAGCAAACCAATTTTCAGTGGGACAGGGAGGAAATCACCTGCACCACTAAGAATGTAAGGATAGATCCTCTGCTGGTGTAAATCAGGAAAGCTTCAATGCAGCTATTCTTACGTACAGCCGCTGAGGGTACAATTAGTATATTGTTAAATTAGCAGTCTACAGCAGACTTATTTAGGAAGCCGCCTGCTATCACACTGACATAGAGGAGACATCCAGAAGCAAGCTCTATAATGCTTTAAATATTTTTATTTTCTATTTTAAGAATATGGTTTTAGAAGCTTTAAAGGAACATTTCTGTCCCCCTGCCCCAGAGGTTCTTAACTTTTCCTTCCGAGCCCCCCCCCCCCAACATGCTATAAAAATTCCACAGCCCACCCATGCCACAACAACTATTTTTCAGTAGATTAAAAGCCAGGGCTGGTGTTAAGGGGTAGCAAACGGAGCAAATGCCCAGGGACACATCACAAGGGGCCCTGCAAAGCTAAGTTGCTCAGGCTTCTGGGAACTGCGGCCAAGGAGAGCTGCGGGGGCAGCGTTTGTGGGCATGAATAGCGCATGGAGCCCCCTGCCCCAACCGGAACATGCCAGCCACTTCTGGGAGCAATGTAGGGTCAGGGCAGGCAGGAAGCCTGCCTTAGCCCCGCTGTGCCGCCGACAGAGAGCCACCCAAAGTAAGTGCCTCTCAGCTGGAGCTTACACCTCAGCCCAGAGCCCCCTCCGGCACCCAAACTCCCTCCCAGAGCCTGCAGCCGTCATCCCCTCCTACACCCCAACCCCCTGCCCCAGGCTCAGCCCGGAGTCCCCTTCCACACCCCAAATCCCTAAGCCCCACATCCCCTCCTGCACCCCAACCCCCTACCCTTCCTGGTGAAAGTGAGTGAGGGTGAGGGTGGGAGAGAGTGAGTGACAGAGGGAGGGGGGATGGAGTGGGCAGAGTGGGGCCTTGGGGAAGGGGAGAGGCAGGGGTGTTTGGGTTTGTGTGATTAGACAGTTGGCAACCCTGCTTTGGCTTCAGCCCAGGGAGGAGGGGCTCAGGCTTTGGCCTTCTGCCCTGGGTCCCAGTGAGTCTAATGCTGGCCCTGATCTCTGCTTTATTTTGGTGGACCCACTGAAACCTGCTCACAACCCCCCAAGGGGCCCTGTGCCCCTGGTTGAGAACTGCTGCCCTCCCCCATTTCTCTTGTTCCATTTGGCAAACACTGACCTCGTCACAACACCACTACTGTTTTCAAGGAATTGAAATAAAAATGGCTATTTTGGCTTAAACACCTCCACTTGATACAGCAACTCATTGTAGCAAAGCATCTGTATCTTCATGCACCAGCATAATCCCAGATGACATCATAACTCTGGGAAGAAGGGCTTGCCAGATAACTGCTTCTGATGAGCCAGCAGACGGTCTAAACACACCAGGCTGGGTTGAGTGGGAGGCGAGCATAGAGGAAGACAAGCGTCTGCAAGGTTCCCCTCATGGAGTTCCTCTCTGATTTTTTCTGATGGGGGAAGGGTTTTCTGCTCTTCCTACCACTCCACCCTAGAAAAAGTCACATAAACCCATCCAAATGCTCTTGGGGAAGCCATAGGAGGCTGGGTCTACTACCTATGCAGAGATCCATGGTAATCCTGTCGGCCTGGCCACCAGCACCTCCTAGCACAGCTCCACTTGTGCCTAGCTATCAAGTACTCCCCCTAGTTATAACTGCCCCTAGGGATCCCTCTCCAACCCTTTAAAGGGGACTCCCAACCACACCGGGAACCCTGCAGAAAGGATCTCACCCCCCCCCCCAGGCTTTATGACCATTTCCTCAGAATCTCCAGCGGAGCAGTGGGAGGACACATCCCTGTCCCCAGCCCACTTTGCCATCTTCCTCTCCCTTGTGCTGATCCTGGACCTGGTGGGCACATTTCAAGGAGGTGGAGGAACAAGGGCACGGGGGACAGTGATATAAAGGCAGCTGATCCCTCATCACAAAGCGGAGATGGGGGCGCGGGCGGGAGATCTGCATGTGGATCTGGTAAGGGAGGGGAGCCAAACACAATTTCCTCTTTTCCCCCCATTGTTAGACACCTTACAAAGATACTGCAGACACTACTTTTTTTAAATGGGCTGGTACACTTAAAAAGCTAGGGCTAGATTCACTGACCCTAAGTCAAGTGAGTCACCCTGCTTGAGTAAAGGCCACAGGATCTGGTCCATCAGATTATAACAGTTTTAAAGTTTAAATTTTGAGGACTAAAAATCTTAACAGAGTTTCTTTGACTTAGTACTCCAAGTCTGGACACCTAATACTAACCAGCTTTGCCTGAGATAAATCAGGAGTAATTCAATTTATCTGACTGCTATGTATTAACTGGTGCATCCCACTAGTTACACAGGAGGGCATAGGGTGCCCAGCTTCTATATTGGTCTGCTTGCAATACATAAACATACAGAATACTGCAACACTGAGACAAAGCTGTATGTACACTGTTAACGCCCCACAATAGTAACAAGCTGAGACTGGGTGATTTCAGATGCCACTTAACACTAAGCTCTGTTTAAAACCAGTGGTCCTATGTTTTCTGTACTGTACTTTAAAGAGGTTTTAGAATGTTAATAAATGTTTTATTAAGTCAAATGTCCTATTTCCTTGAATGCATTTTTTAAATGTTCCATATAGTAGAGTTTTGGCATTATAGGACAGGCTTAATTCCAGTCTGACAACAAAACATTTACAGAACAGTTGAATGTTGGATAATAGGACTATGATAGAGGAAATACTAAATGACTCTTATGTGTGCACTACTCACCTGTATTTACATCAGTGACATCATAGTCATGAATAGGGCCCTACCAAATTCATGGTCCATTTTGGTCAATTTCACAGTTATAGGATTTTTAAAATCATAAATTTCAAAACCTCAAACTTCACAGTTTTCAGAGTAGCAGCCGTGTTAGTCTGTATTCGCAAAAAGAAAATGAGTACTTGTGGCACCTTAGAGACTAACAAATTTATTTGAGCATAAGCTTTCATGAGCTACAGCTCACTTCATCGGATGCATTCAGTGGAAAATACAGTGGGGAGATTTATATACACAAACAGAGAACATGAAACAATGGGTTTTATCATACACGCTGTAAGGAGAGTGATCACTTAAGATGAGCTATTACCAGCAGGTGGGGGCGGGGAAAGGGGGGAGGAAGAAAACCTTTTGTGGCAATAGTCAAGGTGGGCCATTTCCAGCAGTTGACAAGAACGTCTGAGGAATGGTTGGGGGGACAACATTCCACACAAAGATGGACTAAAAGCCATCAGGAACAGTATCCCCGATAATGTCACGGCTAATCTAGTGGCTCAACTTTGTGACTTTGTCCTCTCCCATAACTATTTCACATTTGGGGACAATGTATACGTTCAAATCAGCGGCACTGTGATGGGTACCCGCATGGCCCCCACAGTATGCCAACATTTTTATGGCTGACTTAGAACAACGCTTCCTCAGCTCTCGTCCCCTAATGCCCCTACTCTACTTGCGCTACATTGATGACATCTTCATCATCTGGACCCATGGAAAAGAAGCCCTTGAGGAATTCCACCATGATTTCAACAATTTCCATCCCACCATCAACCTCAGCCTGGACCAGTCCACACAAGAGATCCACTTCCGGGACACTACGGTGCTAATAAGCGATGGTCACATAAACACCACCCTATATCGGAAACCTACTGACCGCTATTCCTACCTACATGCCTCCAGCTTTCACCCAGATCACACCACACGATCCACTGTCTACAGCCAAGCTCTATGATACAATCGCATTTTCTCCAACCCCTCAGACAGAGACAAACACCTACAAGATCTCTATCAAGCATTCTTACAACTACAATACCCACCTTCTGAAGTAAAGAAACAGATTGACAGAGCCGGAAGAGTACCCAGAAGTCACCTACTACAGGACAGGCCCAACAAAGAAAAGAACAGAACGCCACTAGCCATCACCTTCAGCCCCCAACTCAAACCTCTCCAACGCATCATCAAGGATCTACAACCTATCCTGAAGGACGACCCATCACTCTCACAGATCTTGGGAGACAGGCCAATCCTTGCTTACAGACAGCCCCCCAACCTGAAGCAAATACTCACCAGCAACCACACACCACACAACAGAACCACTAACCCAGGGTCCTATCCTTGCAACAAAGGCCATTGCCAATTCTGTCCACATATCTATTCAGGGGACACCATCATAGGGCCTAATCACATCAGCCACGCTATCACAGGCTCGTTCACCTGTGCATCAACCAATGTGATATATGCCATCATGTGCCAGCAATGCCTCTCTGCCATGTACATTGGTCAAACTGGACAGTCTCTACGTAAAAGAATAAATGGACACAAATCAGACGTCAAGAATTATAACATTCAAAAACCAGTCGGAAACACCTCAATCTCTCCAGTCACTTGATTACAGACCTGAGAGTAGCTATTCTTCAACAAAAAAAACTTCAAAAACAGACTCCAATGAGAGACTGCTGAATTGGAATTCATTTGCAAACTGGATACAATTAATTTAGGCTTGAATAGAAACTGGGAGTGGATGGGTCGTTACACAAAGTAAAACTATTTCCCCATTTTATTTCCCCCACACCCCATTGTTCCTCAGACATTCTTGTCAACTGCTGGAAATGGCCCACCTTGATTATCACCAAAAAAGGTTTTCTTCCTCTCCCCCCCCCCACCTGCTGGTAATATCTCATCTTAAGTGATCACTCTCCTAACAGTGTGTATGATAACATGAAACAATGGGTTTTCTCTGTGTGTGTGTATATAAATCTCCCCACTGTATTTTCCACTGAATGCATCCGATGAAGTGAGCTGTAGCTCACGAAAGCTTATGCTCAAATAAATTTGTTAGTCTCTGAGGTGCCACAAGTACTCCTTTTCTTTTTGCGAAATTTCAGTGTAATTGTAGGGGCCCTGACCCAAAAAGAAGTTGGGGCAGGGGCTGCAAAGTAATTGTAAGTTGGGTTGCAGTACTGCTACCCTTACTTCTGTGCTGCTGCTGGCAATGGCGCTACCTTCAGAGCTGGGCAGCCAGAGAGCGGTGACTGCTGGCTGGGAGCCCAGCTCTGAAAGCAGAGCTGCCGCCAGCAGCAGCGCAGAAGTAATCCTGGCATGGTATGGTATTGCCACCCTTGCTGCTGCCTGCAGAGCTGGGCCCTCAATCAGCAGCTGCCACTGTTCAACCACCCAGCTCTGAAGGCAGCAGCACAGAAGTAAGGGTGGTATATTATGATATTGCCACCTTTATTTCTGCACGGCTGCTGGCGGAGCGCTGCCTTCAGAGCTGGGCACACGGCCAACAGCTGCTGCTCTCCGGCTGCCCAGCTCTGAAGGCAGGGCAGAAGTAAGGGTGGCAATACCATCAAGCCCCTCCGCAAAAGAAATAACCTTGCAACCGCCCTGCAACTCCCTTTTGGGTCAGGACCCTCAGTTTGAGAAACACTGGTCTCCTCTGTGAAATCTGTTTAGTATTGGTTAAAGGCACACAAAAGATCAGATTTCATGGTCCGTGAGGTGTTTTTCATGCCCATGAATTTGGTAGGGCCCTAGTCATGAAACATGACTTTCTGGTTTAAAAACAAGACAAAAACAAACACCCTTCAGGTATAGATATGACTTTGCCTAGCTGAAAATGAGGCCAGTTCAAATACTGATTTCTGCTGCCTCTGCTAGTAGTTTTGCCATTCATTTCATGCCCAATGAAAGCATATTATATATAATTGGGTGAATGTTGTTTACTTTGCTTAAGATGAATGTCTGTCTGAAACATATACTCTAGTTCAAACACTAGTTGTTGGGTTACATATAGAAATCAAAGCGTGGAAGTCTATGGTCCGTATTATGAAGATCAGACTAGATTATCTTAATGAAAAAAAACTTACATATATTTGAAATGAAAAACACAGTTATGTTCCTTGCGGTCAGGAATTTTGGACCATTTAAAAAAGAAATTTGGCCTCAATCCTGCAGTATACAGAATGCCTCCTTGTGAGAGGCTGAAGACGTTGTAATGTCAACCTTCATGAATTATTTTGTTTAGATAAGGCACCCCACGCAGCTCCATGTAATTTAACTTGTGACAGTTTCTTCGCCTGCAGATTTGCAGAAAATAGGTGTTTTTAATGTAAACTTAATAGTTATTGAAATCTTTTCTTGACATCTTAACAACAGAAGCCACAAATATCAATACAATAATACTAGGGATCCCTTGCACTTCAAGAGGTTTTATTTGCCATAAGCGGTTTTAAAAACTACAGGTGGACAAAGCATCTTTCACGATAGGATTTGTATTTGGAGGCTTGCTAGCACATAATTATTCAGTTTGTTTTGTTTGGGCACCAAATAAATTATTACAAATGGAGGTGGCGGAGAGTGATGCTGCCTCATTTTAAGTGCTCTTTTTTATAAATTGCAAAACTTTGAGTTATTTAAATTTTCCTAATTAAGCGAGACTGCACTAATCTGGGATTCTGTCAAATGTGGTGTGCTTGAAACAGAAGAGAAACAGATCTCACACTGCATAAAGCCATTGAGAATACTAATCAAAAGAGGGTTTCAAATCTAGACAAGCTACAGAAGTCATTACAGTTGTTTAGACTCGAATTCCTGGAATCATCATTGCAAGTGATGTGTTGCAGTGCTGTAACAAACCTAACCAGACAAAATCCCTTCCCATAATATTAGATGCCACCATTCAGAACTCTACAGTCACATACTTCAGTCACCAATAAGGGACTAGACAGAGAACTCAAGAGGACCTGGCCATTTAAAACTAAAAATAAAAAGACTACCACAGCTGACTGGAATAAGAGTTTGATTAATTATTTTTTTTAAACCCAACATCCTGTTTTTATCATTGGTTTTAAAAACATGGCAACACATGGAACTTGATGGAAGCAGGTGATTATTACAAATCGGTGTAGCGAGACAGTCCAACATAAATGAACACCCCTGAATTAATCAGTGTGTATATAACGACGAAAATAACTAAGCTTTGGAAAACACTTCAGACTGGGATAATAAAAAACCTCCAGGTGCTGGATTAAGGTTTTGGCTGGATCTGAAAGTACTCACCTGTCCTGCAGTATCGTACAGCCCCAGCAGATACTGCTTCCCCCCAACTGTAACAGTGACTGTAAAAGAGGGAAAAATAAAGGTGCGGCTGATAATGTAGCTAAGGGGCATACAAGACAAAGGCAGAGTGTTTTCAGTTATACGAGCCGACGCAGCATTAAAAAAAACCCCAACAACACAGGTCTAAAAAAGCGAGGAGAAGAACACATCTGCGATGCACTGCGGGATGCAGAAAGAGTGGGTTTAACACGCAGGTCGTTTCATGTCAAGCACCCAGAGCTAGTGGCAGCCCAGTTTAACCCCTTTCCAGGCCCTTTTTAATATTTTGGTCTGGTTCAGAGGTTTACATAGGCCGCCGCCCCCCAGCACTTAAAGCGCCCTGGGCCAGGATCCTCTGTAGGTACTTTCATCTGGCGGGCCCTTTCCAAGGGGAGATGGCAGGGGGCAGGCAGGCCCGGCGCAGAAGGGTTCAAAGCAGCCCTGAGGGAAGAAGGTCCAGGCAGGAGGCTGAGGGCTGGGAAATGGCAAAAGTTCCGCTCAAGTTCTGCCGTGGCAGAGGAGGAGCCTCTTACTCAGCACTTCCGAGCCCTCGCCTTTTACTGCCGATCGCGGGCGCCCCTTACCCGCGTAGTGGTCAAACACGGTGGGCACGTACTCCTCTGGAAACGCGTCGTTGGCATAGCTCATCAGCAGGCACGTTTTGCCCACGGCCCCGTCGCCCACCACCACGCATTTCAGCAGGACCGTCCCGCTCCCACTGGCCATGCTTCGAGGCCAGTCGTCATTGTCGAGGCTTCAGCCGCGCTCCGAAGGGCGACCCCGCATCTCCGCCGCCCCCGGCTGCGGGTCGCTTAGCAGGCGCCGCCGCTCGCCGGCGATGGCATCTCCCCCCCGCCGGCAGGCAGTGCCCAATTTGGCTCGGCGGGATTTTCCTTCCTCTCGCCCCGGCCAGCTGAGCTCGGCGACACAATGGATCGTAAGACTCGCGGCGCTGAGAAAACAGGAACTTTGAGCAGGGAAACCAGTGCAAAGCACGGCACTTTCCTCCTCTCCCCCAGGCGCACGCTAGCCCCCCTTGCACCCAGGCTGCAGCGACAAACACCCCGGGGAGAGGGGCCGGGGCAGGGCTCCCCACAGCAAGTGTTCTGTCACTTTCCTTCCCGCCCCCTCCCCCAACCTGTCCCGGCTTCAGCCACCACTTCGGAAACCCTGCAAGCTCAGACTAGCTTGATTCGGAGGGGGAAAGGAGGAGCGAAGCCAAACGGCTAAAGAGCAACTGAGGGCTCCTCTCCAAAGAGCCAGCAGCTCTGAGAAACGTCCAAGGCTTTGCCAGCGCGCCCCGGGCTTCCTTCTGGAAAGGAAAAGAAAAAGGGGAATCTCTTCCTCCAATAAAACCATCGGCACACGCCCGCTGATTTGGGAGCTGATCGTCTTGTAGATGAGCTGAAAGAGGGAGTTTTAAACGAGATGGATTGGCTAGATGGATAGAGATGATGATGTACATGCACATACGCGCACCTATATGGAACAAAGACATATCTATGCATATTAAAATTTCATCTCTATAAAGCATGAGATTGTAACGTCTCCTTTTTCCCTCTTTCCCGCTACACACACACAGCAACATCCTCTATCCGAAAGGGGTAGGTTTTAAAAAATTGCTTTCTAATTGAGAGAGCCTCCTTCCCAGTGAGTGCGATTTGGCCGGGTTAGAAATTAACATCAATTAATTTTCCTATTGTGAAGGGATCTTTCCCCCCTTCCCTTCACAAAATGAGAACTTTTCCCCTGTCGATAAGAAGAAAACTTGTAAAAACTAAAGGGTGTCGGGTTGAATTGGGGCTGACCTGTGAAGACCAGTATGAAAAGAATCAGTCAGAAAAGGACTGTTTTTTTCAGTACTGGATATATGTTAGAGATATCCTCCTACAGAAGCAAATCTGTTCTTGGGTCTGAATTTCATGACTGCCTCATGTGCATATGTAGGGGACGTGTGTATATGTCCGAGTCATGAAATTCAGTCCTAAATACAGATTTGCCTCTGTACAAACCCATCTCTAATATCTATCCAGTGCTGAAGAAACCAGGCCTTCCATAGCTATTAAATTAAGCCACAATAGTCCATATATCCAAACAACCATGAATGTTGGGTCTTCAAACAACAAGCAATGCCATTCAAATTACAGGGTGCTGCTAACTTTGTCTCAAGTTTTAAACCGTCATTGAGAAGTCTGGATGCAGTGCTGAGCCGCCAAGTACTTAATACTTAACAGGGCCCTGGGATTTATTGAGTTCCCAGGTAGTACTTTTGTTGGTCAACACCCTCACATTAGCTTGGCAAGAACTAATAATAAAATATATTGTATAAGAGATTAGGGATGAAACCCTGGCCCCATTAAGGTCAATGACAAAACTCCCATTGGTGCTCAGTGTTCACCCCCTACTCAATTTATTAGACTGCAGATTCCTGAAATGCAGGAGATCGCACTGATAGTGAATTCAGTGATAGTGAAACTCACTTATCTTTTATTTAGGCTTGGCAGAATCAATTTTTATTTTTTAATAATTTCAATGGATATTGATGTTTATTTTAAGCATTTTTTCAATTTTTATCAATTTATATTTTCACAGTTGTGCAAAATTATAGGGTTTAATTTTTTCTTCTATCAGTTTAAATTTTCATAGTTGAAGAAAATTATGTGGGGGTTAGATAATCATTATTTAATCACAGCAGATGTTGAGATTCAAAAAGTTAAAGCTTTATAACCATTAAAACACAACTTGTTAGCATCACATGTTAAAGTAGACAGAGTAAATATCCTTACATTGAACTCTAAGAAGTACTCAAGTAGCATTTTTCTTACTTTGCCTATGTGTAAAATTCAATTATTATCAAAGGAAATATTTTTTCACTGGTTTGTGTGTGTACAGTGAAATCAACATTTACTGACATTTACTGATAAAAAATATAATCCTTCTAAGCCTACTTTTTAGTTTATTTATTTATTTTAAGACTTATTCCCAAATCCCTGAGCACAACACAATCATGATCAAAACATACAACTTATTGCATCACAAAGCACAAATAGCCTGCCTCATCATTTAAAACTACCTGCTTTCGACCCCATCCTTATGTTAGCCCCATCCCCCACCGCTAAAAGAGGCGAGGATAGGAAAGCACAGCACATCCTAAAGGAATTAAATCCAGGCTTTGGCAGACCCAGAAGAATGGAAGCATATTCTGGAGCAGTCTGTTATCATTCCCACCCTGTTTCAACCTGGGACTGTCATCTTGAGTGTCTGAGCTGACAGAACCTGCCATGGTGTCACTCATGTAGGGAAAGAGATAGTTCCTCAGGTAACTTGAACCCATATTGTTTAGGCCTTTGAAAGTCAAAGCCAACCCCTTAAACTTTACCCAGAATCCATTTGGTAACCACTGCAGATCTCAAAGCATAGGTGCAATCTGCTGCCTCAGAGAAGTGTTGTGTAATAGATGGGCAGCCTCATTACATGCTAGCCAAAGTTTCCGAATGAATTTTTGGAGTCACTCCATGTGTGGTACATTGTAGTAACTGACCTTGTAACTTTTAACTTTTGAGAAGCACCAAGAACTTCATAGTGATAGTTCCTAGATAGATTAGATTAGGTGTGACAGTGACCTGGGTGTTCATGCTAGGGTTCAAATCCAAGAGAAAAGCCCATAACTCTTTTATCGAGCTTGCCATTAAAAAAAAGGTGCACTTAGCAACAGCTATTAGCTAAATATCCAGGAGGAGCCCAGGTTGTGAACATGAATAACAAATAGCCTATCTATATGCCATCAGCCTAGGGTGCTTTGTATAATTGTCACCATTTCTGACAGTTGCTTCTCCTACTCTATAATCATTGCTTCAGCCTCATTCGAGTTGCTTATCAGCCTGCTTGCTCTCATCCATGCCCCAATCTCTGCTAGACTCTGGGTAAATCACTCATGTGTACCAAATGGGTTGGAGAAGATCAATGGAGATACTGTGCCCTCTGTATATTGAAATTCCAAACCCCATGCCTCTTGCCAAAGTGTAAGGTAAGACATTTTCTTCATAATTTGTAAACTTTATGTTCCATCCATTGTATGTGCACTGGAACTGGTAGAGAAATAGAAAACAGATTTTCAAAAAAAATTCAGGAAAATTGTTTTCAGTTTTTCATGGAAATTACGTTTTAACAGATTTTTGGCCCCATGCTAGCATCTGCAATGGGTTGATATTGTAAGGTTGCAAATGAGTGCTATGCGGTAGCATTGCTTTTCCTTTTAGGGATAAAAACATTGCCTTATTTATTTATTTACATAGATTATGCAAAGAGATATAAGAAAAAAAATAAAATTAATTCAAATGTTAGGCTACTTAATTGTAAGGGTGTTTCATTTTCAGTTACATACAATTTTCTTGTTACTCTCACGTTAGTAGCACAATCCGCCATTTTGTGCAGATGTGTGCATATTATGTTTACACATATTTTATATACAATAATTTAAAATACTATTTTCTGCTATGCCAATGTGGCTAACCCCAAAGAGTTTTGAAAATATACTAAAATCAATTCAATCTTTCACTCACCTAAAATATCATGCTTGCATATCTCTAAATATAATGTATACATTATTATTATTGATCTCCCCTCCCAGTGTCCTAAGCACATCCCAGTGTAGATAATGATTTTCCATCTGTCTAAATTGCCTTGCTCCTTTTGGTGGATAACACATTCTTCCTCTTCTTCCTGTCCCTAAAATCTTGTGTAGTGGTTCTGGCACCAACAGATAATGGCAGCTGTGTCCCATCACAAAGGTGGTTGCCTTTCAATAATGGATGAAGTGATCCTAATGGGAGTTTTGAATATTTGAGGAATGCAGGCTCAGGTACTGCCTTATATGTGTATATCAATCTTGATCCTTCAAAAGCTTACGTGTGTGCTTAATTTTATTCAAAGGAGTAATTCCCAGTACAGTCATTTGGACTACTAACATGCTTAAAGTTAAGCACATGCATGCGTTTGTAGGATTCGGGCCATAGTTTGTTATTCTCTAAAGCACGCTTACCCTTGCAAAAGGAGTTACATCGTTTATGAATCAATCAACCAACCAAAAAAGCAGTATTGTCCATGTAGAATGTTTAGAGCATATTATAGTTTTCCTCACAGTCAAATGAACCTCCCACATTCAAACTCAGTGGTTTGAGCATTGGCCTGCTAAACCCAGGGTTGTGAGTTCAATCCTTGAGGGGGCCATTTAGGGATCTGGGGCAAAAATTGGGGATTGGTCCTGCTTTGAGGAGGGGGTTGGACTAGATGACCTCCTGAGGTCCCTTCCAACCCTGATATTCTATGATTCTATGAAACAAAGTTCTCCTTGCCTAGTGCAAATGCCAGAAGGCAGTACCGTCATTACAAACTCTGGACCAAACACAGGTCTAGAATTCAATCAGAAGGATTTCCTATTGTCATAAATGGTGCAAAAACTGTTTGTATTTACAAATTACAAATTATGAATCAGACAATTACCATCCTGCTAGTCTGACCAAGATTATGTAATTCAGAAAATGATTTTAATTTATTGCTAAATATAAAGAAAATATTGATGTACTGCTAATGTGCAGAGATGTTCAAACCATAAAATAGCTGCAGAAGTGATTTTTCTGGATATTAAAATCTACTCCATCCCAAATATGTTTTCCACTATTTAGAAGATCTTTGGTACTAGTTTTCTCACAGTTTATATGCTTTGGATTGTGTGTTTGCTGCGCCAATTATGATTTCATAGCATACTTCAGTAACAGGAAACACCATGGTAACAGTTTCTGTTTAAACACCTGTGATACTTAAAATCAGGTTCAGAGATGTTGAAACATATTAGGTCATCTATGGAAGCCATTACACTGGCAAAGCATGCTTGGTCTTGACTGTGTTGTTTCTAGTTCTCTTTCCACTCTACTTTGAAGGTTCTAAGCAATGGGGCTTTCACGCCTCATGGGTGACTATTTCACAACCAGCAGGGTTCACTGTGAGGAAGGCTTCCTGATATCTATCTTACATTTTCTCTTTATTAATTCTATCCCATTGCTTCTAGTCATACCCTATTTACCACCCTAAATAATTTCCTTTCCCTCCTTGATGCTGATTGATGCTCCTGATCTAAAGTCAGTGGGACTTTAGTGGGCTTTGGATCCAACCCTGTGAGATTTAATAATTGTAGAGCTGGTTGGAAAATCTTCGATGGAACCATTTTCCGTTAGAGAATGCAGTTCTACTGACGTCAAAATGCTTGGTTTCAATTTTGCCAAATTCTAATTTCGGTGAAAAACTGGGAGCAAAAGTACTGACAATGTTGAAATGCCCTGTTTTGACATTTCTGGAATGAAATGTTTCAATTTTTCATTTTGAAATGACATTTCATTATGAATCATTTATAAAATAATGTAAAATTAAAAACAAGAAATCAAAATGAAACATCTTGATTTTGCAAAGATGAAACATTTCAGTCGACCCAAAATGATTTCCACCACCCAGAACTTTCTTTTGTGGAGAATTTTGGAAATTTACATGTTTTGTTCCTAACCAGAATGAAGACAAATGTTTAAATCCTTAATGAAATGGAATTTCCATCCTCCACCCTACTCTGGATTTCAGGTCCACACCTTATTCATGGCTTAGCCAAACTACAGGAGGCACAGTTAGCCCCTTTAACATTTCTCATAAGCCAGTCCCTTTAGCCCCTGATCATTTTAATTGCTGGATTCCTTGGATTTGTCAAAATGCTTCTAGTAGTGATGTGCCCAGAATTGAATGCACTGCTCCAGGTGTGATGACACCACAGTGCAGAGTGCTTATTACCTTCCAGTTCTGTGATGTGATGCTTCTGAGTATGCAGCTCAAAAGTATATGGACTTTTCTGCAGCAAAAATGTACTGCAAGCTCCATTATTAAGGAATATTATTATATAGTATTACTGTACAGGCTAGATGCCCTAATCAGGATTAGAGCTCAATTTCACTAGTTGCTGTTCAAACACAGAGTAGAAGACTATCTAATTTAAGAGAGAATGCAACAAGCAGGCACAACAAACAAATGGAGAAACTGAGGACAGGGCTAAAAGTGATAGGAACACGTGTATGTATAGTTGCTAAATGCCCCACTCATGTTGTCTTCTATCATCCACAGTCTTTTCAACATTGCTGCTTTCCAAGTTCCTCTCTCTCTCTCTTTGAATAACTATACTTTGGATTATTTTTCCTTCGATGCATTTCTGCAGATCAAATTTCATTTTGTTATTTTCTGCCCATATATGAAACTTCTCTGGATCCTTTTCATCTTCAGCCTTCAATGGCATTCACAACACCTCCCAGCTGAGCATCTTCTGTGAGGTTCATTAGCATGCTCTTTATCCCCACTTCTAGATCATTAATGAAAATATTAAAGTAAACAGGCCCTAATACTGAACTCTGATGCTACTCTGCTGGACACTCTCCACTTCAGTTCTGTACATTATCATTTAGCAATACCCTTTGTCTATGATACAACGGCCTGTTGTTAATCCATGTGACAGGGTTTATAACCAAGCCCAACTTGAATTAATGTTGAGATAGCCTGACGCTGAATCAAGCATCTCAGTAAATTCCAAATAGTTTGCATCTATTGCATTCCTTTCGCCCATTCATTCTTAGCAGACAAGAGGAGGGTATTGGGAATGAGGGAAGAAGAGATGGTTAGGGAGGAGAAGAGTTTGTTGGGGACGGGAAGATGAAAGACAGAGATGGAAGAGGAGAAACAAGGAAAGGGAGAAAATGCAACATGGAAACATGAAAGGGAAGGCAAATGAGGAAGATGGAGGAAAAGAGAATGAAAGAGAATGCCAGACACTGAAAGATGGAGGAAGAGATATAAGTTAAAGAAAGAAAAACTGAAGTGAAGGAAGTGGGGGAAGGGAAGGGGAATGAGAAAAAGAAGGAGCAGAGATATAGGCCTTGATTCAAGAAAGCACTTAATGGGACTTAAGCACATGCTTGAAGTTAAGCACATGTTTAAGTGCTTTCCTGAATTGGGGCCATAATAAGTTAAAATTTTCCTAAACAATTAGGCTGGGAATTTCCAAGGAGCCAAAGGGGATTAGGCACCTGAGTCACATTAAAATTTGGTGGGATTTGAGTGCCCAACTCCCTTGGAAAATCCCAGCATCAATAGCAATTTTCCTCCTCAGGCCAACTGGTTGGTGCAATTGCTTACAGTTCACAGCACATCTTACTGGAAAAATGTCTGTCTCACTATGGTATTTATAAGCACCAGTACCTAGGCACAGAGAAGAGACCCAGTCAGGAAAAGTGTCAACCACCTACTCTGAGGCACTTAGTATCCTCTATCCAAGGTACTTATATATCCTCTATTACCATAGTGTCTGAGCACCTCACAATCTTTAACATAATTATCCTCACAACAAATGCTGAGGTGTCTGCATTTTTATAGAGAGGGCCCAGAGGCACAGAGAGCACCTGAGTGACTTACCCAAGCTCACAGAGGATATCTGGGGCAGTGCTTGGAATAGAACACCAGTCTCTGGACTAGGAGGCTAGTGACTAACCATCAGTCCGTCCATCCTCTCTTGTCTTTGGGGGCATTAAAGGCTGTCAGCAGCTTGCAGGAGACACTTGGCCCCTTGGAGCACAGAGCTGTAAATGTGTGTCATATAAGGGAACAGGTAGCAGGACGGTGAAAAGATGCATTTCTTTGTATCAGAGATGCCGTAAATAGTCCTTAGCAATGAGAAATGCCATTGGTACTTGGTCAGTGCAAGTGAGAGATGTAGTGGGAGTAGATTTCCTCCCCGCAGATAAGTACAGCTGCTACTATGAATAAGAGCTACAGAGGACAATCACTCCTGTTCACACAAAGCTGGAGTAATTGGTCTTCGTGTGGGGAACTCAGAAGGTCTGTGTGGGATGGAATTTGTCTCTCCATCTTGTAGGCAGACCCCACAAGTGCAGATCAGGCTTTCTGCAGCTGTTGTTCCCATCTGACAGGCAGAGCCACATAGAATTGGATCTGTAGAATTCATGTCATCATGGATCTGATGTTCCCTTCCCCAGACTACTTTGTCCCCGAAATTCTTCTTTGCACAGGGTTATTCAGAGCCATCAAGCAGTCCCTTTTCACGGCATGAAGTCAGTTCCTGCCCACAGAGCCTTATTCTGGGGATAAACTGGGATACTGGTATTCACCCCATCCTCGTGTGAGTTTCTCTACTGAGAGAGCAAAACTGTATGGTACTTTATGAAATGACATTGGGTTTCAGTATATTGTCCCCTCAATATACAGGTCTGACTCGGAGTAGCATCCATTTCATTGCTATAGTCTAACTGAGGAAAATACACCTCTCTCCAATGCACAAAGGTTTGTAGTCCAACCTGGCTATTATCCATCTTGGTATATGGGGGGGAATGTACTAGGGTCTTGACTCCAGAAGTGAGAATAGACAGGAAAAGGAGGATTTCTTGTTACACTCATGGAACAATATTTACTTGGAGAACTCTTCACTCCTTTCCATTCACATGCATTTTTGAATGCAGCTAATCTTATTAAGGGACTGATCTTGCAAGGTGCTAAGCACCTCCTGTATCATGATGAGCACCCTCAAATGCCACTGGCTTTGCTGGAAGTTGAGGACACTCAGCATCTGTAGGATTAGGCTCCAAGATTGTAGGCCTCCTGTTTCCTACATCTCTGTGCTTAGTCTGCCAAAGGAGGCCCAGTTCCCAGCTGTTTCTTGTCTCAGCTGCTCCTGCATGCCATGTATCATCTCAGCGGTGACTCTTGGAGGAATGAGTCACCCAGCCGTTTAATTAAAAAACAACCTTTTACAAGTCATAAAGTCCATTTGTAATATAAAGGGTGGATGTATGGTCTGAGTGAGCTTTATCTTAGACAGCGGCTTTATTTGTACGTACCAATGCAGATTGTTTCCCTTGGATGTGATTCAGTGTTGATTGTTATTAACAAATTCTGATAAAGATACCCTGCCCCTCACAAAATAAAATAAAATAAAAATCCTAAACATCTTTATGTGAAGAACCCCTGATTATTTTCTGTCTTTTCTGTGTTACAGATGAGCCCAAATCAAAAGCCCAGAACTGGACACCCCCATAACTACTTATGCTAAACTATCTGTTCAATCTTGTATTAAGCTGTGACACTCTTAGTACCTTTTCCAGACCTGAAGAAGAGTTGTGTGTAGCTCAATAGTTTGTCTCTCTCAGCAACAGAAGTTGGTGCAGTAAAAAATACTACCTCACCCACCTTCTCTCTGTACTTCTGTTATAATCCTGTTTACTTATGCTAAGTACTTATGCTCATCCCAGAGCCCCTTCCATTAGCTGAAGTAAGTTTTGTCTTAAATAGATAGGAAAACTGTCAGTATCAAAACATATAATTGTTTCCTTATGAGTTACCCTCATAAATCTATTTATCCTGGTACAGGCCTAGGAAATGTCTTCATGTTCCATAGTACCTGGAATTCATGAGACCGGAACAAAGATATGGGTGTATCATGACCTGAAATGCATAGTGGATTCAGAACACAGATAAGGGGTACATTGCAACTAGTTTTAAATGATGTATATGGTACCTTTTACTGGTAAACAAGGACGGTATAAATGGATAGCTTTAAAGGTATAACTTTGGGGAGCACACCTTCTGCATAAGGTGAATGTAGCATCATTGGTATTGTATAGAACAGGGGTAGGCAACCTATTGCATTCATGCCAAAGGCAGCACGTGAGCTGATTTTCAGTTGCACTCACACTGCCCGGGTCCCGGCCACCGGTCCCAAGGGCTCTGCTGCTGGCCTGGGGTACAGGCTGCTGGCCCCCTGCCAGCTGGGGTTCCATCCGCCGGCCCTGCTCAGCCCGCTGCCAGCCCCGGGTCCCAGCCACCAGTCCCAGGGGCTCCACTGCTGGCCTGGAGTCCCAGCCACCGGCCCGGGGCTCTGCAGCTGCCCCCAGCTGTGGCCCACTGGCCCCAACCTGGGGCAGTGAGGGGTGCAGACAGGGGCAAGAAGGGGCGCAGCTCAGCACCCAACCTTAAAAATTGTTCCAGTGCCACTGTGCTGGGATATTTTTAAGTGCTGATTTGCTGCTTACATCACTATTACGCCACATGGAACAGCGCACTGCATTTGATGTTGAGATTAGAATGTACATGCAAGAACTGGAATCAGAATTTTCTGACAGATTTCAAGATTTCCAGCAATTTGGCCCAATGCTTTTTTTTCTAATTAAACCTGAAAAGTTCAGCGAAAGCAATTTGGATTTGTCTGTATTTCAGTGGATGGATGTTGAAGATTTTGAAATGCAGCGCATTCAGTTAAAAAGCTCAGAATTGTGGGCATCAAAGTTTAGAGATCTGTGGAGTGAACTTGAAGCTACTGAGAGAGATCACGGGGCCTCTATTCTGACCTGCTGGATGTCCCTGCCAGTGAAATTTAACTATTTGAAGAAAATTGTGTTTGCAATGCTTTCAGGCTTTGGATCCACATACCTGTGTGAACAGGTATTTTCACATATGAAATCTGTCCTCTGTCCCTTCGGAGCCAGTTAACAACTGATCACTCAGAAGTCTGTGTGCAGCTTAAAGTATCCAAATACATGCCAGAGATTGGAAAACTCAGCAAGGAAAAGCAAGGGCAAGGATCACACTAAACTGATAAGATCTGCATTTTAATTTAATTTTAAATGGAGCTTCTTAAACATTTTAAAAACCTTATTTACTTTACATACAACAATAATTTAGTTATACATTATAGATTTATAGAAAGAGACCTTCTAAAAATGTTAAAATGTATTACTGGCACGCAAAACCTTAAATTAGAGTGAATAAATGAAGACTCGGCACACCACTTCTGAAAGGTTGCCGGCCCCTGGTATAGAACCTTTTTCCTGTACCATATTAATAAACCTGACTGACATTGGTTATTTGGTGTGTTGAGTACACTTCATAACAAACCAAATGTGGTCAAGCAATTGGCTATACAATTTATCAGCAAGCAGCTCATGTGTTGAGGGGAATATATTGCCATAAGCATAGGACAACAGTGTCTTCACTAGCTGCCTTTTGGCTTCTGGGTGGACTTAAAAGTATTGGTTTTAACTGTAAAAGTCCAAAATGGCCTGGAATCTGTCCACCTACTGTCTATGACATATTGTCTCTGTTGTGATTAGGAAAGGCACTAGAGCCAGTGGTGAGCTGGAGCCGGTTCACACCGGTTCGCTAGAACCGGTTGTTAAATTTAGAAGCCCTTTTAGAACCGGATGTTCTGTGAGGGAGAACCGGTTCTAAAAGGGCTTTTAAATTTAACTGGCCAAAAGTGGTGCCTTAGGCGCCGACTCCATGGGTGCTCCAGCCCTGGAGCATCCAAGGAGAAAATTTGGTGGGTGCAGAGCACCCACCGGCAGCTCCCCACCCCACCCCCGGCCCCAACTCACCTCCACTCCGCCTCTTCCCCTGAATGCGCCGCCCCGCTCTGCTTCTCCGCCCCCCACCCCAGCTCACCTCTGCCTCCCTGGGCTTGAGCGGGAAGCCGCCCCCTGCTTCTCAGCCCGCCCCGGCTTCCTGCGCGAACAGCTGATTTGCAGGAAGCCGGGGGGGCGGAGAAGCAGAGTGGGGTGGCGCATTCAGGGGAGGAGGCGGAGGTGAGCTGGGGCCGGGCACGGGGCGGGGAGCTGCCGGTGGGGGCTCTGCACCCACCAAATTTTCCCCCTGGGTGCTCCAGCCCCGGAGCACCCAGGGAGTCAGCGCCTAAGGCACCACTTTTGATGTGATCAGTGGGGGGATGGCCGCTCCCCCTGCTCCCCCCCAGCTACGCTCCCCTGCCCCTAGGAGCCAGAGGGACCTGCCGGATGCTTCCTGGGAGCCGCCCCAGATAAGAACCTCCGGGACTCCCCACCTCACCCCCTGGCAGGTGCCTCTGGCTCTTAGGGGTGTGGTGGGCACTCACTACGGTGGCCCACGAGACCCTCCTGCCCAGTTCTTGGGGCAGTCAGGGGACAGGGGAGGGAGGGTGGATGGGGCAGAGGTCCTGGGGTAGGACATCAAGGAACATGGGGGGGTTGGATGGGGCAGGAGTCCTGGGGGGGCAGGGGTGAGCAATGACCCCCTCATGGGGTGAGGAGGGAACCCGTTGTTAAGATTTTGGCAGCTCATCACTGACTGGGGCTGAAGCTCTGCTGGAATATGGGTGTCTGGCTACACTGCAAAGTAAATAACCTGCGGCAGTATGGCTCAGAGCTCAGGTTTACAGACTCAGGTTCACAGGGCTGGCACTACTGTGCTAAAAATAGTCATGTCGATGTTCTCACTCAGGCTGGAGATTGGGCTCTGAGATTCACCCTCCTCGCTGGGTTTTAGAGCCTCAGCTCTACCCCAAATGGAAATGTCTACATGCCTATTTTTAGCATCATAGTGTGAGCCGGAGTCTGCAGATGCAGGCTTTGAGACTCACTGCCACAGGGGGTTTCTACAGTGTAGACATATCCTAAAAGAGGAAGCTGCCAGAAGGGTGTTGTCTGTGAGGGCCCCAGGCCTTTGGAATTCAGTCTGCTCTGCTTCTCATGGTTCAAAATAGCCTGCGTGTATTGGCCCTGCAGAGCCCATGATTCTGGGGAGGAGACTGAGGAGTGCTGAGGTTGTTGGAGTCCTGAGATTTCTTTTGAGAATCTGGTGGGTGAGGAGATGGTATTTTGTTCTGTTTTCTTGCTGACTGGCTGTTTTATGTTGGATGGAATTTGCTGCTGTTTTGCTATTATCTTTATCGTTATGGATTATATTTTTAATGGCTGTCAGGAAACTCAGTGCCAGGCATAAACAGGCATCATTTAAATTCATGAAACAAATAGATATACAGAGAGGCAATCCACTGTTTTGGAACACATAAGTAACTGTGAGGCCTCAAACCAAGGGCTAGATTTTCAACAGAGCCCAGCTCCCATTTAGGAACCTAACAAGGTACGAGATTTTCCAAAATACTCAGCACCCAGCAGTCCCATTTTGGGAAGATTGTCAAAAAGAACTCAGATGGGTTCTTCTGAAAAACTTGCCACTTATTTTGTAGTTAAATGGGAACTGAGCTTTTTTGAAAATCTGGCCCCAAATGCATATAGAGAGAGGACAGCTAAGGCATATAGCTAATAGCTAAGGCATTGGTTGTGGGACTTAGTTCTATTCCTATCTCTGTCACAAGCCCACATTCAAGCTTATCACTTATGGTATGTCTACACTGAAATTAAACACTTGTGGCTGGCCTGTGTCAGCTGACTCATGCTGGGGCTGTGGGGCCGTTTAATTGTTGTGTAGATGTTGGGACTTGGGCCGGAGTCTGAGCTTCAGGAGCCTCTCTCCTCACGGGATCACACACCCAAGCCCAAATGTCTACACCACAATTAAACAGCCCCTTAGCCTGAGTTCTGTGAGCTTGAGTCACTGACATGGGCCAGCCATGGGTGTTTAGTTGCAGTGTAGATATAGCTTTAATTCCTCAGTTCTTCATCTGTAGAATGGGGATAATATACTTGAACTTCTCAGGGAAGGACAAGCTACATTAACTTTGGGTGCAATGAGATACTATGGGGATGAATTCATAGAAAAGCCTCCGAAGCAATTAATTAATTTTAAAATGAAATTCTTAAAGCTACAACATACAGAAAGAGTTATTGTTGAGTCAACTGTCAATATCATGACAATTCTGTATTAATGATGAAATACCCCAATAGTTGAGGTATTCAAGAATTCAGTTGTTTCAAATGCATTTGGGTACCTGAAAGCATACTGCTTCCAAATCCATTTCCGCTGGTGTCCCTTGAAACATCACCAGAAAGTGGCAATCTATAGCTCCTCATAGAGTAGTAACAGCAAGGAGCTCAAGGAAATAAAAGTGCTACTATAGAAATCACTAAACACTATTACTATGCTTGCTTTATGGTAATAGACCATTGGACAAAAATCAGCCCTGATGTAAATCAGTGGAGTTTCACCTGCTTACAGCAAGCCTGAATTTGGCCCTTTAAGAGGGTTCCAGAAGAAACACATATTGGTTTAGAAAAAGACTATGGCCTTATTTCTGTAGAGCACTGTAGGGGCACAAAAGGTGTTCAGGCATACACAACCTCAATACTTCTCACATCGAGGGCACAGCACACTTATTCAACCTTGCCTTCGCTAATATAAACACAGAACAGCGTGTACATATTGAAATAGCTCCAAACCCTATTAAATCAAAACACTCCACTCTCCTTTGGGGGAGAGGACAAGAGAGAGAACAAACCACATAGGGCAGATGTTAGCCATGTTGTATAATATACCATTGGTAGGTGCTCAGATACTATGATAATAAGGTGGTAATAAGAACCTGAATACCGTAGAATCAAACAGTGGGGATCTATGTGAACACAAACAAACAGATGTAGGTGAAACGAAATAATATTCATGCCTGATGTTAACAGATACTAGGGCCACAATCCGGCAAGCACTGATATATGTGGCTAACTTACACATGAATAGTTCCGTTTGTCATGATGGTAGATGTCTTCTACTGCATCTTTAGGAAAAGACATATCACATAGCCATGCGGAACAAGTTATACAAAAATCCCTGGGTAAAAGTTAAGTGATTAGAACTGGGCAAAATATTTGTCAGAAAAGTGTTTTTCCTCCATCAAATTATGCCCCTTTTCTAAGTTCACAAAACCTTAAATAAAAATGAATGTCATTTGATAAACATTTAAACTTTTGAAAAAAAAAGTCATATAAAATTTGTTTTACTAAAATGGAGTGCAAAAATTTTGGGATAAATGCTTGTTACTTTTTGAATTTCAAACTTGTTGGTTTTTTATTGGTCACATAAGTCACATAGTATTGATTCTGGTTACATGATTTCCCAGCCTGTAGTCAGGAAGGTGAGCAGAAACCATTTTTTTTACTCACTTTCTCAGAGGAAGGAGCTGTATTTTGTGTGTTGACACAATGAGGGGAAAAATAGGTTGCTTCTCACTGGGTGTGGGCCATAATCATTTAATGATCTCCTGTACCCCCAGAAGATTCATAGAAGAATTTAGGGACTAGCCCCACACATACACTGGAAGGGAGAACAGTCCATTCAGCAAAGATGCCAGAGAGAGGTAGTAGGCTACCAGTCTTTCCCTAGAAGAAGACAACACCAGGTAAAAAGAAAAGGAGTACTTGTGGCACCTTACAGACTAACAAATTTATTTGAGCATAAGCTTTTGTCAGCTACAGCTCACTTCATCGGCTGTAGCTCATGAAAGCTTATGCTCAAATAAATTTGTTAGTCTCTAAGGTGCCACAAGTACTCCTTTTCTTTTTGCAAA
Organism: Dermochelys coriacea; assembly: GCF_009764565.3. NCBI lineage: Eukaryota > Metazoa > Chordata > Testudines > Dermochelyidae > Dermochelys > Dermochelys coriacea. The sequence continues at coordinate 177,875,191 of NC_050070.1, read as the reverse complement.
TACAGACTAACATGGCTGCTACTCTAACACCAGGTAGGAATTTAAGGGCCATATGGCCTGACCATCCTCCAGAGTTTTGGATAGCTTACAAAGGCATCCAGACTTAGGTCCTTTTACTGTTCTTCTATCACTAGAGTTCCATGCAGTTTGGCTAGGCTGAGGCTAGTTTTATCTATTTACATGTAGCTGGGTTATGTTAATGCTGAGATTTGCGGGGGGGTTTATTATTATTTTATTTCCAGTGTAACCAATTGAATCAGTAATACGTTGGGTACTCTATGCAGTCCTGCAGGATGACCCACCATAAGTACAGCAACCGATATGCTCTCAGCCTCATTTGTGTCAGCTATCTAAACCCCTGTCTTGTGCCTCCCTGACTGGCTCCTGTTTCAGGATTCTAATCCTCACTGGCTGTAGGATGAAAAGATGTTCTCTGAGTGAAAGGAACAGTTGTAGGGCTAGATGAGGAAACCAGTGCAGTAGAGGAGGGTTGCCCATGTCAGCTGCCTCCTCCACATTGGTATGGACACCAGCATTACTAACTGCACAATGTCAGCCTCTGGTTGCTGGTGGCAGAATGCACCCATGAACACTTTAAATGACATCTTCATTTAAAAAAACAACAACACATTTTGATGAAGGACAATCTTTTTGTTCTGTATTTGTACAGCACCTAATCCAATGGGGTCTTGATCCATGTCTGGGGTGTCTAGGCCCTACTAATCATAATCCCAAATATTTACACTAAACCCTGATTTGGATAATGATGTTCAACTTCTCAAGGAACAGAAGTGTATCCAGTGACCATGTGCCCCAGCAAAAATTTGGATTTGGATTTGGATTTCAAATAGTGAATTCCAGCAATGCCTACATACATGGTTGCATACAATCTCCTAAACAAGGGTTATTTGCTGAAGGTATTGGGTGAATTATTTTGAAGAACAACTAAATGAGTTAAAATTGTAAACTGCTTGTGGACAACTCATAGAATTCCTTGACTGAGGTATGTGTTGTGAGTTGTTTGCTCTATCATTGATCCATCCACATTGGGGTGAAAGTTGATTCCCCAATAGAAAGCCAGAGTAACCTGATTTTACACAGGTGCAATGCAGGAGGGTTGAGCAGGTGAAATCCACCCTCCATCTTGGGACCCTTGTAGCCCAGCTCCTTGTCTGTGGACATTACTCCTGCATATAGGATAGAATGCCTGCTGAAGTTTATCTTCCCCACTGTGTGGGATAATGGGGCCATTGGGTATAGAGTGACCTCTGCCCTGGCCCACCCCCACCCTCTATTAGTCTATGTGGGGCCACTGCAAAGACTCCATGAGGGTGCATTCTTCTCCCCTCTGAATGATATAAGTGTGTGATTCCAATTTTGGAGCCCTCCCTTGATTGATGCCCCCCTCTCCCTGCTGTGTCCCCTCAAATCATGTCCTGCTATAGTTGCCACCATCTCTCCTTTGTTCTCTCACTTCAGCCTACTATTGCATTTCCTTCTGGAATGTTTGTATACAGCATTTAACAAAATATTTGCTTCTCCTCCCTCTTCATTTTACCCACACATCAGATGGTTTCATGCTGCTAGATGTGAGTGCTTCCAGTGGTGTCAGTTGAGGCTAAGCTGAGGACCACATGAATGCAGAAGAGAAGCTTTGGTTGGCTGAGAATGTAGGTGGGTACATGTGATCTATTCCCACAGCCAGGCTAGGTTAGGGCCCACCCTGGAAAAGGGGAGGACACAGGAGGTGTTTAGGAAACAGCATGTTTGTGGGGGCAGGGGTAGCAGCAGAAGGAGGATGTTTGTTTGTTTTTTTACAGTAGGGCCTAGAGGCCCCATCTGTAACTGAGACACCATTGTACCAGAAACTATATAAACATAGTAGGAGGCAGTCAGAACAGGGACAAAACAGAGGCACAGAGAGAGGTGAAAAGATTTCCCCAAGGACACAGAAGAGCAGGGAATAGCACGCAGATTTCCTGAGTCTCTGTCTAGTCCCCTATCCAGTAGATCATGCTTCCTGTCTGTGTGGGTAACTTTAGGTCCCTCAGCCTTCCACACCCACACAAATCCAACCTTCTGCCCCTCACCTTCCCTCAGCTAGTTCAGTATTGCCAAGCTTTCTTGTTCTATCATGAGTCTCATGGTAGTTGTTTTCTTAAAGCGCCAGATCCTGGAGTCATACGATTTCACAAGAATCTCAGCTTCCTTTTTTAATGACAGTTTCTAGCCCCCGTGGTTGGGGAGAAAAGATTGAAATTATGAACCCAAAGGCTAAAAAATCAGAACAAATAAAAAGAACCCAAAATGTATAATTTTAAGTCTCATGATGTTTTAGAGCCTGATTCATGATTTTGAATGTTCGGGGCCGGCAGAATGACTAGACCCAAGAGGTTGGAAAACATTAGCTTAAAGTTGCATGAGAGAGAGAGTACGATCCGTTACAAAGGGATAAATTTCACCTGTTGTGAATAGGATACTTCTTTTAACCCAGAGCCCCATTGTTTAGTTCTAAATTACATACATCTCTTCAAATCCCCGGAATTTCCCATTCTAGATTAATTTGCACTTGGTGAGAGAGTGTGAATGAAACTGTCAGAAGAGGATTTGCCACAGTGCCAATTTGTTACTATGCTCTTTTTATTTCTAATGCTTTTTCTGTTAAGGAAGATCTCGGAGAATTTTTGACATCTGCAAATCCCTGCAGAGCACAACTCACTTATCTGATACAAAGCATGAACTATTGCAAACTAATATAATAATTAATATTATAATGGTAGTACCCAGAGACCTTGACTGTGGTTGGGGCCCATAGGTACTGTACAAACACATATAGTATGTCTTACACTGCAACTATGTGGTGTGATTGTGATATCTGTAGACACTCTCAAGCTAGCTTTAACCTAGTTAGCTCCAATACTGACAGCAGTGAAGCTGCGGCAGCATGGGCTTGAGCATAGGCTGTTCAAGCATGCCTGGAATCCTGGGTGAATCCTTGAGCAGCCCAATATCCAAGCCAGCTAGATAAAAGCTAGCTCAGGTATGTCTACATGAGTTACAGGAACACTCCCTGGTTGCAATGTACATATGCCCATAGTGAAAGACAGTCCCTGGCCTGAAGAAATTGCTATCTAATTAAGGACAAGATGTTTAGAGGGATGCAGAAGACAATGGAGCTTGGAGGCAAAAGGGAAGAGAAGAGCAACACCAAGAGGACATAACATTTCACAGATTAAGATGTTAAGGATAATGCAATAAGTACCCTCCCCATGCTATCTGAATCACACATGCCTCCCCAAAGGGGAAGGAAATGTGGAGTGCACTCATGTTGCCTAGATTCTATGGGGTGATTATATCCCATATGTGGCATTGCACATGCCATATATGAAATATGTAGGCACAGAGCAGTGAATTTAGGACCCTTAGTATTGTTTCACTGTCATTTCCTTTTGTGTGTAGTATTCAGAGTGCACACAGCATGCTATTCCATTCTCTCCCAGGAATAGGAATTCAGGTTAGTCACCTGTACAGTTACAAAAACTCCTCCCCCCATTTATATGTGATTTTTTTTAACCCCTTTAACAGGTGCCAAAGAAACAGCCCCACAGATTCCACAGAACCAGTATATACAGCTGCTTAGTAACAGGTCTTTTCCCATGGAAAATTTTGACTTTTTGTAAAAAAAACCAAAACTTTTCACTGAAAACTCCCCCAAATCAAAAATTTCTAGTTGAAAACAAAACAAATAGGGGCAATTTGGGGGTTTTCTCAGTTGAAAAATTAATTTTTTTAAGAAAAGCAGATGCTTTCCTGTCAACAATTTTCACTTTGTCAAAAAAAAAAATTTCTATCAGAAAAAGAAGTTTCAGTTGAAAAATTGTGACCAGCTCTAGTGAGATGATATGGGCAGCAACACCAAACCTTCCTCTAGGATTAGAAGAACACTATAGTTCAGCCTGCCAGGCATAAGGGTGATTTTTGTACTATGTGTGTCTGTCCAATGGGAGAAGTTCTTTTCTGAGAACTATCTTAGCCAGTCAGAGCTGGCCCTACACATTTGTGTATGGTGTGCTGGCATTGCTCAGGGGGTACCAGTTTCCCCATGTTTGTGATTCCCATCCTGAACTAAATTCAGCCTGCCACTCCTGCCCTTTCACTATACTCTTGACTGGCCACCCTAGCAGACTAACCATTCCGCTCCCTCCCATCTAATGAACTAGTAGGAACCATTGGGTGGGATTGGCCTTTACTCCCCCCTTCCTTGAAGCTACAAGGGATAGGAAAGTACTTGCAACTCCACTCCCTCTCCCTGAGGCAGAGGGGTGAAGGAGGCACTCAGAACTTTGAGGCGGACTGATTCCATTGTCTGCCCTTCCCTTATCAGCAGTTACAGGAGCCCTGGGGCTCTCCAGCCTTTCTTTGCCTGCTTCCAGCTAGCTCTCTGAGGTGGTACAGCCATGTGACTAGTCTTGAATCATAGAATCATAGAATATCAGGGTTGGAAGGAACCTCAGGAGGTCATCTAGTCCAACCCCCTGCTCAAAGCAGGACTCATCCCCAATTTTTGCCCCAGATCCCTAAATGGCCCCCTCAAAGATTGAACTCACAACCCTGGGTTTAGCAGGCCAATGCTGCCATATGTGACTGCCTGCTGGACTCTGCTCCCACTGCAGCCAATAAACCCAAGCCTGTGCATGGGAGCTTTTAATTTCTAAATGTGAAGGCAATAAAAAAATTACAATGGGAACCTGAAAATCCCAAGATTTTATTCTTAGGTGCCTCCCTTCCCCACATCTTCTCTAAACCCTTTTTCTTTCTCCCATTTGAAAAGAAAACAGACTTCTAACAATTGTACTTTTAAAGTTTTAACATGGGGAAATAATCTATCCCCCAACTTTGGATAATTCTAACCTGAATGGGGCTCGATAATTCAAGAGATCTCTTCTTTGCAGCCTGTCTTGACCAGACCCACCATCTTTCTCCTCTAATCTATTTGATGCCACTTCTGCGGTTGTGGCTGCTGCATATAGACATGGTACATGTGGCACTGACAGCTGCTGCCACAACAAAAGTCCTGAGATTTTGCAAGCAATCCTGAGGGCCCAAGGTTAAGCAGGTCTAGGGTAGAGACCATCCTGCCCCAACCCAACTTCCTGCAGCTTGGAAACCTCCAGACCTCTCCACAGCTTGTCATCCATCTATATTCTACCTCCCCTACTTCCTATCCCTGACTGTCACGCCCTCGGACAGCAGAGGAGGGGCAGCACAGATTGAGAGTAGGCCAGAGACAGGGAGGAATTGGCCAACGGCTCTGAGAGACTATATGTTAAGAGGCAGGCCAGCAGTGTGAATTTATTGGCCTGTTCAGGATGGGGCCAAGCCCCTTGGGGTATGTCTACACTGCAGTTAGACACCTGTGGCTGACCCGTGCCATCTGACTTGGACTCATGGGGCTCAGACTAAGGGGCTGTTTAATTGCAGTGTAGATGTATGGATGTGGGCTGCAGCCCAACCTCTGGGATCCTCCCCCGTTGCAGTGTCCTAGAGCCCAGGCTCCAGAATGAGCCTGAACATCTACACTGCAATTAAACAGCCCCTTAGCTTGAGCCCTGTGAGCCAGAGTCAGCTGACACGGGCCAGCTGTGGGTTTTGAATTGCAGTGTAGACATACCCTTATAAAGTGTTCTATGAGGGAAAAGGATGGACAGAGGAAGGTTAAGGTAAATGGGAGGGGCCCCAGTCAAGAGACAGAAGGGATCATGTACCAATGGGAGGGGAGAGGAGAGTCAGATTCACTCAATGTATATCTATTAGTTTATAACTCATAGGATAGAAGATGGGTTACTGCAACCTGGTGGCTGAGATTTAACATATATACAAGCTAATGTGAAAGTTACACTCCAAAATTTAGACATGTTGCATCTATCCATCCATCTGCCTAACACACTACATTTGCCATTTTCTGTAGGCTCTGTGGCAGAATGAGAATATATGATGACATACTGTTAGAAAGGGGGTGTTGGCACATGACTGCAATGAGCTGCATAGTTCACTTGTGGATTTGTTACTAGTGAGTAACAGGGTCATTCCAAACTCAAGCCAATGAAACCTTTATATCACTCTACCATGCATATGGTATGATCTTCTATTGTAACCTCTCAGAGTTAACCCACTACACTATTTGCACTCTTTCCTTTCTGCCAGTTTCAGTAAAGAAAAATCCTTCACTTACTAGAAGCATTTGAGTGTTTAATGGGAACTCACCCAGGGCTAGAGTCTGTAGTAGATCTTAGTGCTTGGAGCACCACAGACCGTGCTCCTAAAGATCAGAGACTGTCCTGAAGCATTTCACAGGAACAGATTTAACTAGCACAAGGGTCAGCGTGTGATTTTCAGTTTACAATGACGTACTTAATATAATAAATAACTTCTAAAATAAACTGATGCATTATGGTTCATATCCTTGGTTAGCTTAGACAACTTTTAAGATGATCCCTAAGTATAGAACTGGCTAATACACCAAAGGAGGAGAAGCTTTGCTTAGCAGGTTTGAATGTCATAAATGCACAGTTATGTCTTAGTAATTGTATCACAGTTGACAGATGCTGCAGCAGACATGTGACTAAAACATGACCTCATAGTTCCCTTCCTCTCCCACCCCCCATGGGGGCAGAGCTGGGAACTAAGTAAGTAGAAGGCATTTAAGCAACACAATAAGTTCTTAAAGGAGAAGTGTTAATTTGGAAGACAGATGTACTTTGTATGGAAAGGTCAGCGCGTGCAACGGCTTCTAGACAGTGCCAGTTAAACAAAACTCTTTTTCACTTGGGAAACATACTTCAGTCACTGACTAATGTAATGAAAATGTTCAAGTCCTAACTCCCATGGCCTAGGTTACCCCTCCCAAGGAAGAGCTGGTGAGAGGGATATCAGAGGGAGAGAATCTTACAACAATCTTCTCACCAAGTTCTCCATGTGTTGTTCCATCACACAGTCGGGCTGACCCCAGCCTTGGTAGATCTGTGGAAGGACAGAGCCATCCACATGGAGACCCTGTGCCTCTGCACTGGCACTGGCCCCAGCAGCCCCCCTTTGGCTCTCTGTTAGGATTGCTCCATTGGCACCATGGTATCAGAACCTCTGCCTTGCTACAGTGGCTCCAGAGTCATGGGAGGACACCAGGAGCTTCACAGAAGGATAATGCTGCCTGGGGCTAGATTTTTCTCTCTGAGGATTGTCCATGGGAATAGAATGGAGATAATGTGCATCCCTTTAGCCACTCCCCTGCACAGGCCTTGGACTGGGTGGAAAAGCCAAGCCCTGTGCAAGGTTCTGGGGAACAAAAGGAGAGATGGTGCTCTGTAGGCAGCTGAGCCTCATTTCAATGTCGGAGGGGACCCTTCATGTGCAAGCCTAAGGGTACCATCTGGAGAACACTTTTCTATTGTACTGGTTTTCACAGTAGGAGCAGCTGTGGCCTAATGGCCAAAATATGGGGCTGGCTGGGTTAAAGTTCCAGTTTTGCTACTAAAAGAAAAGGAGTACTTGTGGCACCTTAGAGACTAACAAATTTATTAGAGCATAAGCTGCTGACTCACTGGGTGATCTTGAGCAAGCCTCTTAACCTGTTTCCCCATGTCTGGTGTGATAATGATGCTCTCTGAGATCTACAGATGGAAAGAGCGGTCTAAATGTAAAGATTACTTTATTATATTTCTCACTTGAGTTTTCCACTAACAAGTCTCCAGTCTACAGTATTTCCACACTTCCAATTTATGGCCATTCTTAGAAAATGAAGACAGACATGAAACTTTCCAGCACTGTTCCACATTAGGCAGCTAAGATTAGAGATTTTTTTCTGTATGATTATTCGGTTCTGACTCCTATTTTCTGTTGAATATAACTTTCTCAACAGTTTTCCCTTTGTATTGACATTTATCATGCTTATTAATCCAAAAGTTGCAGTGGTATTGTTTGGGAGCAACAAAATCCCACCCACCCTTGTTTAAGTTGTCAGCACAATAAAACAAATGTGAGGCTCTTTGCTTTTAAAAAGGGTTTCAGGTAATTTGTGGTTTGTGCAGAGAGCTCCAGAAAGGCTCTACTGGAAAAGTTCAGGCTTGGCATGGTCGCAGCGATTGCATTCATCACCACTGGTGTCTGAACATTGTCAAGGGAAGTAGTGAGCTCTAGGGGAGGAGGCAAAGCCCTGGGAGTCAGGAGTGCCTGGGGTTTGACTCTGTCACTGACCTGTGGTGCGACTTGGTCAAGTCATGGTGTGTCTGTTTGAGCCTTACCTTCTTTTTGAGTGCGCTTTAAGATCTAGGGATCAAAAGGGCTATGTAAGCATTATGTATTATTAATATAGCCCTTAATGAGAATATGACAATAGCTAAGGGCCCCATGCTCCCCTCTTTATGGGCTCATGGCAGGGAGCTTGCCCTCATGGACTGTAGGAATTCCCATTCTATGCCACTGTCAAGGTTCCTTCCCCACTCTGAACTCTATGGTACAGATGCGGGGACCTGCATTCTTACCAGCTTAGGTTAAAAACTTCCCCAAGGTACAAACTTTGCCTTCTTCTTGAACCATATGCTGCCACCACCAAACATTTTAAACAAAGAACAGGGAAAGAGACCACTTGGAGACATCTTTCCCCAAAATATCCCCCCAAGCCCTACCCCCCCTTTCCTGAGGAAGGCTTGATAAGAATCCTCACCAATTGGTACAGGTGAACACAGACCCAAACCCTTGGACCATAACAATGAAAAATCAATCAGGTTCTTAAAAGAAGAATTTTAATTAAAGAAAAGGTAAAAGAATCACCTCTGTAAAATCAGGATGGTATATACCTTACAGGGTAATCAGATTCAAAACATAGAGAATTCCTCTAGGGAAAACCTTAGGTTACAAAAAGACACAAAAAAAGGAATATACATTCCATCCAGCACATCTTATTTTACCAGTCATTAAACAGAAGGAAATCTAACGCATTTCTAGCTAGATTACTTACTAACTTAACAGGAGTTGTAAAGCTGCATTCCTGATCTGTTCCCGGCAAAAGCATCACACAGACAGAAAAAAACTTTTGTTCCCCCCCCCCCCCCCCTCCAGATTTGAAAGTATCTTGTCCCCTCATTAGTCATTTTGGGTCAGGTGCCAGCGAGGTTATCTTAGCTTCTTAACCCTTTACAGGTGAAAGGGTTTTGCCTCTGGCCAGAAGGGATTTTATAGCACTGTATACAGAAAGGTGGTTACCCTTTCCTTTATATTTATGACAGCCACAATTCTCCTTCCGCAGGATGAGAGGGAGCCCCTCCATAGGGTTCAGGTTCTGTGGAGCTGGTGGGGATGAGCGAGGAGACAGTTGGGCTCCTTCAGATTCTTCCGTCCCCAGGCCTGTGCGGGAAAACATCATATGCTGAGTGTGTATAACTTGGGCTGTTTCTTGCCCTGTACTGTAAAAGAGGCTCTGGGGATACCAGTAGGAATCCATGAGGCCAAGTGGTAGAATGGAGGTAAGGAGCAACCACATGGATTGCCCAATGTTCAGGCATTCCCCGCACCATCCCTCCAAGCTGCAGATCCTCCCAGTCCCACTCCCCTCCCCACATGGCACACCTCTTTCTGCTGTGGAAATTCAGTTCCCTATGGTAACAGGTCCAGGATCCCCCTTCTGAGCTGTGGCAGTTGCATTCTGAGCTGATTCCCAAGTAACAAATCTGTAACCCCTTAGTTGTCAACCCTCTGCCCTGGACTCACACATGGTGAGTCTTCCCCTTCCCTCACCTTCAAGCTTCAGAAACTCTCCTCCACCCCACCCGAAGCTGAGGAAACCCTAAGCTTACTTCCCCAGAGACAACCCGATGAGCACCTTCACAGCTCTCAAATCTCACTAGATCAGAGGTTGGCAACCTTCAGCACACAGCCCATCAGGGTAATCCGCTGGTGGGCCATGAGACATTTTGTTTATGTTGAATGTCCGCAGGCACGGCCCACCACAGCTCCCAATGGCTGCAGTTCACCGTTCCCGGCCAATGGGAGCTGTGGGAAGTGGCGCGGGCTGGGCCATCACTTCCTGCAGCTCCCATTGGCCGGGAACAGCAAACTGTGGCCACTGGGAGCTGCGGGGGGACGGGCCTGGAGATGGTCAAGGTAAACAAAATGTCTCACGGACCATCAGCAGATTACCCTGATGAGCTGCGTGCCAAAGGTAGCTGACCCCTGCGCTAGGTTCTCCTGAAGTGAAGCCTTTGTTCTTGGCCCAGCTCTGTTGCCAAACTCTCCTGTCCCAGGCCAGTGAGTGAACTTAGGCACATATCTCAGTGCACAGTCCTTGGTGCATTCACTGGCCCAGGTGCTTGTGGGCGGAGCATGCCTCCTCAGGGCATTCCTGCTCACACAATATTATAATAAATTAAGTTTACAATACCTCTCTTCCAGCTTTGTAAACCTTTGACACAATAACAGACCTCCATCCCCTAAGCCCTTTGATCCAAAAGCAGTGCCCTGTCCCTTGACCCTAGCCCAGCGGTTCTCAACCAGGGGTCCGGGGCCCCTGGGGGACTGTGAGCAGGTTTCAGGGGGTCTGCCAAACAGGGCCAGCGTTATACTCACTGGGACCTGGGGCAGAAAGCCAAAGCTCCATTGCATGGGGCTGAAGGCTGGTGCCCTGAGCCCCGCCACCCGAGGCTGAAGCTGAAGCCTGAGTAATGTAGCTTCATGAGGGCCCCTATGACATGAGGCTCCAGGCAATTGCCCTACTTGCTACCCCCTAACGCCAGCCCTGGCTTTTATATGCAGAAAACCATTTATTGTGGCGCATGTGGGCTGTGAAGCTTTTATAGAATGTTGGGGTGGGCCTCAGAAAGAACAAGGTGGAGAACCCCTGCCCTAGTCTATGGTGGATATGCAAACTTTCTCCAGGCACCAGCGTTTTCACAACCACCATAGGTATCGACCTTATAAAATGGGAAGCTCCTGGATTGTCCACTTCAATGACAAGCCAATGATTCCCCAATCCCGGGTGTTGATTTTCAGTTCTATTTAGAGATGAAAAGGGGCCTGTATATCTAAGACATTCTTTTCTAAGTTCCAAAAATGAGCTGCCCCTCTGTTCCTAGGTATTGTCCCATCTGCTTCCCACCATACAATCAGTGCCACATGCTGTTAAAGTCTGACCCTGCTGATGGTTCTCCTGCCAATCCAACTGCCCAAAGATATTTTGGCACTAGAAAGGGTGACAAGAAACTTTTCTGCTTCTGTTAATGCAGCTGTCTGCTATCTAAGGTGACCAGATGTCCTGATTTTATAAGAACAGTCCCGATATTTGGGGCTTTGTCTTATATAAGGGTCTATTATTCCCCACCCCCATCCCAATTTTTCCCATTTGCTGTCTGGTCACCATACTGCTATCCAAAATTGTCATTGCTTTCAGTCATGAATGTTTTCTCGGACAGAATGGAAGTAGTCTGCACACCTATCTATGGAAAATTGCACATGCACTACAGTAGTTTTAGCTCTGCTCACTTTCACCTATTTGGCAAGTAAACATTTGAGTATCTAGGAGGAAGTAGGCTAGTGAGATGTGGAGACAGACAGCAGTTGGGTTTCTGTCTGAGTCAGATGGTGACTCCATTTTTGTTCATGTTATTGTCCATGTAAGAGTTAAATAAAAGCATTTCACTGAGCCCTGAGACTTCAAGAAGAAGGTGTGCAATCATTTCCTGGTTGTCGTGTACTCACATAAGCATTCTGAAAATGGAGCTTCTTGCATTTCACCAAGAAGTGAAATCCACAAGCACCAGTCTCTTGCTGAGCCTGATTCATGATAATGGATTTTCTAATTAGCACTGCACTGCTAGGCCCGCCCAAAACTACTCCAGTTCAGTGCAAACCGTCAAATTTTCATAGTTTGACTATTTGGAAAGTTAGGCTGATTATGAGCTGTGTTGTTCCTTATAAAATGGGAGATGACTTCACCTAGTGGTTGGAGAGGAAGGTTGACACAGACCTAATAGTTCCATTCCTAGTTCTGCCAGGGGTTGCCATGTGTCCTTGGGTAAATCACTTACTCTCTGTGTGCTTCTCTCTACCCATCTTTTCTTCTATACCTGTAATAGTACTTCCCTGCCCCAAAAGCATGTTGAGAGAAACAAGGTGGGTGTGGTAATATCTTTTATTGGACCAACTTCTGTTGGTGAAAGAGACAAGTTTTCAAGCTCTTCTTCAGACTTGTCTCTCTCACATCCTGGGATCAACATGGCTACAACAACACTGCAAACATCAAAGGAGTGCTATAAGGCTTAGCTAATATTAGTTCAGCATTTTGAGGTTGTTGGATGAAAAAATCCTAGAGAAGTGGTTTTATTATATGTACACATATTGATGCTTGTTTGTTAGAAGAATTTAGCTGTAGATTTTCAAAGGTTTTTAGAGGTGGGATTCACTAGGGGGACGTACACTGCACATTGCAGCACCTAACTTAAACATCCAGGCTCCCTATACAATGGGGAGAGTTAGGCGTCAAAAAAGGGATTCACAGAAGCCAGCAAGCTGAGTGGGGAGCCCCTTAAGTTCCACCCCCCAAAGGGAGTTAGGCATCTAAGTCTGGGCCAGAGGGAAGCATCTCCTTCCACTTGTGATTCATAGCTGTAAACCCTCTTCTGGAGTTAGGGATCTAAATCAAGTCATCCCTTTTCCAAGGAAAACTGAGGAGGAGGAGAAGGTGGTGGTGGTAATGTCCCCCTTTTATGCAATAGCCCAGTGGTTAGGGTTATTGGGTAAAAAGGAAGTAGTGACACCAACATCTCCTCCTCTTTTGTTTTGTTTGGGGCCCAATCCAGCAGATGTGCTCTATGGCAGTCGCTGAATGCACATACCAGCTCAATCCCCAGAGGTGAAACAGGCAGGGGAATACTTATTCTGTGAATTCCACCAATGAGTTAGATGCCAAGCTGCTTGATGATGTCAGGACTTAGATGGCTGTGTGTAATTGCCCATCAGCAGAAAAGTAGATGCCTGCAGGGTTAGGCAGCAGCTGAAGTCAGGGTTTGATGATTTAAATTTTAAATGTAGGTGCCTACAGTGGCAGTTAGAAACTCAAGGGTATGTCTAAACTATGATTAAACACCTATGTCTGGCCTGTGTCTGCTGACTTAGGGGACTCAGGCTGCAGGGTGGTAAAATTTCAGTGTAGACATTTGAGTTTGGGCTGGAGCCTGGGCTCTGGGCACCTAAATGCCTTTGAAAATTTGGTCTGTGATGTTTACCTCATGCTTTTCTTATGACTGGTTACTACCATTACTAAAGACTATTAAAAAAGCTATTTTTTGATGATACTTCATAAAAATGTCAAGTATTCTGAGCCAAATCTTACTCCACTGTATTCAGTCAATTGTGGGTCATATTCACCCTGGCACGGAGAGCCAGCACAAGACCTAGACACCACAAAAACCCTGCGGTGCTGAGGAGATGGACAGGAGCTTGTTATATGTGTAATGTGTTGTCAGAGCTGGCTAGATGTTATTGAGAATGGATGAAGTGACAGGATTGTTAGCAATTTGTCTAGGGTTTTACAGTTTTACTTTCCAGACTTGAACTGGGAAGGAGGTAAAGCTGCTAAACCCTGCTCTGCTTCTCACAATCCACCTAATCAAAACAGGAGTTACAGTGAGTATCTCAATGCCTAATTCGCTAGTAGGAGTCCCTGATTTCTCTTTTAAATTTAGCACAGATTAGTAACTTTTACAAAACATAAACACAGCAAATATGAGACTTGCTATAACTTCAACGAGCAGCTGCAGACTCCCTGCTGTACAAAGTGACTAAAGCAGATAGTGTGATGGGTTCAGTCACAGAGATCCCCTTGGGACTGTCACCTAATGTGCTGAGACTACCTCTGAGCCCATTTTCTCTGCCAGTTTGGTCTTCCAGAGCCCTGTCTTGTTGAGCCAGACATGCCAGTTTGCTCCAACACAGACCCAAGGTCTGAACCACACACCCCAAAGCTGCAGACTTCACTGAAAACAGCTTAAGAAGTGCTCCTGTCTCCAGCACCCAGACACTCAGCTCCCAATGTGATCCAAACCCCAAATGAATGCATTTTACTCTCTATAAAGCTTATATAGGGTAAACTCATAAATTGCCCACCCTCTATAACACTGATAGAGAGATATACACAGCTGTTTGCTCTCCCAGGTATTAATTACTTACTCTGGGTTAATTAATAAGCAAATGTGATTTTATTAAGTATAAAAAGTAGGATTTAAGTGGTTCCAAGTAATAACAGACAGAACAAAGTAAGTTACCAAGCAAAATAAAACAAAACATGCAAGTCTAAGCCTAGTACATTAAGAAACTGATTACAGATAAAATCTCACCTTTAGAGATGTTCCAATAAGCTTCTTTCACAGACTTCCTAGTCTGGGCCCAATCCTTTCCCTTGGTACAGTTCTTGTTAGCTCCAGCTCAGGTGGCAACTAGGGGATTTCTCATGAAAACCTTTGTTCTGTTTTATAGCTTTGGCAAAAGGCAGGAATCCTTTGTCTCTCTGGGTTCCCACCCCTCCTTCTAAAAGGAAAAGCACCAGGTTTAAGATGGATTCCAGTACCAGGTGACATGGTCACATGTCCTGTGAGCCCCCCTCCATTCCTCCAGGATTGGCCCGCATGTATGCAGTTGAGGCTTGCAAGTAAACAGAGCCATTTACCACCAATTGTCCTAGTTGATGGGAGCCATCAAGATTCCAAGCCACTATTAATGGCCCACACTTTGAATAGTTACAAAAGGAGTTCATAGTAATACTTCATATTTCTAGCTTCAGATACAAGAATGATACATTCATACAAATAGGGTGAACACACTCAGTAGATTATAAGCTTTGTAATGATACCTTACAAGAGACCTTTTGCTTGAAGCATATTCCAGTTACATTATATTCACACTCATTAGCATATTTTCATAAAAGCATATGGAGTGCAACATCACAGACAGTATTAGATTCATCCCTCATTTCATAAACCTGAGTAAATAAGCTCATTCCTACAGAGCAGGAAATATTTCCCCTAGATGTCAGGATGCAGTGGACAATACTAATCACTTAGTCATGCATCCGACAAAGTGGGAATTCACCCATGAAAGCTTATGCTCCAATACGTCTGTTAGTCTATAAGGTGCCACAGGACTCTTTGCCATTTAGTGTTAGGATTCCTCTGAAACTTCTTCCACTCATTTTTCCCAAGAACTCAGTTCTATTCCAGTCACATCACTTAAGTTCCTTTATCTGGCATATAGCAAAGCTACTCTGAGTTGATCAGACTAAAGCGCAGTGTGTGGGTATAGGGCATATGACACACCTAAAATTACACAGTAAATCTCTTCCTTTTCTATACATTTCATTACATGTTTTGGGATTGGCTGGTCACTTCGTAGGAACCAACCACTGTACAGCATGCACTATCCATGCACAACTTACTCTTTACCTCATCTTACATTTCAAGCTTATCTTAGCCATTGTTAACTTGTCCATTGTAAATGGTTCACTGGGTGTTCCCCTTATTTCAGCAAGTATAGACATTTCCAGCCTGCTGATCCATTTACCTCCCTAATCCTGTCTCCCAAGAAATGAGGCATCAATTATGTCCAATTACTCATGTCAAGCCAGGCTTACATCCCACTGCTCTTGCTTTAGTTTTGTTTTATATATTTGCATTTCTTTCATTTGCATTATTTTCCTGCTTTCCTGTGCTTTGTTTTTTAAATTCACTACCCAGCAACACAGTCTCAAGACCACAGTAGCTGTAATTATTTGAAGCAGCTTTAATACTAGGCTTAAAGTGTAATGACAGGTTTCAGAGTAGCTGCCGTGTTAGTCTGTATTCGCAAAAAGAAAAGGAGTACTTGTGGCACCTTAGAGACTAACAAATTTATTAGAGCATAAGCTAAGTGAGCTGTAGCTCACGAAAGCTTATGCTCTAATAAATTTGTTAGTCTCTAAGGTGCTACAAGTACTCCTTTTCTTTAGGCTTAAAGTGTGAGCCAGATAGTGCAAGCTGATCTCCTATGGTGTAGTTTACCAGGGTGTAATTCCACTTTATAAGTTTGCTCTGTCTTTAAAGCACTCTTTTGTAATTTTCACTTTGCTTTTATTTTAAGTACATTATAAATCAGGCGCACAAAATATAATTTTTTAAATGAATTACCACAGGAAGTTTAAGTGTTAAACACAACATAGGCCAATTAAAATAACATTCCCTGGGTCCATATCAAAAGTTGTCCACTTCAGCCACTATGCAATACTTGTTATCACACCATAGGCAGTTTTTACTTTACCAACATCCCAGCATCTCAACCTTACTGTGCGATTTGGAGACCGTTCCCCCAGAGCGAGCCCACATGCCAACAACTCTGTTTATAAGACATTACACCTACATGTAAATATCCCCCAGCTACAAACAACCACACAAGTCTGGGGTTTTCCAGATATTTCATTGTTTTGCACCAGTATTTGAGGAGAGAAAACAAACTTCTTCCACATTGTATGGGTTGCAGCGGTTTTATATTTAACTTCATGGTATTGGACCCTTGTTAATTTTTTTACTTTGCACCAGCAGGTATCACCTGTCTTGTACCAAATTTTTAACTTTTTTTGCGGTGATAAAAGAGGACACATTTTCTTCCTCCATATTACTTAAGAATGTATTTACTTTTTACAACAGGTATTTTCTACACATTACATATAATATTATTAGAAAACATTGACTTAATGCCATACTTTTAAAAAAGTAATTACAACATTATGTATATTACATAGTTAAGAAAGCTTTATTAATGAGTCCTTGGTTTTGCTCATTGACTGGATACAGTACTTTTGATCCTATTTTTTGTTGAAATACTTGATTATGTTCCCACAGCAGCTCTGTGTCAGCATGGTTTTAGAGTAACATACCAAGTTTAGAGAGACAAGAGGGGTGAGGTCATATCTTTTATTGGACCGACTTCTATTGGTGAGAGAGAGAGACTCCAGGTCACATCATTATTAGTATATATGGAACCAGTTAAGACATATAGCAATTCCCATTTCCTTTAGGGGTTTTAAATAAATTGTCTGTAGTCAAATAATTTACATTAGATTATTTTTGTACTTGCAGCAGCCTGCACAATTAATTATTTACAGACCCATTTACTGGGAAAGGCCCATTTCCTTC
Source organism: Dermochelys coriacea (assembly GCF_009764565.3). Lineage (NCBI taxonomy): Eukaryota > Metazoa > Chordata > Testudines > Dermochelyidae > Dermochelys > Dermochelys coriacea. The sequence continues at coordinate 177,857,984 of NC_050070.1, read as the reverse complement.
AGAATGGCTGTAAAGGCATCTTGGGGGAGTGGTAGTAGGTGTCACCACCTGACCTCCCCTTTGCACAATTTGTTTGATTGCTAAGGATTTCACCAGGCATGAATACACCAAGGTATACTGCCATAAGTGGGCTGTATTATTAAACCAAACATTCTATTTTTAACACCCTTTTAACACTTAAATATCCTTTTTAACAGGGTATTACTTCCACTTCCCCTGACTATTTAGTCCCCTCTGAGCTCTACAGTGCAAAAGCTCCTTTTAACTACCCATACTTTTTTTTATATTACTTTGGTTTTTCATTGTTTAAGATACTTTTAAGATTTTACTTGCTACTAAATTTTGGGACTGTAACTATTCTATTTTATTTTTCAGAATAACATTTCTCAGCTGTCTTTTTTGGCATCTTTAAGCTTATTTTTTATGTTTTTAGCAGTTATTTTTAACTGAATATATTTTGCCTGCAAAGCTGTACTTACTAAATGCAGTCCTTGAAAGAGGGCTGCTTTTTACCTTGGATTTATGCAGATAGGAAACAGACATTTTTTTCTCCTTGACCATTCAGGGATCTTTTCCATTTAGTCTGTTTTCTTTATTATAATTTTGATTTGCTTTTTATGCTTTTTGCATTTATTCCTCAAGACGGCACATTTTGCTGGTAAAGTTTTAGCCACCAGAAATAATTTGTGTAAAACTGCTGCTTTGATCTGGGTTTTCTTTGCCTTCGGATAAAAACAAAACAAAACTAGATACTATTTTTTTCAAGGCTGCCAATGGGTTCTATTTTTTGAAAATTTATAGACCTTTGCTATGCTCTACCAATAATTTATTTATTTATTTATTGGATTCACTGGACATTTGCTGTGTTCTGCCAAGCATTCTCTTTTTTTAAATCTAATACCACTCTCTGGAATTCCTTTTTCACCTGGTCTCAGTCTCCCCCTAATACTTCTATGGGCAGTATAGGGTTGGCCCTTAGATTTAACCCACTTCTCCAGTGTGGTTCTTCCTCTTATTTAAACTCTTAACCCTTTCCAATGCACTTTCCCTTAATACTAGGTTGCGACGCTCACACTAAGGGGTGTGTACATTACCTTCTCTAGATGAGAGGATCCAATTGACAGCATCATTGTGTTGTGGTTCCCCTGAGACTTCTTCCACTTGGTTTTCCAAGAACTCATTCCAACTTTAGCCTCATTACTCAGATTCCTTTATTCAGCATACAGCAAAACAATGCTGAGTTGATCAGACTCAAGCCTCAGAGTGGGTCTAGGGCATACCATGCATTCAAAGTTACACAGCAAACCTCTTCCTTTATATGCATTTACATATTACATTGCAACACATCACACATTTTGGAACTGGCTTGTAGGAACCAATCCCTGTACAGCATTCTCTGTCCACACACTCTCCATGCACAGTTTACTCTTTACCACATCTTTTGTTCCATGCTTGTCTTAGACATTGTAAATGGTTCCATGGCTGTTCCCCCTTATCTTAGCTAGTACTAACATTCTGCTGATCCATCTACCTCCTGTCTCCCAAGAAATGAGGCCTGACCCATGTCCAATTACTCATGTCAAGGCAGGCCTACACGTGGGACAAATTCTGGGCTCCAGTCATGTGTTAGTAAGGGGCACAGTAGTCTCTGGTTGCCTCATAATCTGAGCCGGGGGGGGGGGGGAGGGCTGGGCTACCTGATCCTGAGAACGGGGGAGGAGGGCATCTGTACTGGCTCTGGAGCCGGCCCATGTGGAGCTGCTCAGGAAACTGGATGGTTGCACTAATGAGCTCCCTGCCCATTCACCCTTTTTGAAGCCCCACATTCCTCCCTCCCAGGTGTGCCACAGACTGGAGATCCTGTAGGAGTAGAAGAGAGGGTCTGGACCTGGATCCCTGTGGTATTTTCAGGGGGATGGTATTTTCAGTCACACACTATGTTCTATTGGATGCTCTGTGGTGGGGAGGGGATGTCTGTCTCTCCCCAGCTGATGCCTCTCCATGGGCCATGTCACCTACTGAGTTGGTGAGGAGCCCATTTCCACCTTGGACATTAGGGCAGCCTGGTCTCCTCTAATACCATTCCTCAGTACCCTGACTGCCATAGATAGCCACAAGCTCATGGACTGCACTTAGGAGGAGGATAGTGGTCACACAAACCCTTTGGAAGAACTTCTACAACCTTGGGATCCATGGGTTCATATCTTGGAAGCACCATGGAGCTGCTGAGACCTTGTGCAGTGACTATGGGCTGGGCTAGGGTTTGGCCCTGTATCATTTAATGAGACATTTGTTTATACAGAGGAATCTGCTCAGATAACACACCCTGGTGGAAACAGAAATATGTCAATTAGATAATCAGAGGCTTATGGGAATATGCCACCTTCATTTTCTGGATTACTTTAAAAATAATCAGTGCATGGGGAAGCCATTAAAACATTAGACACTACAATACACACAGGTCAGAACACTACAATACACACAGGCCAGCCACAGCTGGAAATTTTAGTTTTCAAACAAATCCCTGCTGCATACTGTGGCAGTGAGCAATATGTGCTTCACACTGGCGTGAATGACTATGCAAGCAGCAGGACAGTGGTGGCTCAGGCCCACTAGGCCCTGCTCTGAGCACAGGAGTTGCACTGGTTTATCCAAAGGGATGATGTTGCACTGATTTTATTAACTTAGTGCATGGACATTCTTACAGTCAGTTTAAACCTGCTTTACATCAGTTTAGTTTGCCCCAGACCAGTGTAGTGTCCCTACATACAGTTGCACCAGTTTAACTAAACATCACCCCTTTAGTTAAATTAGTGCAACACCTGTGTGTAGTCAAGCCCTAAGAGTAGCATTTGTCCTCCATTTTGATTCACTGCACTGCATTGAATCTTTTCTCTTACCCCAATTAAGGGCCAGATTGTGACTGGTGTCTGTGCAGCCACCCAAGGCTGGATGATGGGGCAAGAAGTCTTCCCTTCCTCCCACCCATGTGTCTCATGCAGGGGCTGTCACACTCTCAGTCCTCACATTCCCATGAGTACACAGGAACCTCCCTGAGGTCACTAATCACCCCCAAAGGAAGCAGAGGTTAGGCAATCTCCAGGGCAACCATGCAAGGGAGTGTACTCTGCACTCCTTATGGTTCATGCCAGTGGGTGCACTCCCTCTGCTCACTGGGTCATCCCAAGTGGCACAGTGCCTTATGTGTTCACACTGGGTTTGTGTGGCTCTGCACCACCATATTGCAATGCCATGGCTAACAGTCACAGTAAAGCCCTAGACAGCCATATACTTTATAGGGTTACTGAGTAAGCAAACTCTGCCAGTGCAGTAGGGGTCCAGTCCTATATTCCTTGTTCTCCCAAATTCCCACTGGGAGTTCTGGGTACAGACTGGGCCCTATGTACTATCTGTCCCCATATGAATAAACTCATAGACTTACAGACTTTAAGATCAGAAGGGACCAGCATGATGTGACTTCCTGCACATTGCAGGCCACAGAACCTCACTCACCCACTCCTGTAATACAGTCTTTCAGAGGCTGAATAGCATTACTATACTTAAAATGTGTAAGATGTGTTTTAATGATTAGACAAACAAATTATAGGGTTAGATGCCTCTTATATCATTTTGCTATCTTTGAAAGAAACCCAATTAATCATTTTTATTGCAAAGTAACTGTACTTCTAAGATTCTTGGTGAATTCTTCCATTATAGCTATTTTAAAATGAGAATTAACTCCTTGGGGGGAAAAATACATCTTTTGTACAAGATTGTACTGTTATTAAATATAGTGGATTAGTTTCTGGTGTTGAATAACAGCCTACTTCTCTCTGTATTACATACTACCATAGCTGTGTTCAGAGCATACCCAGAGAAAATATATAAAAACATAAAATACTCTTGCTGAAAGGTTCCCACGTAACATTACTTTATTTCTTAGAATCCAGAACCCTAACACATAAGAACAAAACACAGAGTCAAAGCAGGCTGCTCCCTAAAGCAAAGAAGCACAACTCAGCCCATGTTTCTCTAGGTTTAAGCATGCCAGGTGTTGCCATCTTGTAACAGAATCTCTAAAGAAGTTGTTTAAGAGGGAACTGTAGAGGGCAGGACACCTAGGACCTGATTCTTCACTGTGTTACACCAGCACATAACTGGTATATCTCCACTGGAGTCAGTGGGATTTAAGTATGTGCCTGAATGCTTTGCTGAATGGAGGGTCATAAATGCAAATTTTTAAGAGTGAGGGTAATTAACCATTGGAACAATTTGCCAAGGGATGTGCTGGATTTTCCATCACTCACAGTCTTTAAACCAAGACTGGATACCTTTCTAAAAGAGATGCGATAGCTCACACAGGTGGTATGGGCTTGATGCAGAAATTACTGGGGGAGGTTCTATGGCCTATGTTATGTGGAAGGTCAGAATAGATTATCATTTTGGTCCTTCCTGACCTTAAAATGTATTAATATAACCCAATCTCTGTCAGGCAGTGATTTTGTCTTGCTATGTGTTTGTATAATACCTAATATTAGCAGGTACAATTTCCATTGGCTTTCTTCAGAGTGGAACCTGTATTTTATGAGGAAGGAAATCAATGGGCATCAATTGGAGTTGAGAATTGCACTGAAGTCAACAGTAAGTGGACCTACACGTCAGAGGAAGGAACTGGGTTTACTGTCCATATGCTAGACTATGGATCCAACACACAAAATTATCCTGTGGATTTGGGATGTATTCTGGAGGATTATATGAAATTGATACTTCAGGATATATGGTCAGGAATAAAATGTATTATCTAACTGGTTTAGTTTAAGATATAGAGAACTTGATTAAAAGGGTTAAATTGGAAGCAAGATTTACAAATGGCCAAGTGTTGGGGGTGGGGTAGGAGACTATTGAAATAATGTAGACATCTTTTATAAAACACAGTACCATGGTTTACAAATGATTTAAATACAATGATTGGATCCAGGATTTTCTCCCAAGAAAATGTCATTTAATCAGTCTACTGCTTCTTGTCTAAAACTGCCTTTGCAACTTTTTACTAGAAGCACTTTAAATTCCACTGTGTCTTGACAGGTCAAAATAATTACCCTGGGGTGCCCCCACGGCATGAAATTCACCTCTTTGCAGACAGCCAGCACTAAACCTGCCCCGCATTTACGCCATCAAAATAGAACTTAAAGGGTGCATAAGCCTTGAGTGGGCCATTGATACAGGATTGACTAGCAACACTGTACTCAGCTACCTTAAGGACAGTACGGATCCCTGAAATATGGCGTGAGGCAATGGTAATTGCCATTCCAAAGCCTGGAAAGCCCCCTGATAAAGCAGAAAGCTATAGGTCAATTTCTCTACTATGTATGACCTATAAACTTCTTGAATGCACTTTTACTGAGTCAATTATCCCTGTCGAACAGGCAGGCTTCTGGCCAAAACACAGTTGTTGAGACCAAGTTCTGGCACTCACAACTCACATTGAGGCTGGCTATCAAAAAAACCTAAAGACTGGCGCAGTATTTGTTGACCTGTCATCTGCATAAGATACTGTATGGATTAAGGGCCTGATGCTGAAACTTGCTAAAATCTATACCTTGTTACCACACACTTCGCCTGCTGTGGACCATGCTGAGTAACAGTCGACTAAGGGTGTATCTGGGTAATAAGACCAGCTCACCCCGTATCATAAACAATGGGATACCACAAGTCTCTGTACTTGCGCACCCTTTTTAATATTTACATAAGTGACATGCCTCCAGCTAAATCATGAAAGTTTGGATATGCAGATGATCTTGCCATGACAATCCAAGCATCATGACATTGAGAAGGCATTAACTGAGGACCTCCAAAATATGGAACAATATTTCCGGAAATGGAGGCTCAAACCAAACCCTGAAAAACAATAGTTAGCACATTTCATCTTAATAAGAGTGCCAAAAACACACTGAAAGTAGCTTTCTGTGGTAAAAATGTGCACCACAATTACACTCCAAAATATCTCGGAGTCAAACTCGACCACCCTCTCCTTCCATGATCATCTCGAGACGTAGCTGCAAAGATAAAAACGAGCGCCAATATAATCCAGAAACTAGCAGGGGTGCATCAGCATTGCGAACATTTGCAATAACACTCATATATTCATTAGCTGAATATTGTGCACCAGTATGGAGCAGATGCAGCCACACACAACTTGTGGATACCCAGCTAAATACATGATACAGTGCATCACAGGAACCCTTAACCAACACCATGGCTACCTGTCCCATCTAACAGCGCTCCCCTGCCGATATGCCGAACTGCTGCAACATTCCCCGAAGCTCAGCAAATGCAGGAAAACAGATGTCTTCCTATTCACCAAGACCTTGACAATGCCCCCCCCCGCAACGTCTTAAGTCCTGCTAGCCTTTCTGGGAACACTCATTTACCCTCATGCAATCAGGCTATGATTAGAAGGAGGCTTGGAAAACAGATTGGGCTAAACAAGATTTTAAAAATAAGCCCTTTGTGCCAGATCCCACGCAGAAGGTTCCTGGATTTGACATTCCATGGTCATCTTGGTCAATTCTGAACCAAATTTAAACCAACCAAGGTAGATGCAGATATCTAATGCACAAATGGAAAATCAAGGACTCCCTAGTGTGCGAGTGTGGTTCCCCATGACCATCGAACATTTCACTACCTGCTGCCCAATTTATAAATATGAAGGAGGCATCACTGCAATAAATTCTGCGACTCCTGATGTAGCCAACTTCAGGTGAAATTGTAGTTGCTGCTATACACCAGCCATACGAAAAAAAAACAAGACTGATTTTTTTCACTCTCTCTCTCTAAGGAGTGAGGAGAAAAGTATGTATTTCCCTTAATCCAGTGTGGATTCTATAGTCAAATGAGCCCTTTTGCTAAGATCTTGTGATGTAGATTTAAGCTGACACACATCTTACAGTTCCAAATGCCAGAAGATCTGGGTAACCTATTGAGCATGTACCTACTTAAGCAGATGTAAATAGAGAAAAGCCAATATCCCCCATGTTCTTTGAATGCTGCTGGGGTTGCCTTTAAAAATCTACCACCTGCAGTAGTTACACTTGCTGTGATCTGTGCGGTATTCTCCATTCTAAATACAGAGAACATTTCTGGGACGTGTTCATACCACTGTGATACCTCAACATTTCATTGACACCCAGTGTCACTTTGACTACACAAGTCATTAACTATGGCTTCTGACTTCATTTAAAAACTTGAATTTCCCCTCTTCTGTAAAAAGCACATAGCCAGATTTCCCATTGAAAAGGATACATGTTAATCCTAGAGTTGTAACCACAATACAGTTGCTAAGTGTGAGCATAAAACAAGGGAAAAGTTCACTGTGTCACAGTGTCTGCACTTTTATTTCAGTGCTGGTTCACACAAACAAATGGACCTTGTCATGATAATGCACCTAACCAAGTCTTAAGCAGCAATAACTTAGCTGATAAGTTACTTACCCTTTATGTCCTGTACATATTTAACTTACAAATATTTCTATGACATGATTCTCCACAGCTTGCACCTTGTGCTGTCATTTAAACCTTTGTAAAGGCAGTGCAAAACACTACTATTCTGAATGACTTTGCAGTGGAGAAAGAGAGCCTTAGCCTTTGTCTTCCCATCCTATGTAGACCAATGTTGGCTGGCTGGGGACCCGAACCACTCATTTATGCCTTAGAGTGCAGTGGAGGAGAACACTTTCCTGGTTCTTTGGCTGCTATCGCTGGGGCTACAGAGAGCCAGAAAGATGGTTGGCCTTCCAAAATCATGGAGGCTGGAATTGATAAAGCCATGCAACACTGGCTTTCTGTTCAACCCAGCCTCCCTACCTCCTAATAAGCCCACATCCTTCCACATTCAGTGCCACTCAGTAGTGTAGAAAAGATATTGGGGAGAGTGGGGAAAAAGCGGTCTCAAGCAGCAGAATCTCTCAGTACTATACTCACGGTAAGTTCCACTGCCTTTATACCTGTAAGAGGAACATGCCACATAGGCCAGCTTTTCTCCTCTCTCCTCCATTTTTCGCTGTCATTGTTAGTATTCTACAGTATCCAAAATTGTGCTGCACCTCCCAGGACAGATACAATGCATACGGTCCTTTGCCCAAAAAGTTTACAGTCAAAGCAACAAAGGGGTGGCAGAACAGTGAGATAGGACTGATGGCCATGGATAGGTGGGGAAAGATAGCAGTGATTGCAATAAGATTTTATGGCTATGCAGCAAAGGGCTGTGTACTGCTCAGTCAGGCACTTAATAATTCTTGATTGACTCCCTTCTTGCAGGCCTTGCATAATGAACAGATCTCATCTTTGTCCTTCCCCCAGCCCAAAGAGCAGAGCTAAAGGAGAAGGGCCTGCCAAGCAAAGGAGGGGAGGTATCATGTAGCCACTCTTCATGTTGTATAGAGCAGTGGTTCTCAAAGCCATTCCGCTGCTTGTTCAGGGAAAGCCCCTGGCACGCTGGACTGGTTTGTTTATCTGCCGTGTCCACAGGTTCGGCCAATTGCGACTCCCACTGGCCGCGGTTCATGGCTCCAAGCTAATGGGGGCTGTGGGAAGCAGTGGCCAGCACATCCCTAGGCCCGCGCCACTTCCCGCAGTCCCCATTGGCCTGGAGCTGCGGCCAGCAGGAGTCGCGATCAGCCGAACCTGTGGACGCGGCAGATAAACAAACCAGTCCGGCGCGCCAGGGGCTTTCCCTGAACAAGTGGCAGACCGGCTTTGCGAACCACTGGTATAGAGGGGAGCAGATGACCTGACCCTGGTAGCTGATAGAGATGATGCTTGCTTATGTTCCATAGAAATGTAAGTAGGCCCCAAAATCTATTTCCTAAAACAGGCTTGGCAATAGTCAAGCGAGGCCTGGTAAAATATGAATAAAGTGAAGTGAGAAAATTCAGAGAAAAGTTAAAGGTAAGTTTCTACATAACCCCAGGTCATGGTATAAACTTGGTTTGGTCCTAACTGTTTTCTACAAGTGTTTTAAATAAAATGTTAATATTTTGGAAAATGCTGTGTATATTGATAGTTATTGGCATGGCATTTACACAGATGTTAATTAAGATGCTGCTTAATGTTACATAGCCAGTGAGAAAATAGAAGATATTGTATTATGGTAGCAGAATTATAGATTTCTTAAAGGTGGATTTCATGTTAATTAATTAATGGGCATTATTATAATTGATTATAAAAAGGGTAGTGTGCTAATTTTAGATTAGCTGCACTCGTCCACTGTCAAGATACCATTAGAGAAAGGATTATACCAATTCTTCCTATCCACAGACTGATCACCCCTTAATGCATCATTTCATCTTAGAATATGAGTATCAGTGCAGTGTGTGGCTACCTTGTAATGCCTGTTTGTTTAAAGACTTTATTTAAAATAAAATAGTTAATTTTATTACTCACTGTGTCATTCAATGTCCTCCACTAAATTAAATTATCTGTAACCATCGTGAAGCCTTGAACCTTAAAGAATTGAGTTTGGCTTTATTCCTTATCTTTAAAACTACTAATTGGGAATATATACATCAAAGGTTATACCTCCTAGCACTGTTACAGTTACTCTTAGCACTGAATGGATGCTTCCAACACCTGGAGTCATCCTCACCAGAGCTGGGTGGAAATCAGTCAATATTTTCCTTGAAAATTTTCAGAAAAAATTATTTAAATTTTTTAAAGAGTTTGTGAACATTTTATAAAATATACTTTGCATCGAGTTGGTCTGTACAGCAGTGATGGTAAGAAATAGTGTAGTATTATGAGAGTCTAAGTGGAGAGTCCAGTCCTCAGTCATGCAAAGCTGCCATAGGCTTCAGTGGGAGTTGTGTGAGAGTCAGGACTGCAGGCTTGGGCCCCATGACTCTTGTGCATGATATCCTCATTATCACCGGATTTTTGCCTAAGTTTTTTCTATTGAAAAGCTGGACAACTTTAACTAAAATGCAAATTTTGCATAACATTTTTTGGTTAAAAACATTTTTCATCAAAAAAAAAAGTTTTGATGAAAAAATGTCAATCAGCTCTAATAAATGGGCCTGATCCAAAGCCCACTGAAGTTAATACAAGATTTTCCATTGGGATGGATGGACTTTGGATCAGGGCTTATCCATTTTATAGAGGGGTAAACTGAGACACAGAGACTAAGTGAGTTGGACAGCGTTACATAATGAGTCAGTGGCAGAGCCAAGCACAGAACCTGACTCCCAGTCCCCTATGCTAACTATCGGACACATGGCTGTTTGTCACTGTGTTGACTGCTGCTACCCAGCTTCACCACTGCCCTCTTAGTTTGAAGCAGTTTGGCTGGATGCTATCATCTGCAGGGAGGTGGGGATGGGAAATGTCACATCTGGGCCTTCAACAGTATTAGTGCGTGCTCTCCTTGATTGATAGGAGATGCTGAGTCATGTCAGCCTGGTGCAAGAGCAGTGAAGCAGGACAGCAGCCTCTGGACGTTCTAAATTACATGAGAAAGCATGTGCTTCCCCTGGGAAAGCCTGTGTCTGTGCCATCCAGATAGGGTACCGGTGACAATGTCATCATGGGAAAGAGTTGCCCCTAAAACATTACTTTTTCAAAATGCGAGGGCTGATCTTCATTCTAATATACGCTCTCTCCTACTAGAATGTACAGTTGGACAACTCCAGCAAGTCCCACTAAATGCACCTGCACCATGAGAGCATTGCCTTATACAGCCAGGGCAAATTCTTTGCTGGTATAAGAGGTCTCCTATGCCAGTGGTGAAGCTGACCCTGTGCTATATACACTATATGACAGTGTGATACCACCCTTAGGGGACTCTGGCTGGGAATGTACTTCAAGGGGCACAATCCCTCCTCCGTGCCCTGGGCAAGTATGCCTGCTATGCTGTCCCAGGTCTGTTCCCCAGCTTTGGGATGATCGGTGTTCTCAGGAGGTACTCATGGGAAACCGTGCCCTATACCCTTCTAAATATAGGGACTGCTGTTGGGCCTGGCCCTCCTGGAGAGAGCCTCAGAAGAATGGGAGGGAGGGAGGGAAAAAGGCTCCTTTTGTTATCCCCAAGCATCACATATAGACATCTATATTATTTATGCATGCGCTACATCTCCCAATCACAGATGCCATCTATATATCACACGGAAAGCCAAGGTCCCACACTTTAAAGATCCCATGTTGCTTTTTGCAGGAGTAGGGAAGTTCATGCCACAACCTTAGAGAAGATTCTGCTTAGCACCCCAGAAGGTGGTAGGTGAAGCGATCCTTGCAAATATTTTGTAGATGAGTTTGTAAAGCATTGGGGACCCTTTGGGAATAATGGTGCCATAGCAATGTGGCAGATGAGCACTTTACGTTTTTCTCTAATACAATTTTATAGCCATCTTTTAACCAAATGAACAGACTTAGCATAGGCATAGCTTTAAAAGGCTATATTTTAGGAACAAAATGCGTGATACTTTGTACATATATAGCTCCATTAATCCAAAAAGCTCACAATAGTTTGCAAATGTTAAGGAATTCAGCTTCTTAACACCTTGCTGTAAGGGTGTGTGGCTTTATGTTCATTTTAAAGATGGGTAAACTGAGGCACAGAGTTAAAGCCACCACTTGAAAACTTATGGTTCCTAAAGCTGGGTACTTAAGTCCATATTGATGCTCAAAAGTAAGAGGTATTCAAAGTGAGCTGGGATGCTCAGCGCCTCTGAAAATCATATCCTTGATGCCTAATTTGAGGCACTCTTGTTTGAAAATTGTGAGCTAAGTGATTTGTACAAGGTCAGTGGAAGAACTAAGAATTGAGCCCAGGTGTCCTGACTCCTAGTCTGTGCTCTCTCCACTCTACACACTCCTTTCTTGCTACAGGTGCATGTTGATGTGAGACTATAACCATATATAGTTCTGTGTGATATATTCAGGTTTTTTTCTTAACCCCCTGTTTTGGTGCCATAGGAATGTGATAGTGTGGTGGCCAGACATATTTGATATAAGATTAGAAGAATCATCAAATTCCAAATCATTTATAACAAAGTTTGCTTCATTACATCTCCATGCTGGGATAGTAATACCCTCCTAAACTTATACTGAGGAGCATAGGCTGGGTTATGGTAACCTTAGTGGCATCTTAATAAGTCTATTTAGTTATGAAAATGATATTTGCTATTACTTATGGCCTCATCCCTCTTTCAGTGAGAGCAGGCTCAGGTCCTTGGCTTCCATGATAGGTTCTTATAAAAATCTTATATGTATTGATACTAAAAGTCTTCAATTGTTTTTCTTCTGACACATTGCATTTAACAACTGCTGTGATATCCATGCAGAAGAGATTGTTAGCCAAACCGTGAAACCGTTAGCCACCCATGAAAGTCTCTCATTAATCTAATAAATAATGACATACAACGTCCCCTTAAGTTTTTCTTTTAGTCAACTCGTTGTCACTGCTGTCTGAGCAGCCTGAGTTCTGCAGCAACTCTTTGGCCACTGATCTCCTTGCATCAGTAAAATCACACAAGCTTGCCAACTCAAAGTGCAGATTAATTCTGATCTTCTGACTGCATAGCTACATTATGCAGCAGCAGGCACTGGGTTTGCCCAACATATCTATGAAGTAGTATTACAGAATCTGCTTTCTAACAGTAAGACAAGGAAAACATAGATTATTGATCTTTTTCTCTCAAACAAACAGCTAGCAGTGGTTAGCATGCTGTATGCTCAAAAACACCCAAAGGGCTGGTCTACAATGGATTTGTGAGGGGGCCTGCCAGTACATGGGGTATGCCTGATGATGGCTGAAGTCATTTGAATACAGAAAGAACTAACTGCACTGATCCATCTGATTGGGGTTCTAAAAAAACAAAAACAAAAATTCCCTCCATAGGTTACTGACAATGATTGTAAAGCACTATGGGCCAAGATTCCTCAGCACCTCCCAGTACACTCCATGGGAGAAGCTGGGTGATGAGCCCATTTGAAAATCTATCCTTTAGGTGCCTACGTGGGAGTTTAGGTCTTCTGAAAATCCAGCACTTATTCACTGCTTAAATAGGGGCTGTTGGGTGCTGGAACTCTTTTGAAATTCTGGCCCTATTTCTTCAAGCAGATACTATGAGTCAATCAACCAGTTTATGAGAAGGCTGAATTTGATGTTATTGCTACAATCCTTAGAGAGAGAATGAAATATATTGGTATGAATGGGCCGAGTAGTATAGACACAACTGTCCGGTGATTAGAACGTGGGGCTGAGAGTCAAGAGTTTTAATCAATTTAAGCAATGTCACAGATTTAGGGCTTGCCTACACTTGAAGCACTACAGCATCACCTCTGCAGTGCTTCACTGTAGGCAAGGGTGGGGTTCTCCCATCAGCGTAGGTAATCAACCTCCCCAAGCTGCCACAGCTAGGTCAACAGAACAATTCTTCTGTCATCCTAGCAGTGTCTACACACGGACTTAGGTCAGTTTAACTACTTTGCTCTGTGGGTGTGGATTTTTCACACCCCTGAATGATGTAGCTAGGTCAATCTAATTTTCTAGTGCAGACCAGCCCTCACTATGAAAACTTGAACAAGTTTCAACCTGTGTGCCTTTGTTTCCCCATGTGAAAGATTGTATTTATTTTGGTTTCTCTCGTACCTGTAGTGCTCTAGGAATCTATCAATATATAAACACAGATAGAAAATCTAAAGAGTTACAATAACAAAACATTGCTTCATCAAATCTCCAAACTGAGAAGGTGTTGTGAGGCTTAATTAATAAATATCTGTCCTGTGCTTTGAACTCCTCTGGTGAAAGGACCCTTGTCAAGGATCCTTCCCCATTCTGAACTCTAGGGTACAGATGTGGGGACCTGCATGAAAGACCCCCTAAGTTTATTTTTACCAGCTTAGGTTAAACGCTGCCACCACCAAAGTGTTACACACTTAGAAACGTCTCCCTCCCCAAAATATCCCCCCAAGCACTACACTCCCTTTCCTGGGGAAGGCTTGATAAAAATCCTCACCAATTTGCATAGGTGAACACAGACCCAAACCCTTGAATCTTAAGAACAATGAAAAAGCAATCAGGTTCTTAAAAGAAGAATTTTAATTAAAGAAAAAGTAAAAGAATCACCTCTGTAAAATCAGGATGGTAAATACCTTACAGGGTAATCAGATTCAAAACATAGAGAATCCCTCTAGGCAAAATCTTAAGTTACAAAAAGACAGAAAAACAGGAACATATGTTCCATTCAGCACAACTTTTATTTTATCAGCCATTTAAACAAAACAGAATCTAACGCATATCTAACTAGATTGCTTACTAACTCTTTACAGGAGTTCTGACCTGTATTCCTGCTCTGGTCCCAGCAAAAGCATCACACAGACAGAGAGAGATCCTTTGTTTCCCCCCCCAAGCTTTGAAAGTATCTTGTCTCCTTATTGGTCATTTTGGTTAGGTGCCAGCGAGGTTATCTTAGCTTCTTAACCCTTTACAGGTGAAAGGGTTTTTCCCTCTGGCCAGGAGGGATTTAAAGGTGTTTACCCTTCCCTTTATATTTATGATAACTCTTTATTTGCCTCTCCAACAGTAGCAAAGAAATTTAAAAGGTTACCATAATATTTTAAGGCCCACAGTATAACCTATCTTAACATTCTTGAAGGCTGAGTGCAATCTTCTGGACTCTAAGGGACAGAGGTAAAATGTTCAGAAGCACATAAGTGACTTAGGCTTCTAAGATCTGTTTGCAAAAGGGCTCAGCACTCAAGAATTTGAGTCTCATTGACTTCCACTGGGGTTTGAGCTCCTAAGTCATTTAGACCTGGTCTATACTTAAAAGTCAGGTCGCCATAGCTACAGTACTCAAGGGTTTGAAAAATTCACATCCGTGGGCATTATAGCTATGCTGACCTAACCCCCAGTGTCATGGGCGCCAGGTTTGTATAATTTTTGGTGGTGCCCAGAATGGATCCAAGCAGAACCCTGCCATCCATAGGATGGACTGGGGCAACCACCCCGGGTCCCACACTTCAGGGGGATGCAGGGTCCAGGACAAGCAAGCGCCGCAGCCCACCCCACTCCACCCCGCCAGCTCCCAGCGTCGCTTGGGAGAGTGGACAGAAGCCGGAAAGAAGTGGGGCGGGAGTTTGGGGGAAGGGGTGGAGTGGGGGCATGGGTGGAGCAGGGGCAGGAAGAGACAGAGCAGAGCCGGGCGGGCTGGGGCCAGGTCGCTCACTGCTGCCAGTGTCAGGCTCTCCACTAAGCCCCCAGGCTATCATGGATGCTGCATCCCCCCGGAAGCGTGGGTCCCCCCAAAGTGTGGGGCCTGGGATGGTTGCTCCGGTCTGTCCTATGGATGGGATGGCTCTGAAAATATAAGCCCAAACACTGGTGGAGCCAGGCTCACGTTCCAGAATATTGGTGGAGCATGGGCACCATGGCCCTCTATAACTCGCCACCTATGCCCAGTGTAGATGCAGCCAGATTGACAGAGGAATGCTTCCATCAACTTCAAACACCATCACTTTGGGAGATGAGTTCTTACAGTGATGGAAAACCCCCTTCGATCACTGTAGGAAGCTTCTACACTGCAGCACCCTAGCTAGAGTGCTGTAGTCATGCCAATTTAGCACCTATAGTTTAGACAGGGCCTTCGACACTTTGGAAAATGGTACCCAAGATTTTTAATCAATGGCTTCTCTTTTTGAACTTATGATAATTAAGGCTACATTTATGGAAGTCATGGAATCCATGACTTCCAGAGACCTCCGTGACATTCTCTGCTTCAGCCCCAGGGGCTTCAGGACTCTGGAGCTCACAGTGGGGCCCTGGAAGGGTTCCAGCGACAAGTGACAGACTCCTGAGGGGGCCCTCCTCAGGGTTCCAGTGACAGCCTCATGCAGAGGGAGGGGGAAGGGGAGGGGGGTGCCTCAGGTGAGTGGCTGGGGGTGTCCCCTTTTCTCTTTGGGAAATATGGTCACCCTGCAGCTCCCAGCTGCTGTGGGAGGAGGGGGAACCCAACAGCTCCCAGCCACCACAGTGGTGGGGGAAACCAAGGAGCCCGCAGCAGCAAAAGTCACAAACAGGTCATAGCTTTCGTGAATTTTTGTTTATTGCCCGTTACCTGTCCATGACTTTTACTAAAAATAACCATGACAAGAATCATAATTTGGCACCTGCAATTAAACGTGGAGCCAAATGCTCCTACTTAGACATCTCAATCCCTGATTTGTGAATGTCGTGAAGTATGTCTCTTTCTAAATGGGAGCATCGGTGGTGTAAAATTTGTGGGCACAGTTATTTGCAGGTGCAAAATGCACCTGCAAAAGTAAATTGTTGTTGTTGTTATTTGTATAGTCCCTAAATACCTAGGCTAGGATTTTCCGAAGTGCATAAGGGAGTTAAGTACCCATATCAAACTGAGTTTTCAATGGGTATTGGACACCTAATTCACTTAGGCCCCCTTGAAAATTGTAGGCCTGGAAAGAATTAAAAAACTGAGATGTACTACTTTTCCCCAGATGTGTGTAAGCCTCTGAGGTACTCTTCCTAAAGCTTTGAGCTTCTCTCATCTCCACAACCACAGACTGAAGGCTGGACACTGCTCTTGCGAAAGTCCACAGAAACTGCTCACTTTATAGGTCAAAGGGTCCTTAGAATGAGGCGTGCTCCTCTCTCCCAGCTTGTGCCAACCAAGGAGCAAAGCACGGAGCTCAATTCCAACCCTCTGCATACTTGTATTCGAAAACCTGGCACACTGCTGGGCCAGCAATACCCAGGAGTCTAAAGGCTGCTCAGAAACATAGTAGCCGTGTCTTGCGCGCCCTCTGCTGGTTCGATGCTAGCACTCACTGTTCCCACAGGGGTAGACATCAATTGTGCTAGTCACAATGCTAGTCTTGCAGGATGAAGATGAAATTGAAGTTGCCATTGTTAAACTGGGACAGCCGGATGAATTTCAAACCCACTGCAACAAGGAATTAAATATTCATATAAACTGTGCTCTTGTTTGCTCCAACACAGGCCCTCACACACCCATCAAGCCAGGACACTATCCACTGCAAGAGAGATGTGAAAAAGCTCCCTTCCCCATTGTTTTCTTCACCCTGCTAAATCTACTCTGGATCATCGTGGCCCAGTGTTGATTCTGCTTTCTCTGTGGAAACGATGCAGTTCTTCACAGCTTCTCATTCACCAGAGAGAGGTGGTCAGTCTACAGCATCTTCTTCAGAGATGTATCCTCTGATAGTCAGAACGTTCCCTGCTGGCTGCTTTGACGCTAGTGCTGGAGAAGAAAAGAAGTTACTGAAATGTAAAAGAAAACTAGAATCCCCAACTAGCTGGTTCCCCAAGAGCTATAACAGTCTGAACAACTTGGGGGTCGCACTGTGCTTATGTGGGCTGAGCTCACTGTACACACCAGGGGCCCCATGGCATCCCTCCATTCTCCCTTACAAACTCCCTATGTGCCACCCACCCATCTCCTTCTCTTTAAGGGACTTGCTGCAACCCCCATCAACTCCTTCATGCCAGGGAATCTTTTTCCTCCTTCCCAGGGTCCCCCTTTCTCCCCGCAATGCCAGGGGCTCTGCGTATGCCCCCATGCCTCCCCCTTCCCCACTCCATTCTTCGTTTTCTTTCTTGGTGTTAGGATTTTAATCTCATGGGGAGGATCAGCAGAGCTGATATGGGGAGGAGTTGTTATAAGGGAAGGTGTTAATGGCTGCTATCAATTGATTCTTTGAGCTGTAGACAATTCTAAAGAAACTGCTGGCTCTGCTGATCAGATGCAAGGGCCTCTGTGTGCAGGGGCACCAGAGCCTTCCCAAAAGTGGGGGCGGGGGAATGGAGCCCCCACCCCCGAGGCCCCGGCCCTGCCCCTCCGAGGCCCCGCCCCTCCTCTTCCCCTGGAGGAGGGGAAGCCGGAGCGGGGCCGGAGAGCCTGCCCAGGGTAGGGAGGGGCAGGGGTGGGCTGAAAGTAGCCCCTGCCCGTGTCCCTGCCCCCCTGGACCCCCTCCACAGCAGGCAGAGGGACCCAGGCTCCCGCACAGCTCTTACCCCGACCCGGCTTCGGCCGGGGAGCGGGGCGGTGCCTTGGAGCCGTAGCCCAGCCATGGTAAGAGGCGCGCGGGCTCCACCCGCCTGTGGGGCGGGGGCCCGAGAGCAGCACCCGACCCGTGTCCCCACTGTCCAGGGCCGGTGGCGGGGCCACGCCGGGGTTCCGCACAGCTGCCCGTGCGGGTCTTCCCAGGCCCCGCCCTCACCTGGAGCCGGGTTGGGGTAAGACTTGGGCAGGCAGCTGTGGGGGACTCGCTCCCGGGTGCCTCCCTCCCCCCAGTGCCACCAGCACGGGTGGCCTCAGGCTCCCCTGCAGCCAGCCCGCTTTCCACCAGCACAGCTTGGCGGGAAGGCGCGGAGCCCGCCGGGAAACGTCTCCCGGGAGCCTCGGGACCAGGGGCCACGTGGCAGCCGGGACAACTCCCTGCCACGGAGCCGGGGTGCCCAGTTCATTGGCACGGGGCCGGCTCCGACTCAGTCTCTGGCTCGGGGAGCTGGCGTGGACCCTACACCTCCAGCTGCCCTGGGCCAGGCAGCCGGGGGGCAGGGACAGGGGTTAGGGGCTACTCTCAGCCCCCCGCACCACAGACAGGTGGAGGGTCCGCGCGGCTCCCCCAACCGCCCGGATTCCCCCCCAGGCGCCACCAGCTGCTAGCCTGGCCAGGGGGACTTCAAGGGAAAGGGGGTGGGGATCTGCCATGGCAAAATGTGGACTGGCCAGGCCTGTGCACTTTTAATAAGTGGGATGACCATGGCCCCCTGACATGCACCCCCTTGTTCTAGCGCCACTGGCTGTGGGTCCCCCATTTCTCCTTTCTGGTTTTCAGAAAAAATCAACAGGGTTCTGCTTATTGGTACCTCGAACATTCCCTGAAATTTTGGAATTAATTGGATGTGGCATTCAAAATTTACTGCATTACAGATACAGAGAAATGCTATCAAGTTACATATGAAGCTTTGCAAGCTTTGCCAGTTAATCCGTAGGGATACACTGACTTTCATGCAAAGTCTTCAAAGCACTTTACACAGGTCCATAAATTACAGGTTTCAGAGTAGCAGGCATGTTAGTCTGTATCCGCAAAAAGAAAAAGGAGGACTTGTGGCACGTTGGAGACTAACAAATTTATTTGAGCGTAAACTTTTGTGAGCTACGGCTCACTTCATCGGATGCATTCAGTAGAAAATACAGTGGGGATATTTATATACACGGAGAACAAGAAACAATGTGTGTCTTACCATACACACTGTAACGAGAGTGATCAGGTAAGGTGAGCTATTATCAGCAGGACAGCGGGGGGGGGGAACCTTTTGTAGTGATAATCAAGGTGAGCCATTTCCAGCAGTTGACAAGAACATGTGAGGAACAGTGGGCGTGGGGGGGGGGAATAAACCTGGGCAAATAGTTTTACTTTGTGTAATGACCCATCCACTCCCAGTCTTTATTCAAGCCTAAATTAATTGTATCCAGTTTGCAAATTAATTCCAACGAGCCTCTGATAGTGTGGCTGATGCGATTAGGCCCTATATCTATTCAGGGGACATCATCATAGGGCCTAAATCACATCAGCCACACTATCAGAGGCTCGTTTACCTGCACATCTACCAGTGTGATATATGTCATCATGTGCTAGCAATGCCCCTCTGCCATGTACATTGGCCAAACTGGACAGTCTCTACATAAAAGAATAAATGGACACAAATCAGACGTCAAGAATTATAACATTCAAAAACCAGTCAGAGAACACTTCAATCTCTTTGGTCACTCCATTACAGACCTAAAAGTGGCAATTTTTCAACAAAAAAAAACTTCAAAAACAGACTCCAACAAGAGACTGCTGAATTGGAATTAATTTGCAAACTGGATACAATTAATTTAGGCTTGAATAAAGACTGGGAATGGATGGGTCATTACACAAAGTAAAACTATTTCTCCAGGTTTATTCCCTCCTCCCCCCCCCCCGCTGTTCTTCACATGTTCTTGTCAACTGCTGGAAATGGCCCACCTTAATTATCACTACAATAGGTTTTTCTCCCCCCCCACCCCGCTCTCCTGCTGATAATAGCTCACCTTACCTGATCACTCTCGTTACAGTGTGTATGGCAAAACACACATTGTTTCATGTTCTCTGTGTATGTACATCTCCCCAATGTATTTTCCACCAAAAGCATCTGATGAAGTGAGCTGTAGCTCACGAAAGCTTATGCTCTAATAAATTTGTTAGTCTCTAAGGTG
Source organism: Dermochelys coriacea (assembly GCF_009764565.3). Classification (NCBI taxonomy): domain Eukaryota; kingdom Metazoa; phylum Chordata; order Testudines; family Dermochelyidae; genus Dermochelys; species Dermochelys coriacea. Next base: position 177,837,709 of record NC_050070.1, on the reverse strand, counting down.
CCACAAGTACTCCTTTTCTTTTTGAGGTCCATAAATATTATTACGATGACGACCATGATTTAAGGACTTCAATAGCTCAGACATGGGTGAGGTTTTTCATTGGAGTGGGTGGGTGAGATTCTATGGCCTGCGCTGTGCTGGAGGTCAGACTAGATGATCAGAATGGTCCCTTCTGACCTTAGTATCTATGAATCTATTATCCCATTTTACAACTGATGGGTCACAAATAGGGTATGTGATTTGCCCAAAGTCATCCAGCAAACCAGCGGCAGAGTTGGAACTAGAACTGAATTGTAACTTCCAGTCTGCTGCTTGGACCATTGGACTACGTGACTATATGGCTCAGTGAGTAAAAGAATGTACTGTATGCATGTAACATGCTGGCCAAGTGGGTCTTCATCCTGCCCTGGTGGTGGGCTACAGAGAATAGCTGCTGGCTATTGCTTCTAACTAAATGAAGCCAGTACTTTGGCTCAGGCAGTAGAGCCTCATGCATATAGATCCAGAGACCCTAGGGTTCAGTCCTTGTAGATGAACTTGCATTGTCATTGCAAAGTACACCTATACTTGCCATGGTTGGCATCATAAGTACCTCTCCAGAAAATGGGGCATCATAGCATCACGGGCCTGGCTGAGCTCCCCCTTGTAGATACTCATTAGGCACCTGTGGTTGAACCCATGCACTAGATCAGTCTGTTTCTCAGTTCCCTTGAATCTGGGCATGCTCCATCCAGTCTCTGGCCTCTTGGGCACAAATTCTCTCTGATACTACTTCTAGGGAACGGGACTCCCATACTCCAGCGTCCCTGGGCTCCAGGACCAGTTCTGACACCCCAGTTGCTCCGGCACATCCTCCACCCTCATGGGTACTTCAATTTATAGTTTAATCCTTCAGGGACATGTGACAGTTGAAGCAAGTAACAGAAACTATGCAGAGGAGTTCCCAAAGCAATCACTCCTTATTCATAGATGAAGCCCAGGAGATGCATAGAATTTAGGCACATAAGAAACACCTGTATGCAATTCTCTCCCTCAGAGTTCTCAATACTTGGGAGTTAGGTTTTGGTCAGTGCCTTCAGGAGTCTCAGGTGCCCTCCCCAGTTCAGCCTTTTCTCCTATGACCCCTGCAGCTTGTTCAGATCTGGTGGCCAAAAGGTTCCCTAGTTCAGAGAGGATGGCCTTTGTGTTGCCTGAACCTCCCAGTCTGTTTGTTTGAGGTTTTTTTAAGCCAGTTTAATACCTTGTTTTTGTCCCTTCTGTTCTGCTGGGAATTTTCTACTTCTCCACCCCCACCTTCTGCAGACAACCTGGCTAGAACTAGTTTTCCCTTAGGTTAGTTTGTTCTAAGATCTTCCAGTCTGAATGAAAGGCTATTCAGATTAACAACTCAATTTTTCCTGGTCTGGGAGATACAGTCTCATAACATCAGCAACAATTCATAAATTTTACATAGACAGATTTTCAAAACTGTCACACTTAGCAACTGAGGACAAGCTCCTACCTGACAGGACCTTATAGAGTTGTTTGACACAACACTAACAAGGAGCATGCTTCTTAACTATGGAAAACTGCATTGTGCATGCTCAGGTGTGAAGCCTGAGATTACAAAAATTGGTCAAATTGCCCTGGGGCACAATGGGTTGGACTAGATGACGACCTGAGGTCTCTTCCAACCCTAATCTTCTATGATTCTAAGTCTGACTCCCCACTGTCTCGCACCTGGCATAATCATCTACATTGGTCCAAAGTGGGGGTTAAATGCCAGGATTTTGACCTGGTGACATTTTACACCCACTTGGCACAGGTGTAAATGATTACCCAAGGTATAATGCAGTGGAGAAGCTGGCCTAGTGTTTCTTTTTCTATCCATGAGAGCTGTTTTTCACAGCTAATGGGACAATATTTCACAGAAGGGCAAAGTGTTTTGTTTTTTTTAAATCGTCCCATAACAAAATGATACTGTATTCAGCAAACTTTGTCCACAGCAAACCAGCTTTTTTATTTCTTCAATTTCACCAGAAATGGGGTTCACCAGAGGGGGGTTCCTCTGCTTTTTTGGAAACTCCTTTTGTTTTCACAACCACCAGCAAAAATGTTGAGATGAAGCTATCCAATGACTTGCGTGGTTACAAAACTGCACAAAAATACCTCTCTCTTTACAATTCCATGGGGAATTTCCCCCATCCCAAATCTGCTTTCTTGACCCAAATCATGTTAATACATGGGATAAAACTAAACTATTGTTTCTCCTAGGAACTGCTAGGGACCAGTATCTACACATCTTATTGAGGGTTCCAGTGCACAGGGTGCTACCAGGGGCTTCAAGAAGATGGATCCAGATGCAAATTCTCTCTAGAGGAGGGCTTATTAACAGAGTTACCAGCTCACCTGCATTTGATTGGTGACATTGACATATTTACCATAATATTCTTAATGGTAGATATGGTCATCGCTCACATTTGGTAAATCAAATCAATGCTCCAGCCTTCATCCCAAGAGGAATGGGGGGTAGGAGGAAGGGTAGAAATGTTGGGAGACAGGACCAAGGTGTGCTGAAGTGTGTGGAAGTGGAAAAAAATGATGAGGCGAGATTGGAATGGTGGTGTTGAAAGGGGCTGGAGATAAGGAAAGGGGGCAGAGAAACCACTAAGGCCTGATTCTGAGAGCCTTTCAATCAAGTTCATCTTGATTTTCAGCAGTATATGCTGACTAGGGCTGACTGAACATTTTCCATCAATACTTTTTTCTCACGGGAAAATTGAGTTTAATTAATTTTTTCAAGGAAAGTGTCTTTACTTGAAAAGTTTCAATTTTTCATTAGAAAACTGAAAACCCCCAAAGTGAACATTTTTGATCCAAAAAAAAAAAGATTGTTTTGTTTTTGGCAGTTTTCAGCCACAACTTTTTGTTTTTTTCAGTCACCAAAAACTGAAAAAACTCAAAAATTGGGGGGGAGAAAGTTTTTTTTTATGGAAAGTCAAAATTTTCTGCTAAAAATGTCCACAAAAGTGATTTTTTTCATATTTTCAAAGGGGAGAGGGGAATATTAAAAAAAACATGTTTGGGCCAGCTCTAGATAAGACTTGAGCCCGATAAATAAAAATAGCTGGAGAATATGTAACCCATGTGCCGAATAGGGAGATATCTCTTTAAGAGACCGATTGGGGGGAGGCAGGAGTCAGTTGTGTCTGGGTCATTGTTTGTTTGTTTTTTTGAAAATGTCTGTAGTTTTATTTGTCTGAGGCAGACCCCAGAGCTGCACAGGACTGTTCCAGATGTTAAGCAGTCTCCTCTTTAGCGATACGATCTTTCTTGAGTGGTCCCATGAAAGCCTTCTTCTCCTCCATGGTCTGGAAGCGGCCATGACCAAATTTGGAAGTTGTGTCAATAAACTTCAAGTCAGTCTTCTCCAGGGCCCGACACTTTGTCTGCACAAGTAGGGACTTGCGCAGAGTTAGGACTCTCTTCTTGGTCCCAACCACACATTGTTGCTAGGCAGATTAAGCACTCCACATCCAGAAGCTTCTGGAATTGGGTGTGGTAGTTTTGGATGCTCCAATAGGTTCCCTGTTACTGGGGTCAGACTCCATGAGGCCAAGTGGTCAGGGTAGCTGATTTGCAGAAGGCCATGTCCCTGTGTGAGTTGGGAGAATTGGAAGAAATAAAGGAAATAAAGCAATGGGTATATTAGAAAGAGATTCAATGTTTATTTGCATTGTACAATGTTTTCAACCTACAATACTATGATTTAATGGGGGTTGGTGGTCTCTAGCAAAAAAAAAAAAATCTCAAAATCATATCCTGCTTTTGGATGAGAATAATGGGCCGGATGAGAGAGTGTCATGTCAGGTCCAGTCCTTGCCCCGTATTCGCTTAAGATGAGGATTACCGCTCTCTTTTTCTGTTTGGAAAGCTGAGATGCATTAGGCACATACCCAGCCAGATAAGCCAAGTCTTTCTTTTCCTTGATAATGTTGTTGTAGCCGTGTCAGTCCCAGGATATTAGAAAGGCCACCAACAGAAACTGATCCAATAAAAGATGTTACCTCACCTACCTTGTCTCTCTTTTTCCTGACAGACACCTAAAAGCCCATGGTAGCATTATGCTGGCTTTACTTGTCAATGTTAAGATGGGGAAAGAGGCTTTCCCACTAAATTGCCTATATTTATAGGCTTGTGGTTGGGATGTTGTCAAGAGGTCAGAAAAAGGTTGGCCAATGAAAGACACCTGATGTATGGTAGTTGGGTTTTTAATCTTTGTCACTTGTTGGGTTCAAATACAGACTTCAGCTCATTAAAGAATAGAAAGCGAGACCAGGATTTAGGCTTCTTGGGTTCTCTTCCCACTCTGCCATCTACTCACTAGGCCTAGTTACTCCATTCTTTTGCTTAAAGCAAGGCATATGGAGGAGGGAGCGCTCCCATTATTTTAGGTCATCTCCAGTGAAACTTAGAGCAGCCTCAGGGTTACTCTAATTAATAGGAATATTACTCTGTGGGCCCAAAAAATAACTGTAATGCCAGTGCACTCTGACCAGACCCTCAAAACATTTCTGACATGCCCCTGAGCCATCCTTTAAGCCAGGTGCAGGGAGTAGGGCCAGTGTACAGCCCTTATCCCATTTCTGTACCATCTGAGGAGGCCGCATGTACAGGGGTTATTCTCAGGGGGCCTAAAGAGCCTTAGTATAACTAAGACCAGGTCTACATTTAAAAAATTAGATCAACCAACTACATTGCTCAAGGCTGTAGAAATTTTTGTGCCCTGTGAGACATAATTATATTGACCTAGCCCCTGGTGTAGACCTGGCTATGTCGACAGAAGAATTCTTCCATCAACCTAGCTCCTGCCTTTGGGAGAGGTGGATTAACTACATTGATGGAAAAACCCTTTCCATTGCTGTAGGAAGGATCTACACTACCGTGTTACAGCAGCACTGCTGCAGTACTCTCGCTGGGCTGTGGTGGCAGCTGTAGGGTAGAGCAGTGTTCTCAACCTTTCCAGACTACTGTACCCCTTTCAGGAGTCTGATTTCTCTTGTGTACCCCAACTCCAAGTTATACTTCATTTAAAAACTTCTTGCTTACAAAATCAGCCATAAAAATACAAAAGTGTTACAGCATGCTATTAGTGAAACTTTGCTTACTTTCTCATTTTTATCATATAATTATAAAATCAATTTGAATAGAAATATTGTACTTATATCTGAGTGTACTGTATATAGAGCAGTATAAACGAGTCATATAAAATTTTAGTTTTGTACTGACTTCGCTAGTGCTTTTTACATAGCCTGTTGTAAATATCTAGATGACTTGATGTACCCTCTGGAAGACTTCTTTGTACCCCCAGGGGTACACGTACCCTTGGTTGAGAACCACTGATGTTGACATATCTAACTCCACACAGTAGGCCTGATCCTCAGGGTAAGTCACTTAATCAGTCTGTGCCTCAGTTTCCCCAGCTCTAAATGGGCTAATATTACTTGTCCACCTTTCTTGAGTTTTGGGGATGCATTAATGTTGATGTAGTGTGTAAGGTGGTTGGAGGCTGAGCACCTTAGAAGTGCCGCTGTTATTCATAGAGAGCATTATAATAATTATTGAAGTAGTCCACTGCTTTTGGTATCAAAATAACCCTGTGCCATGTTCTGCCCTGAGCTGCATTCCCATTGAACTGAAGACAGAACTGGTCTCCCCCGACTTCCTGCTGCACTCAGGGAGGGAGATATGCTTCCCCTGCAGCGTTACAGAGCTTCTGTCTCATAGCAGCAGCAGGCGGCCTGTGCAAGGTGGGGGTAGGGGATGTGAAGCTGCTGTCTGTGTGCAGCTGAAGGAGCAAGGAGAAACAATTTCTTATTTATGTGCAGGAGGAGGAAATGCTTTAAAGAAATGAAAAAATAATGAAGCTGAGTCCAACACACAGCACAAGCAGAAGGAAAAGGAAAAAAACCGAGAGCCTAGTGGTCAGGGCCCATTAAACTGGTTAATAATTTATTTGTGGTGGCGCAGCTGTGGCTGCCACTGCTCACGTAGGACTTGGAGGAGCGAGCGGGGCTCAGGAAGCGGAAGGCTGAGGCTGCACGTACAGGGGCAGACTTCAGAGCACTTGCAGCACGTGTCATGTCTCCAAGGGCTCCCAAAGGCTCTCATTGTACAGAGAGCCCTGCTCAGCTCAGTGGCAAAGAAACAAGAGGACTTATTCGACCAGTGCATAAGCACTGCCTTTCTACACAAACACTCCTGCCATCTTGATTACCACTACAAAAGTTTTTTTTTCTTCTGCTGATAATAACTCGTCTGAATTAATTAGCCTCTTACTCCACCTTTTCATGTTCTCTGTATGTGTGTGTATATATATATCTTCTCACTATATGTTCCATTCTATGCATCCGATGAAGTGGGCTATAGCCCACAAAAGCTTATGCTCAAATAAATTTGTTAGTCTCTAAGGTGCCACAAGTACTCCTGTTATTTTTGCGGATACAGACTAACATGGCTGCAACTCTGACTCCTGCCTCTGTTTAACTCCTCCATAGCCAACTTGTGTTGCTTTGGCTCTGTTTTTCAGTGCCATTGCATTCCTGCTTCCTCATTCTCACTCACTCCCACCCTCCCTGATTCTCCTCTCTCACTGATGTTGTAAATCAGGACCCAGCAGCTCCAGTGAAATCAGTGGAGTTATTGGTGAGAATGAGAAAAGAATCAGGCCCTCTGTGTTTCATTGCTGGAGCTTCTCTTTCCCAGCATCTTCTCTGCAAACACCCCCATTAGTGACCTCCTTTCATAGTGACCGCCTAGGGGATTCCTTTACAACCAAGGTCCCATCTGCTTTCCCAGCTAATTCAAGGTCCTTAGCATTTATTTGGTAAAATAAGGGGTTTCCCTCAGCTCAAATTTGCCTTTTCACTGTTTGTATTGTGGTTAAGCCATGAGACCTCAGTCTGGGATCTTTTGTGCTAGGCACTGTACAAACACAAGGAAAAGATGGCCCAGTGATCTTACAAGATAAGAAATATTTGGAGTATCCACTCTTGTGCAGATGCTCTGTGTTGGTTGGTTACCTGTCACTCCAGACATGGCTGCATTTCACCAGAGCTATGTGCATAGAAGTTGCAAAGGGTTTAAGGATCTTTTGGACTCTAAAGGACTATATAACTGTAAGATGTTATCTACCCTTATTAAGAAGCATGTATGTATGCATGCAAGTGTGATGGGGTGTTCACCCCACACTCTCCCTGTAGGAGTTAATGGAAGCCAGGTGGGCCAATTAACCTATTAGGCTGCAAGCTGGGAGAATTAAGTCTGAGAGGAAAGCCCTAATGAGTGGAAGCTCACCTGTGCAGGAACAAGTGGGGCTTCTATAAAGCCAGATTGCAGAGAGGGGCTCTAGGGAAGTAGTCTGTTCTTGGGAGTAAGGGGGTGTGTTTAGCATGACAGAGGTAAGTAGCGTTACTCTATGGAAGGAGGGTGGCATTCTGTGGCTGGTAGACCCAGAGGAGGGGAGAACCAGAAGGTAAGGAAGTTCTCAGGGAAAAGGCAGTAAGGTCCAGAATAGAACAGAGATTGGTTGCTGGTTGGAGAGTCCTTGAGTTGGAATGTAGAGTGGAGGGTGGTCTTGGGTTCCCTTAGTACCCACTATTAGGGAAGTGGTATCACAGGGCCAGTGAAGTGGAATAGTGTGGACAAATTGGAGCAAGTCCAGCAGAGGGCAATAAAAATGATTAGGGGGATGGGGCACATGACTTATGAGGAGAGGCTGAGGGAACTAGGCTTATTTCTTCTGCAGAGGAGAAGGGTGAGGGGGGATTTGATAGCAGCCTTCAACTATCTGAAGGGGGGGCTCTGAAGAGAATGGAGTTAGGCTGTTCTTCGTGGCAGATGACAGAACAAGAAGCAATGGTCTCAAGTTAAAGTGGGGGTGTTTATAGATTCATAGATACTAAGGTCAGAAGGGACCATTCTGATCATCTAGTCCGACCTCCTGCACAGTGCAGACCACAGAATCTCACCCACCCACTCCTATGAAAAACCTCACCTATGTCGGAGCTATTGAAGTCCTCAAATCATGATTTAAAGACTTCAAGGAGCAGAGAAGCCTCCCTCAATTCACCTGTGCCCCATGCTACAGAGGAAGGTGAAAAACCTCTAGGGCCTCTCCAATCTGCCCTGGAGGAAAATTCCTTCCTGACCCCAAATATGGTGATCAGCTAAACCCTGAGCATATGGGCAAGATTCATCAGCCAGATACTACAGAAAATTCTTTCCTGGGTAACTCAGATCCCATCCATCTAATATCCCATCTCAGGGGATTAGGCCTATTTAACCTGAATATTTAAAGATCAATTACTTACCAAAATCACATTATCCCATCATACCATCTCCTCCATAAACTCATCGAGTAGAATCTTAAAACCAGATAGATCTTTTGCCCCCACTGCTTCCCTTGGAAGGCTATTCCAAAACTTCACTCCTCTGATGGTTAGAAACCTTCATCTAATTTCAAGTCTGAACTTCCTGGTGGCCAGTTTATACCCATTTGTTCTTGTGTCCACGTTGGTGCTGAGCTTAAATAATTCCTCTCCCTCTCCTGTATTTATCCCTCTGATATATTTATAGAGAGCAATCATATCTCCCCTCAACCTTCTTTTAGTTAGGCTAAACAAGCCAAGCTCCTTAAGTCTCCGTTCATAAGACAAGTTTTCCATTCCTCGGATCATCCTAGTAGCCCTTCTCTGTACCTGCTCCAGTTTGAATTCATCCTTTTTAAACATAGGAGACCAGAACTGCACACAGTATTCCAGGTGAGGTCTCACCAGTGCCTTGTATAATGGTACTAAAACCTCCTTATCCCTACTGGAAATGCCTCTCCTGATGCATCCCAAAACCGCATTAGCTTTTTTCACAGCCATATCACATTGGCAGCTCATAGTCATCCTATGATCAACCAATACTCCAAGGTCCTTCTCCTCTTCCGTTACTTCTAATTGATGCATCCCCAACTTGTAACTCTTGTTGTTAATCTCTAAATGCATAACCTTGCACTTCACTATTAAATTTCATCCTATTACTATTACTCCAGTTTACAAGGTCATCCAGATCCTCCTGTATAATATCCCGATCCTTCTCTGAATTGGCAATACCTCTCAGCTTTCTATCATCTGCAAACTTTATTAGCACACTCCCATTTTTTGTGCCAAGGTCAGTAATAAAAAGATTAAATAAGATTGGTCCCAAAACCGATCCCTGAGGAACTCCACTGGCAACCTCCCTCCAACCTGAAAGTTTGCCTTTCAATAGGACCCGTTGCAGTCTCCCCTTTAACCAGTTCCATATCCACCTTTTGATGTTCATATTGATCCCCATCTTCTCCAATTTAACTAATAATTCCCCATGTGGCATGGTATCAAATGCCTTACTGAAATCTAGGTAAATTAGATCCACTGCGTTTCCTTTATCTAAAAAATCTGTTACTTTTTCAAAAAAGGAGATTAGGTTGGTTTGGCACGATCTACCTTTTGTAAAACTATTTTGTATTTTGTCCCATTTACCATTGACTTCAATGTCCTTAACTAATTTCTCCTTCAAATTTTTTTCCAGGACCTTGCATACTACAGATGTCAAACTAACTGGCCTGTAGTTACCCAGATCACTTTTTTCCTTTCTTAAAAATAGGATCTATATTAGCAATTCTCCAATCATTCGGTACAACTCCTGAGTTTACAGATTCATTAAAAATTCTTGCTAATGGGCTTGCAATTTCAGGTGCCAATTCCTTTAATATTCTTGGATGAAGATTATCTGGGCCCCCCGATTTAGTCCCATTAAGCTGTTTCAGTTTTGCTTCTATCTCAGATATGGTAATATCTACCTCCATATCCTCATTCCCATTTGTCATGCTACCATTATCCCTAAGATCCTCTTTAGCCTTATTAAAGACTGAGGCAAAGTATTTGTTTAGATATTGGGCCATGCCTAGATTATCTTTAACCTCCACTCCATCCTCAGTGTTTAGCGGCCCCACTTCTTCTTTCTTAGTTTTCTTTTTATTTATATGGCTATAGAACCTTTTACTATTGGTTTTAATCCCCTTTGCAAGGTCCAACTCTACTCGACTTTTAGCCTGTCTCACTTTATCCCTACATGTTCTGACCTCAATTAGGTAGCTTTCCTTGCTGATCCCTCCCATCTTCCACTCCCTGTATGCTTTCTGCTTCTTCTTAATCACCTCTCTAAGATGCTTGCTCATCCAGCTTGGTCTACAACTCCTGCCTATGAATTTTTTCCCCTTTCTTGGGATACAGGCTTCCAATAGCTTCTGCAGCTTTGATTTAAAGTAATCTCAGGCCTCCTCTACCTTTAGATACATAGGTTCTTCAGTCCAATTCACTTCCCTAACTAATTTCCTTAATTTTTGAAAGTCAGCCCTTTTGAAATCAAAAACTCTAGTTGCAGATTTATTTTTGGTAATCCTTCCATTTAGTTTAAACTGCATTAGCTCATGATCACTTGAGCCAAGATTGTCCTCTACAACCATTTCTTCTATGAGGTCCTCGCTACTTACCAAAATTAAATCTAAAATGGCATCCCCTCTAGTCGGTTCAGCAACTACTTGATGAAGGAATCCATCAGCTATCGCATCTAGGAAAATCTGAGCCCTATTATTATTACTAGCACTGATCCTCCAGTCTATATCTGGGAAGTTAGTCTCCCATGATCACGCAGTTTCCATTAGTATTTACTTTATTAAAAACATTAAAAAGGGCTCTATCCATATCCAAATTAGATCCCGGAGGTCTATAGCACACCCCAAGCACTATCATAGGAGAGGATCTACTAGTTTTCTTCCCCAGTGTAATTTTTGCCCAGACGGACTCTGTCTTATCCATTGCATCGCTTCTTATTTCTTTACATTCTACCTCATCATTGATATACAATGCTACTCCACCACCTTTACCTTTGTTTCTGTCTTTCCTAAACAGCACATACCCTTGAGGTTTAGGTTGGCTATTAGGAAAAACTATTTCATTAGGAGGGTGGTGGTGCACTGGAATGGGTTACCTAGGAAGGTGGTGGAATCTCCATCCTTAGTGGTTTTTAATGCCTGACTTGACAAAGCCCTGGCTGGGATAATTTAGTTGGGGTTGGTCCTGCTTTGAGCAGAGGGTTGGACTAGATGACCTCCTGAGGTCTCTTCCAACCCTAATCTTCTATAATTCTTCTATGATTGGCTAAGACTTCTGGTAAGGAAAGCCTTTAATAACCTGAAAGGGGGTACATGCCAGAGGGCCAAGTCACAAAGAGGAAGCAACCCTGAGTCACAGAGCAAGGGAGAGGGAAGCAACAGGGTGTGCAGCAAGTAGCAGATGGGGGGGCCTTGGACCTGGAAAGAGCTAATCCCCTGAGCAGCCAGGAGGAGATTCCCTGTGGCAAATGGACCCTGTGATAAGAAGCACTTGTAACTTCCCAGTGACTAGCACTGATGACAGCCTGTGTATGTGCCATAGGCCTTTACCTGCACTGCACCGAGGTAAATGGAAACCACAAGGACTGTTACGTTTGAGGTTATCTGTTTTCAGATATTACTGACACCTCCTGTAGGACCCCACAGGTTTCTTTCCCTTCCACTGAATCATGGGTCATATACCTATCTCTAAGCATTCAAGAGGGTAAGTGATTTAATACTTATAGTAGTTCTCTGGGGCTACAATTCTCAATCTCCTGTCTGCACCAGTGTGAAAGCCAAAGTGCTAAGCTAGGCTTCAAGTGAGTAAGATAGTGAGGGTGATTGCTATGACATTGGTTCTCACACTGTGGTCTGTGGATTAGTAATGGTCTGTGGGGCATTTCCAGATGAACCATGGAGCTGCTTCAATCACAAAGATGAAGCATCAGCCAGGATTAGGCAGAACTCCCAGACACAGGTAGGGCTGCTTCAGGGCTGTCTTTGTCAGGTGTGCATTTTGTGTAGAATCATATGTGATCAAAGCTGAAGATAACACTAAAACTGAAGGAATGACAAACACATGAGGCTAGAGTCAGACAGCAAAAGGACTAGAGTGATTAGAGCTGTGGACCCTCAGCAGATGATTTGGTGCTAATAAATGTAATGGGGACAGGGCATGTATCCAAGTCTGCACACAACATCAAAGCAAGTTTATTCTCTCCTGGTCTCCTCAATGCTGTTGTAATAGTACACTTTCATGTAACTGTACTGTAGGTGCTAAAGGGAAGGTTTTGAGGCTGGGAGGTTATGATGGCTGGCAGAAGGCACAACAGCATCATGCTGAGTCATTGATGATATGAAGAAGTTGGAGAGATACTGTGCCCTGCTTTTAGACTGGGAGTCTCTATATGGGACAGGCAGGAGAGCAAGACAGGGCAAGTCCAATCACACTTATGAGTGTGTGTAACACCCTGGAGAATGTGTGGTATCCCCCTTGATGCCCTATCCAAGGATATGACTCTGCTATAAACCCTACCTCTAAAGGTAGGGTTTTTTAGCACAACCTATAGCAACTCCTGTGTTTAATGCTGCAGGTTCCTTATTCAATACCCTGTGCTGGCCAAAATAGCAGCGTTACGTAAACGGGGACATGTTGGGATTCAAATGGCATGGGCCTCGGACATGGGGGATGAACTTTGCCCAAACAAAGTATATATTGTAAGCTACTGATCAGTGTGTGACTATGAATCTCTCTCTGTGCTTGACCCATAGAGGGTGTGGCTGTACAGTAACTCTCAATCTAAGAGCCTGGTTTTTAAGCTCAAGCTGTAGAGATTCATACTTTCCACTCTGGCAGTCCCTGGTGAGGTGTGGCCCTTGATGGTAGCCATCACATGTGCATGTTGGGGAAAAATCATTGTACCCCGTCTTAGTTTGTGTCCCAAAGAAGGAGAAAAATACATGTTGTTGTACAAATCATCAAAATTATTTGATTTGTATGACTATCTCCAAAAGGATGGATTGAGCCAGGCCCTAATCAAAGGCACAAGAAGCCAGGGCTTAATTTTTGCCAGGGCCTCTAGGCTTGGCAGTTAACAGCCATGGCACCTCTGGACTTATTGCGTCAGTTATAAAAATTTAAAAAAAAATGCTTGAGTGTTGGCACCTCTTTCATTACAAATTAAACACTCCAAGGAGCCTTGTCCTACTGACAGGCATCAGGCACAATCTGGATTGGAAGTATTAGCATTGTTCCATGATAGCACTGCTGCTGGCACTAGGTTCCTTAAAGGAAACAGAAAGAGGGTAGGGGCAGACCTGGCCTGGTGTGGATGACTAACCATTTTCTTCACTAGAACTGGGTGAATAAAAAATGTTTTAGTTCACAGGCAATTCTGAAAAATGTAGAAAAAATTGTTTCATGTTGAACTGACAATGAAATTTTCCAAAATTTTTGGTGACTCAAAGTTAAAAAAAAGTTCATTTTGACTTCACTCTTTGTTTCAATTTTGGGCATTTTGGCAAATGCAAAGGAAGACTAGATTCACACTACACTACACTGATTCCCAACAAGGTATCGGCTTGAAATGGTAACTAATGTCCTTTCTCCCATTAGCTTCCTCTCTATCCCATCTCCCCTGAGTGCTCCTGACACCCCTTTCTCAGCCTAGTGACTGTTTTCCCCTTTGGTGGTGGTTTTACTTTGAGCCCTGCAGTGTAATTAGAAATAAAGGCATGAAACTGTGAAATGGAAAAGTCAGAAGAAACTCCTCAATGGTGAGAAGTGTGATACTGTGGAATAACTTCCCACAGGAAAAGCAGGTCTTTTTTGCCTGCAACATTTAAAATGCAACTGGACAAAGTATTGGAGAATATACTGTATGAAATAACGCTGAGTTAGCTCCCACAAGGGCAATCTAGTGACCTAATCATTAGCATGTCTAATTTCTAACCGTGCTGGATTATAGGGACAATTGTGCAGAATTGTCAGTCAATGATATCATTAACAGCAGTGACATTTAGGGCATGGGGAAGTTAAGACAAACACTGAAGTAATTCAAAAATCAGTGGCTACTCTTGAAAATCTGGCTTCATGTAACACTTTTCTTATCCATGTATATGATGACTATCCATTTACTATCAGAACATTGTGTATATCAATCGGGCTTCAACCATGTAGACCTTGCAGAGGAAGAACTAAGAGCAACACACATAATCCCAGAGCTTTTTAATTAAATATAACAAGGTAACCACAATGATGAATAGGTGATGCTTCTTAACAAAGAAGAGCAACAGTTCCCTTGCTGTATAGATAATGTGTATGAAGATGAAGCAGTACAGGAACAAAGCAAATTGGTTCTGGGGCATGAGGAGGTCCTGGCATCCTTCAGCAGGCTGTGGACAAAGGGGCAAAAATGTGTGATATTGCAGGGCCATGTTCTATATATGTTCTGTGAAAAGACTACTGCCCAGCACATCCCTTGCTTTTGTGAGCATAAACTGTCACTAATGTGATCCATGGACAAACTCTCCAATTGAGATCCAGTGCGATTCTGTTTGAACAGCCAGATGAATTCGATTGAGCTGTGGAACTGCTTGGCTTGTGCTAATTGTCATATATTCAGGACTCCCAAAATACTTAGCTATGACTCTAGAAAGGTTGTTCTAATGTAGGGCTGGGCTCCATAGTTGTTGTACTTGTGCCTCCTGCTATTTCTCTGCTTTGGGCATCTCGGACAGGTTCTGTAATGCTCTGACCATTCTTTACAAACAGCAGGGTGAAAAAAAATTATCCTGTGGATTTTTCTTTTAATGCCTGGATAACCAGTTAAAAGAAAACAACTGCTAGCAATTTGTGCACAAACTCACTCAAGCATGAAGTGTTTCCCATTTTCTTCCCTCTCCTGCAGAGCGACACTTTTTTGGTACGTGAGCCTAGTCTCCCAAAACAGCCTTCCACAACTTCTGGTAAGCAATGCTTCAAGTTCAGGTACCTCTATAGTTAATCATTTTTTCTTCAGTCAAGATAGAATTAAAGTCCATTAAACATGTGGCAGCTGCTTCTTGTGCTAACACAGGAATTCCAGCAGTTACTTCTTTCATCCTTTTTTTTTTTTTAATATTGAGGATATATGGTCAAACTCAGCCTTGATGTAAGCAGCTGCATCTCAGGAGTTCCTTTTATTTACTTGAGGGCTGAATTAGACCAGGCTTTTTCCATTCAGTCCTTGCCACTAAGATTCCTGAACTGAGTTTGAGAGACTGCACATGCTAGTAGGGTAAATGATGTCAAAGTAATTCCCAATAACACAGATACAAGTTACTCCTCTACCACACTCTTACCAGGATGCCTTCATGTGGAAGTAAATTTAACTGGTGAATCTTGTACAGCACAAAGTTATCTTCAACTTAAGCTATACCTTCCCATTCACCAGTACTTTCTCAATGTGTGCTACGGAAAGAAAGAGGAGCAGTTTACCTATTGAATGGTTGTCCATCAGGGCTGTAATAGCAACATTTGCTCCATTTTTCCTATTGGTTTGCCAGTTTTAGGAACCACATTTCCCCATTTGTTGCCATTAGTTTGGATGCAATGAGTCTTAAGTTCAGAGCTAATTGGGTTTCCCTACAAATGAATTGTTATCTAGCCTGTTCTTTCTAGATCCTGCTGTTTCTCCATATTTTTCTATGGGCATAGCACCTGCTGTTCAGATCAACCATCACACCTGTTTGCTTTGCTACACCTGGGGTTTGGTCCTTTAACCACCCCTTTAATTCTTTAGAACACCCTCAAAATATGATCTAGCCACAGGCAGTGTTCCCTCTAATTTTTCCAATCCATGTGTGGAATAAATTTTGTAATGGGCACCAGTGTGGAGGTGATGTGTCACACCACAAAATTCATGTGGTGGGAGTGGGGATGAAGGGTTTGGAGTGTGGGAGGGGGCCCAAGGTTGGGGCAGGGGGTTGGGGTGTGAGGGCTCTGGCAGGGGGTGCAGGTTCTGGGGTGAGGCCAGAGATGAGGGGCTCAGAGCTGGGGCAAAGGTTTGGGGTGCAGGGGTATAGGCTCTGGGTGGGGCCAGGATGAGGGGTTTGAGGTGCAGGAGGGTGCTATGGGGGGAGGCAGCTCTTTTTCTCTTCTCCCTGCCCCACCCACAGCAGCTGCTGGGCTGGGGTGGGGAGAGGCACCTCTTCCTTCCCACCACCCCTCCGCAACAGCACCTGGGCTTCGACTGCAGGAGAGGTACACCTTCCTGGGCCCCAGGAGATCTGGGCTGTGGCAGATCCAGGGCTTGGCTAGGTTGGGGCTGGGGGAGGGGCGCCCGTCCCCTGGCTGGTCCCTGGCCATGGCAGGTCCCCAGGTTGGTTCCCTGAGCAGATGCACAGCACTAAATAGGCGTGGCCTCGCACCTTACAGGGAATTTAGGTCACAAGACCTCTTTGACCAGCTCCACTGTAGAAGTTGTATCCCTTTGCCATAGAGTATGCTGGCCCCTTCAAGTAGAGTCAGAGTCCAAATCCCAGGGTCTGAGCTTTTGGCAGAGGGTGAGGGGAGGAAAAGTGCCTGGTCCTTCAGGAGAAAGCCAGATCTTAGAGGAGGAGTCTGCTGGACTTCCCTTCTGTGTTGTTTGTTTTGATTTATCATCCCTCTTGAAGGGGAGAAATTGGAGGGCTAAACCTCAACCAGTGAGGGAAACTGATGCAGTAATGCATTTATATGGCTGACAGGGAAACCGCTCTTACCCCTCTCTATTTAGCAGGCAAACCAGTAACAAGTACAAGTAATGGCAAAATAACTTTTCTCCAATGTATTTTTTTTTTAAGTCTCTGGAATTAATGTGTAAGATCCTGCTATGAGTTCACATTCTTGGGTTTGATTCTGACTGAATGGAAGTTTTCTCAAAGAAATGAATCTTTGTGGAGATTTGGAAATATTTTAAACTGGGACCATGTGGAGAGCACACATCTGGGTCATGCCTCCCCCTGTTTACACTTTCACCTGTACTCACATGTCCAGATGGTGCCTGCAGGCACATCTGCTCCATCTTCTCTTTGTGCTGCCGCTGCTTTTCCTTCTCCTCATATTGATATTTCAGCATAGTCAGCTCCATATCCAGCCGCATCTTCTCCAGCTCAGTCTCAGCTGCTCGGGCCAGCGTGAAGTTTGGCTGCTCCATCTCCACCCAGGTGTTGATCTCACCATCATTGGTAACATGTTCTGGTTGCAGAGAATCCAGTTCTGCTTGTGAATGAGTCTCCAGGTCCTGGTCCCTAATGTCTGGTGGTTCTGTCACATCGTCAGGGACATCTGGGCTATTTTCAGGGGTGTCCTAGTCCATAGATTAGGGAAAATCACCCACTCCTATTTAACTGATACAAACTATTTTTAAACAATCTTTTGGTAAAAGATGTTTTAGGACTAGCTCAGCTTGGCCAACTGCAGGCTGGCAGCCCAACTATATCTAGAAAGCTACTACACTTGAATATTCAAAGCCCTGTCTGAACTACTAGAAAGTCAGAGGCTCCACTTGTATTGTGGTGAAAAGCACCAGTATCACTTGCTATGGAGTGAGGGGCAGTTGCTCCCCCAAACTTTGTCCCGCTGACTTTTTATAGTCCTATATGCTCTGTCTTCCACTTTTTGCCCCTCTTTCTCCCCAACTTCAGATGCAGTCATTAAGAGAGTAAACTTTCCCTCTCCCCACCCCAAATATGAGTAGAGGGGACCTAACCCAGTCCCATAACCAGATCAAAGCCCCTGACTAAAACCGAGGCCTTTGACATAAGCAAAAAGAACACATAACTCTGGGTCAGTTGAAAAGTCAATGAAGAAAAACATAGGGGACAAATCTATCTCTGATTCAAGTCTAGTGGATGGTGGTAAACCAGATATGAAATTAGCATCTCCTTAGAACCATGGACTCATGAGACATCCAAGACTATAGCAGTATCTGGCCAGGAGAGAAATATTTTACTACTCTGAATTAATTTCTGTCAGTTCATAAATGAGATGCCAAAATGAGCCAATGAAGATGAGAGGCCTCCCTGTCTTGGGATTAGTAATAGGCTAAATAACAGCAGCAGAATGGGTTGGATGGCTTTCAGCAGATCCAGGAGTTATGTAGAGATCATGCCACTGACAGGTCTGCCCTCTAGGTTATGGAAAGCCACAATATTTATTTATGTAATGTATACAAGAAGCACACACAAGAGCTTCGAATAAAATGGATGTAGACAGAAAACATGAAACTCTTCCCCTGGCTTATATTTTAAAGCCTATGACAGAAGGTGAAGAAAATAAGAAACTGAAGAAAACTATTACTCTTACCATAGAGGTCTTGGGTACAAAGCTAAGGGAGACAGAAATGAGCCTGGACAATGCTGGACTCACAGGCAGTAGCCGCAGTTTTACAAGTCTTTCACTGTCCCATACAGAAAACTCAACACCAGCTGCCCCAGTTCGATCCAGATAGAAGCACAAAGTTCAAACCCAGATTTCAGCAAACTGTCATGCTGATGTCACAGGTCCCACACTATGCTGTCTCATAATCCAGCTGTTGCTACAACATCATAAATGCTCTGTTGCTAGGTGTCCAACAGCACCTGGGAAATCTGCAGCAGAGCCAGGGATAAACCCAGTTCTCCTGATTCAAGTTTAAAACTTTAACCACTAGATCAGTTCTTTTCCTTCTGTAGCTGCCTTCCTGCTGCTTCAGTGAAGAAGACTGTTCCTTCACACAGCAGCAGCATGCATAGTAGGCAGTAGTCTCGCTCACCCCATGCCTAGTCATGATCAGCTGGCAGTGATTTCATAGAATCATAGAATCATAGAATATCAGGGTTGGAAGGGACCCCAGAAGGTCATCTAGTCCAACCCCCTGCTCAAAGCAGGACCAAGTCCCAGTTAAATCATCCTAGCCAGGGCTTTGTCAAGCCTGACCTTAAAAACCTCTAAGGAAGGAGATTCTACCACCTCCCTAGGTAACGCATTCCAGTGTTTCACCACCCTCTTAGTGAAAAAGTTTTTCCTAATATCCAATCTAAACCTCCCCCATTGCAACTTGAGACCATTACTCCTCGTTCTGTCATCTGCTACCATTGAGAACAGTCTAGAGCCATCCTCTTTGAAACCCCCTTTCAGGTAGTTGAAAGCAGCTATCAAATCCCCCCTCATTCTTCTCTTCTGCAGACTAAACAATCCCAGCTCCCTCAGCCTCTCCTCATAAGTCATGTGCTCTAGACCCCTAATCATTTTTGTTGCCCTTCGCTGTACTCTTTCCAATTTATCCACATCCTTCTTGTAGTGTGGGGCCCAAAACTGGACACAGTACTCCAGATGAGGCCTCACCAGTGTCGAATAGAGGGGAACGATCACGTCCCTCGATCTGCTCGCTATGCCCCTACTTATACATCCCAAAATGCCATTGGCCTTCTTGGCAACAAGGGCACACTGCTGACTCATATCCAGCTTCTCGTCCACTGTCACCCCTAGGTCCTTTTCCGCAGAACTGCTGCCGAGCCATTCGGTCCCTAGTCTGTAGCGGTGCATTGGATTCTTCCATCCTAAGTGCAGGACCCTGCACTTATCCTTATTGAACCTCATTAGATTTCTTTTGGCCCAATCTTCCAATTTGTCTAGGTCCTTCTGTATCCTATCCCTCCCCTCCAGCGTATCTACCACTCCTCCCAGTTTAGTATCATCCGCAATTTGTAGGGTTCATGGGAGTAAAAAGTTTTAAGTAGGGATTTGAAGTAGGATAGTATGGTGACGCTATGGATTTTGATGGAGTGTTTCTCTATAGACCCTACAGAGGGATCAATCCTTTTTGGGCAGTGGGGTCCTTAAATCAATTAGTCACGGGTCAAATGAAACTAAGTCATTTTAAATGCTGAAAACATGCAGGAGGGTTTATTAAAAGGGTACATAACAAAATATAGAGAAGTACAATAAAGCATAAAACAGCTTAGTGGCTTTACAAGTACAGCTGGCTTGAAGCCCAGACCCAACCCCTAACCAATATGGACACAACACACACAAAATGTCAACGTTACTCAGTCTCTAGGAGTGACAGGAACTCGGGTGTAGATGGCTCACGATGCTCTCGTCTGCCTTGCTTATCGTGTAACTCCGGTCAAGACCTTGAGTACAGCTACCAGAATCAGGAACTCGAGATGGAACAGATCTTCCTCGACAACCAGGTAAGCACAGGTGTTTTGAGGATGTTCCTTTTTCTCCATTGCACGACCGAGCACAGACATGAGTTGAACTGAACATGGGCTGCCTCCTGAGCAGAGCCCTTGACAGAGTGTGTAGTCCCCTTATATAGATGCTATCACTAGGCAGAATAACTGAGAGTCAGATGACCCCTTCCTGCCTTTACAGTTGCTAGGTAGATTGGTTAAAGTTTAAGCTTACTCGGAAAAATAGGCCCATGAGTACAGCAGACTCTGGCCTTGAGAGAACCTGGTGGACATTATTGGGAAAGAGTTCGGTGGAGCTCTTGGAAATGGGCCAGCACTGATCCTGAGCCCTGTTAAAACTGCACTCGGGCTGTAAAAGGCCCGGTGAGTGTAGGGGCCTTGAAAAGGGCCCAGTGACTGCAAATAGGCCCCAAGTGGGAGTGCTGTTTGAGATAAAGAGTTTAATAACTCCGGGGCAGGCCAGCACTGTTGCTGAGCATTGCTTGTCCCAACTCTTGGTAGTCACCAGTAAAGTGTTGGGGGAAATAGTGTTGCTGTATGAGCCAGACACACTACTTGATTTGTAAAATGTTTCTAAACCTTCAATCCCAGTGGATGGAGTGAGGAGTGCAATACAAATTAAATGGAACATTGTGTAAATTCTTTCAGTAAAGGGAAAAAAAATTTTAATGGGGAGGATGCATTTGAAAAATTGTTTTGAACTTGGGAGAATTTTGTAATGGTTAAGCCTATCCCCAATAAGAAAACAAAGAAAAGAGCTCTCATATATGGGTTGGTCATGGTGTCTAGAGAATGGCATGAACACACAAAATCTAAAAGCAAGGTAATCTCCCAGTTGAAAGAACATGACTAAAAAGGAAGCTGACGTTGATAAATTAACATTACAAAGCAATACTTTGTCAGCTCAAGGGTTAAACCACCGTTTACAAATAAACCAGCTAGAGCAGCAGGTTAAAGAGCTTAATGCGTGCTTGGCGAAAAAAGACAAGGAGAACTTTGTTTTAGCTACGAAAATGGAGGAATCCCAAGCTGCTACATGAGAGCTGGTCAAAGTGGTTCAGAATAGTAAAAACAATGTTGTAGATCATGCCACATACAAGAACAAAATGGAGTTGCTAAGCTAAAAAGAGCCCAGGGTGTGCTCAATGC
The DNA here is from genome assembly GCF_009764565.3 of Dermochelys coriacea. NCBI lineage: Eukaryota > Metazoa > Chordata > Testudines > Dermochelyidae > Dermochelys > Dermochelys coriacea. The sequence goes on along the minus strand of NC_050070.1, from coordinate 177,816,414 downwards.
CTTGAGTACTGACCCTTTAAAAGGTTATGGATCTGAAAGCTGCCCTAATCAAGAGGGATCAGAAAATTACTTTGATTTGTGAGAGCTTAAAGAAACAAGAATGCAACCTTCTGCCCCTCAGATTAACAAGCTATGAGGGAATGAAGGGGGGAGGGTAGAACACCACCTACCCCCCAATGGCCACCATAACTACTGTAGTAAATTATGGCCCAAACTGACCTGTAGAAACAAGGTTTGAGACAAAACCTTATGGGTCGGACCAACCCAGAGCAATGGGCAAAACTCTGGGCCCATTAAATAAGGATACTTCATTGGTTTGGCTTGGTAAGATCAGCAGCATGACTGCTATTAGCAGAGATGACACTAGGGCTCTGCTACATGAGTGTATGTGCAGGGAAGAGTTTGGAGCACTACCCACAGAGGTGCAATTGGCTAGCATAAGGGAGATAGCTGAGAGATATGATGCAGTATATGCATTGTACTTCCTACATGAGAACATTCTAGTAAATTTTATTCTGAGGCAAAAATCTGGTGAAAGGCCAGAAAGGTTTTTGGGAAGAAAGTGGTTATTGTATTGGCTGTCAGGTTTATCTCCTATTGTGAATGGTGTAGCAACATGTGATATGCCTGAATTTAAGGAGGTGTTTATTCAGGGTCTCTTACCAACAATAAAGATTACCTTATATCCCGTAAATCCTAGAACCACAACAATTAAAGAACTGGAAAATAAAATTCTGAAGCATTTGAATTACAGAAAGAGGCTTTCCTTAGTCATTGGCCAAAGAAGAAAATTGCAGCTGTAAAGCACCTCAACAACAAGTCCAATGAGCAAAAAGGCAAGAAATCTCATGCAGAAAGCAGGAATTCTGCAACAAATATGTCTTCCTTATAATCAAGAATCATCTAACAACTCTCACAGCAGAGAAGCTGCTGATTATGAAAGGATTTCAATCAGTGTTGTGGAGAAAATTACTTTAAATATGAGGAAAAGAGACTAAATAGACTGCCTGCCTACAGAGGAGCTATTCAAAAGGTTAGCCAAGTATGAAGGTGAAGCACTGCTGTTACAGCCTCCAACATCTGCTACCAATGCATCTGGCATCCAGTACCACAGAACCAGCAGGAAAGTCTGCTCTGACAGGACCAGACTCTCCCACTTCCCTCTTGTGGCACTCATCAGTAATGATGTCTGGGGGAAGCCTGTAAAATGCCACCATAAAGGGAGAGCATGGATATATCAATCAAGTCATGTTAATTGACACCAGTGCCACCTTGTCATTAATTTGCTCAAAAGCAGCTCCAAAAATCAAGGACTTTAATATACAAGGAGTAAAGGTATGAGAGGGATACAATGGTAAAGAAAGCACTGTGCCCTTTATAAAATCAGTGTGTACCGTGGGCAAACAAACAACAAGAGCATCATTTGGCATACAGATGCTAGATGGACATGGCATTCTGGGAATGGACATCCTGAAAAAGTTAAACCTTGTGGTTGATCTGCCTAATAGAATGCTAACACAAACTCAAAGACAGGAAGGAGGTCTCCTCATTCCGGCAGCCTAGAGTTGCAGACTCCAGTAAAGCTAGAAACTCCTGAATGGGAGCTAACAGTTACAGAGATAACAAGACAGTATCTGAAAGCATTCATCAGTAATAAGCATCAATGTGGAAAGATCCAAGCTGAAGTAATGGTAATGGGTCCAGACCCCAAGCTGCAAAAACAGTATAAATATTCTCGGGAGGCTGAGGAGGGGTTTTAACCTACCATTTTAGAACAAGGGGTACTTGTAGAAATAGTGTCTGCAACTTTCCCATATCGCCTGTACTAAAAGCGGACAAATTCACCTGGAGACTGACTGACTACCAGGAGGTAAATCGAGTTACACCTAGGTTAGTTCCAGTTGTAGCCAAATTTCAGGAAATAATGGCCATTGCTCCAGGTGCTGAGTTGTTTACTGTATTAGACTTGAGCAATGCATTCTTCTCCATTCCCCTTTGTCATAGCATAGGGCACAAGTTTGCATTCACCTGTGGAAATAACTCCCTTTCACGCGAGTATCCTAAGGGTACCACAATGTGCCATCACATTGCCACAAATATGTATCCAAAATGTGGGAACATCTGGAAAAGGAAAGAATTATAAGTTATGTGGATGACATCCTCATTGAAACAATAACAAAGGAAGAGAACTTAAAGGTATTGGAAGTCGTTCTGAAAAAAGTAGGTGAGATGGAAGTCTTCATCAGTCCCACAAAGGCACAAATGCTCAAACAAAGGGTGAGTTGGGCATTCGTGGACGCAGACCTGATGCCAGCAGGATTGAATTAATATACAAGCTGCCAGCCTCAAAAGATATAACATTGTGATCATTTGTTGGACTTACAGGGTTCTCGAGAGATTTTATGAAGGGATACTCAGTTAGCTCAACCCCCCTAAACTTTTTCAAAAAGGGTAAAGAATGGACTTGGGGAGAAAAGGAAAGACACTTTCCGCCAACTCAAACAAGCTCTTATTCAGGCACCAGCCCTTGTGTATGCACAGTCAGGCAAACCCTTTCTGCTCCAGCTAGCAACAACAAGAGAGATTAAGTGCAATCTTAATACAAAATAGTGGTGTGGGACTCAAACCTGTCACATTTGGATCAAAAACATTTAAGTGAAATAGAAAAGCAATACTCACCATGTGAACGAGATGTGCTGGCCCTCACCTGGGCAATGAAACATTAGGAGTATCTTATAGGCATCTCCCCCATTATCTGAAAGACTGTTCATACCCCAATACACTATGTACTGCTCCGTAAAATTAATGAGGGTGGGGATCAAGCCCTCGACTATCTGGCTTCATATTGAGTCTACTTAATATGGATATTGAAGTGGAAAAGACTCTCTCTCTCAATGGTTCCATATGCTCTACTCACTAGTGGAGAAGATCACGAATGCCCACTACTATTTGAAAACACCAGTAATCCAAAATCACCTTTTGAACTAGAAACGTCCTATGAGCAAGCTAAAGATTCTGGCAGAGACATTTGGGTGGTTGATGGGAGTTGCCACTGTAGTCGGATGTCTGGCTGCACGTGTGTGTGTGTTTGTGTGTATGTGTCCCAGCTCTGCGCAGACAGCTGGCACAGCAGTCCTTGAGCAAACCACCCAATGACCACAAGGTCTGTTAAGGTACAAAGGCATCAGGCCAGGTTTATTGTCGATGAAGCATGGTAATAGCACCTGGCAGACTCTATGAGGATACTAAAACATGTATGCCTGTGACAATGGATGCAGCTCAGTCAGTGGTGGGACTTTCCACCGTCCCCTAGGCTGTCCAAAGATACTCTCTATGAAATACATCTTTATACCCAGATATAAACAAGTTACATACTGTCATCCTGACCTTATCTTTTAGGAGGGGTCAGTGTGTTTGTTGCGGAATGTTTTTGTACTATCCTTGGTATTGGTGTTTGCATGAGTACTCTGTGCTTAGCACTTCTTAGGAACGTGTATTTCTGCAATATCACCTCTGTTCTCACCAAATTCTGTGAGCAGGCCCTGCCTCATACCAGGCCTGTGATACAAGGGCTTACATCTCAGGCTTTCTTCCTACTACAGCCACTATCATGAGGATAAACCCTGTGCGGGATATGCTGGTAAAATACTACACGGAACAGTGGTTCAATGTTCTGTGCAAGCTGCTGAAGTAGTTGCCATAGTAGCTACCTTGGATGAAGCAGATCCAGGTTGTGACATGTTCTGACTCTGGGTCATCCAAGCCATTTTAGCTTGGATGCTCATATGGATGGCTGGATGGATAGACAAATGACTTCTGCAGATAACAAGCCTATAATACACGCAAAATACCTCTTACTTATTTGGAAACTGGCTGAATCAAGAACTGGCAAGACTTAGCTATTCAGGGTCAAAGCACATAGGAAGAACTAGGCCGAGATATCTGGCCTGAACAACAAAGTAGATCTTCTCACTAAAAAATCTGCACTTTTAGGATCTGAAATTTTGTGGACTAAGTCTGCCGACATTGTGTGCAAGATGCAATCATCAGCTGCTGAAAATCAATTTTAGACATAGTTGAGTTACAGAAACAGGACAAAGATCAATGAGCTGTTGGGAAAATCTTTAATATAGATGTTACCAAAACTCTATAAACACAACAGTGGACTTGTAATGGCTATTAAGAACAACATTGACAATGCTATCCCTGTGCTAGTGATATCATCATGATTAAGAAAAGTATTAATTGCTCTAGCTCACCAAAAAGCGCATTTTGGGGGCTGAAAAGACTGTCAGTAAGCTCTTACATTTGGCCACCAACCAACTGTTAACAGACAATGTGGAAAAATATATATAGAATTGCATTGCTCCACTGAGAACAATCCTGATAGGAAAAATTGTCAAAGGACCTCTACTACACCAGTCAACAGGAGGACGATGGCATCATTTTCAAATAGATTTTATAGGACCCTTGCCTTGTTTGGGATATGGAAACCAATATTGTTTTGGTAGTAATTGGTCCATTTTCTAAGTGGATAGAAGTAGTGGTGTTGGTTGTGTGGTGTGGTGTGGTGTTTTTTGGATTTGCTATTACCACTGCGATACTCCTTGGAGCAAGCATCTCCAGATTTGGTATTCCTGAAGTTATCAATTTGGACTAAGGACTCCATTTAAAAAACTGTGCCAGGCTTTACAAATTGAGCAAAAGTTCCATATAGTGGGCCACCTGAAAAGCTTGGGCCTGATCGAGAGGACTAACGGGACCCTAAAGACCGTGTTGAAAAAGATCATAGAAAGCGATAGGAAAAAACTGGGGTAAGCAATTGCCTTTCATTTTGATGGCAATTCAGTCAACTGTTGCATCCCACAGATGTACATCACATGAAGTGCTCACTGGAAGACCCATGAAAACACCAGAGAAATGGTGGCTGGGAGGCATTCCACCTGACTAATATTAGGCCAGAATTAAAATGGACCAGTATATAACAAAGTTGTTGCACACTATTAACAATCTGCAAAAACAAGCAGCTGTGCAAACTAAAAATGAAGACTAGGCAGATGGACAGAAGGCTGCAGGACACACTAAAATGAATGGAATGTGGGAGTCACCGGGCCGATGCTCTGGAACTGCTTTTGTATGACTGGGGTAGTATGCCTCCTCTCTCTGAGCATACTGTTGCCAGGGCAAGAAGCTTGCACAGCTTCGGCCTTCCTGAGTCTGACCTTGGAGCATTCAGCATCACCCTTCCACACAGTGTGCTTCCTGCAGCATGTCTGCCCAGGCGGCGCTCCTGGGGAAGCCAGAGGGCCCTGCACCCCAACTCCGCAGTCAGCCATGACTCTCAGCCAGGGTTGTAAAACAAAAGTTTTAGTCAACAGGAACACAGCACAGATCTTGTTAGCGCAGAAATCGGTGACTTTCAGCCAAGTCCATCTTGGGGAATCCCGGGCCAGATGCTCTGGACTCCCCCTCAAATCTCCCACAGCAGGCTGCCCAGCTTTCAGTGACCTGATCTCCAACACGCACATTGCATCTCCTCCTGGTCTTTGTCTCTCTTCCCAGGCACAATGTCATCTGGTTGCATCCCCCTCCTGGGTCTCAGGTTGCGAAGGACATTAGCCATCGCTTACATGCAGGCAGGTGGAGCCACCTCACCTGTCCCCAAGGATCTCAGAAAAAGTCACACATCCTTATTCCCACCACCTAGGCATTGGTGCAATACACAGGGAAACTGAGGTACATACAGTATTCATGCAAAACAGTAAGACTCACGTACAACATAACCAGGGAAACACCCTGCTTCGTCACAGTGGGTGATAAAGTATTTTATACTCATTCTTTTCTGACCAAAATCACTCACTGAGCCCCAAAGGGGCAGGGCTTGTTGTCATTAACAAAGCAAGTCCAACCACTTACCAGGTGGAGGTTAATGGGGGAAAAAAGAGAAAAACACTAAAATAGTTTCATTCCACCCAACTGAAGGGATGGAAAGAGTCTGGTGTGTGTGTGTGTACACATACATATAACATTTTTGTGACAGGGTCAGGCCAAATGGCTACAGGAGAGTGATAGAAGGCAGATATATTAGCCCCAGGTTAAGTAGGTCCCTTTTCCCTGGGTAAGGTAACGGAAGGTTCCAGAACAATCAGGAACTTTCTGGAAACAATTGAGGCAGACAGGCTGATTAGAACACCTGCAGTCAATCAAGAAGCTGCTAGAATCAATTAAGACAGGCAGGCTAATCAGGGCACCTGGGTTTAAAAAGGAGTTCACTTCAGTTTGTGGTGTGCGTGCAAGGAGCTGGAAGCAAGAGGCGCAAGAAGCAGAGAGCGAGAAGGCGTACTACTGGAAGACTGAGAAATACAAGCATTATCAGACATCAGGAGGAAGGTCCTGTGGTGAGAATAAAGAAGGTGTTGGGAGGAGGCCATGGGGAAGTAGCCCAGGGAGTCGTAGCTTTCACGCAGCTGTTACAGGAGCCACTGTAGACAGCTGCAATCCACAGGGCCCTGGGCTGGAACCCGGAGTAGAGGGCAGGCCCAGGTTCCCTCCATTCCCCCCCCCCCCCCAACTCCCTACTTGATACAGAGGAGTTGGACTGGACTGTGGGTTCCACCAGAGGGGAAGGTCTCTGGCCTGTTCCCCGATCCACTAGCTGGATCAGCAGAGACTGTGGGGATTGTTCTTCCTTTCCCCATGCTGGCCATCGATGAGGCTAACTGAGTGAATGGCAGATTTGAGCCACGACAGTGGCCAAACTGAGGGCTGCCGTGAACCTCTGAGGCGAGAAAATCCCCCAATAAACTCAGGACCCACCAAGGCGGAGGAGGAACTTTGTGTGTGTGTGTGTATACACATTTGTCTTTCTCCTTTGTTGCAGGAAATCAACAATTATGATTTCTATATTGTATCATAGCACATTTATTTTCATGGCTTAGTCAGTGATAATGGAAATGAGCACTATTATTGTAAAGTCAATGAGTCTCAAAACTATAACTGGGATTGAATTAGTACATGGCATAGATTTTGAACTACCAAATTTGCTATTAAAAGGAATCATCTCTGTATAGGCATATAAGGAAAATGATTACTGTTTGGTTTGGTAAGAGCTGAAAAGCAACAAAATGCTCATGGCCTTTACGACAACCAATTCAGCTCAGGGGGTTACCTCTGCGGACAAGTTTAAGGAGGAACCAATCTCCTTTGTTCAAAAAATTGCAGGAAAACGTGGCAATTTTCTATTGGCTGCTCTGATGCAGTAGAGGTTTGGGAGCCACATAAATGTTCCTGTATACAGTCCAACCTCCCTTCACGAATGCAAATTGGTAAAATCAACGTAAAAATCTAAATGGGTTTGCAGTACATGATCAATCAGTTGGGTGTTTATGTGCATACACCCTCCTCACCAGTATGTAGTAGCTATGAAATGCCAAAATTGTACTAGCTCTTCTGTTAAGACGCATCCCAATGTAAATAAGTTCTGTAATGTAAGTTTTCATGTTAAGTGTTATGGAAACATCTATATCTCTGTAAAACCAAATGATCCGGGCATATGGTATTTCACTAGTTTGTTCAGAACAAGAGAAACTGTAAAAGTGCTAGTGGTGCCTGAACCACATATTAACAGCTTTGTGCCGGTAGTGATAAAGCAGGATTTTAAGAAACTTCCATTAGTAAATTTCATGTGTTCATTCAAAAAGGTTATGCTTCTCCTGTTAAATTTGCATAGAGTTCAATTTGAATGTTTTACCATATGTAATGCCATTAGTGGCAGGATGGGATGAGTGGATAAAAGGTGTGAACCTGGAGCATCCATCCCGAAGATCAACAAGTGAGATACAGTAGCAACTATTTTAGGAGGAGTAGGGATTGGATTGGGAGTCTTAGTCAATTGACGAGCAGGTCCTGGCCAATAAAATAGGTGCAATTGGAAAGGATATTGCTTCCTTACTGAGCCCATGTACGACATCTCTTAACCAACTAAGTATAATTGAATATAAAATTGCTGATGTATTACCCACATGCTGTTAGTGTAAGAACAGGACCATCTTGGTAATATCAGTGCACTAGGAACAATACAGGCTAACATTTCTATGGCACTTGCATGGATGTAGCTAAAAATATAATCAGGGATGGACTTAATTCCTGTCGCGCTCAGAAATGTTCTATGGAAAAATGCTACAAATGCTTTTGAACAGCACCATCAATCCTGGTGGAAGTTAGTACATTTTTCCTACAGCCACAAAATGGAAACCATTACTGTCTGTGTCTTGACTATACCTGAAGGAAATATGGGTTTATTCATAGGTATCTATTGGTCATATCTAGAACTACTTATTTAACAACCCAGACATGTAAATAGATCAGGAATGCTTAAAAAGACGCGGTTAGGTTTATTTCTGTTTTATTTCTTACTGGTTTGTGTACTCCTCTCTGCTAATCCCAAATGTTTTTTGTTTTGCTTGTAACCTTTAAGCTGGACCTCAAGAAGATTATTCTTCATGTTTAATTTTTGTAAGTAGGCTTTTGCTAGATTTAAAAAAAAGCCAAGTTCCAGATGTATTATCTTATTTTTTGTTTAAAATTTTATTAAAGAACAGAATTGGATTTTTGGTGTCCTAAGAGGTTTGTGCATATGTTTAATTAGCTGGGGCAACAGCTAACTTCCTTTGTTTCCTTCCTGTGGGATACCCTCAAGCCCTTTCACCTCCCTCTCTGGGGAAGAGCTGAGAAAGAAATAACCAAGTGTGCCTTTCTGGGTGCCAAGGGGTTTTGCATTTGGGTTGTGGCAGCATCTACCCATCCAAGGTCAGAGAAGCTGTAACCTTGGGAGTTTAATATAAGTCTTGAGTGGCCAGTATTAATTTTTAGAATCCTTGCAGGCCCCCACCTTCTGCACTCAAAGTGCTAGAGTGCGGAATCCGCCTTGACAACCAGTTTAAATCATCTGATGTAAATCAATATGCCTTAGTGTTAGGAGATGTAAAGTGTATATGTCTACGCAGTTCATGTAAAAGGTTTGTTTATTACACCATACCTCATAATCCATATGTCAATTTGTTTGTGTTCAGTGTTTTGTTATTGGCTGTGATGTTAATTTTACAGAATCATGGAAGATTAGAGTTGGAAGAGACTTCAGGAGGTCATCTAATCCAACCCCCTGCTCAAAGCAGGACCAACTAAATCATCCCAGCCAGGGCTTTGTTAAGCCGGGCCTTAAAAACCTCTAAGGATGGAGATTCTATCAACTCCCTAGGTAACCCATTCCAGGGCTTCACCACCCTCCTAGTGAAAGTGTTTCCTAATATCAAACCTAGACCACCCCCACTGCAACTTGAGACCATTGCTTCTTGTTCTATCATCTGCCACCTCTGAAAACAGCCCAGCACCAAGTAGCTGAAGGCTGCTATCAAATCCCCCCTCACCCTTCTCTGCTGAAGAAATAAGCCCATTTCCCTCAGCCTCTCCTCATAAGTCATGTGCCCCATCCCCCTAATCATTTTTGTTGCCCTCTGCTGGACTTTCTCTCCAATTTGTCCTCGTACTTTCTGTAGTGGGGGTCCAGAATTGGATGCAATTCTCCAGATGTGGCCTCACCAGTGCCGAATAGAGGGTAATAACCATGTCCCTCAATCTGCTGATAATGCTCCTACTAATGCAGCCCAATATACCGCTATCCTTCTTAGTAACAAGGGCACACTGTTGACTCATATCCAGCTTCTTGTCCACTGTAATCCCCAGGTCCTTTTCTGCAGAACTGCCGCTTAGCCAGTTGGTCGCCAGCCTGTAGCAGTTCATGGGATTCTTCCGTCCTAAGTGCAGGACTCTACGCTTGTCCTTGTTAAACCTCATCAGATTTCTTTTGGCCTAATCCTCCAATTTGTCTAGGTTACTCTGGATCCTATCCCTACCCTCCAGCGCATCTAGCTCTCCCACCAGCTTAGTGGCATGAGATAAGTGTTCAAATTATCCATTATTTGTTATACAAACACATTGAACCAGCTCATTTGGGTGTAAATATATCTGCTCTTAAAACAAATGGTGCATCACCCACATTTAGAACAGCATCTAAAACAGTTACAAAGGGAAGGAAAGGAGGTAATGGGGACGGTCCACCATTCCTCCCAACAGATAAAAAGAATCTTAGAAAGAACCCAGGAGGAAACTGTTTCTTCCCATTGGTGGGAAAATCTGTTTAGCAGCAACACAGACTATAGCATTGCATGGGAAATGTTGTTACATCTCGTAATTGTAATAATTCAAGCTGTAATTAATATATATTTAGAATCTTTAACTTCCTGGGTTAAAAGAAAGATAAGAGAGACTTGTTACACTAACTACAGATTGATTTGATTTTTTTTAAGGCAGTGTAACTATGACCTGGGTTAAGTTTACATATGTGGCAAAAGTTAAATGTGACAATAAGGAACACCAAAGTGATTCCTACCATCAAGGAGGGGAATTGTTGGGGCTTTTAGCCATTTTTTGGGTTTGTTTTGTTTTATCTTTCACTCTCCATCTTAGTCCACCTGCTCGTTACCAAGGTTGGTGCCCTTTTTAGGTGTCTGTTTTTCCGATTGGTTAAAGTTTAAGCCTAATCTACCCGGCCATAGTAAAAGCGGGAAGGGGTCATCTGACTCCCAGTTATTCTGCCTAGTGACAGAGTCTATTTAAGGACGCTACATGCTCTGTCAAGGGCTGGCCACTCAGGAGGCAGCCCTTGTTCGGTTCAGCCTGTGTCTGTCTGTGCTTGGTTGTGTGATGGAGGAAGAGGAACATCATCAAAACACCTGTGCTTACCTGGTTGTCTGTTGTCGAGGAAGATCTCCTCCTGTTCCATCTCAAGTTCCTGATTCCAGTAGCTGTCCTCAAGGTCTTGACCTGAGTTACTTGAGAAGCAAGACAGACGAGAGCATTGTGAGCCCTCTACACCTGAGCTGTCATTCCTAGAAACTGAATAATGTTGACATTTTATTTGTGTTGTGTCCATATTGGTTAGGGGTTGGGTCTGGGCTTCAAGCCAGCTGTACTTGTAAAACCACCAAGCTGTTTTATGCTTTATTGTACTTTTCTCTATATTTTGTACCCTTTTAATAAACCCTCCTGCCTGTTTTCAGCATTTAAAATGACTAAGTTTCATTTGACCTGTGACTAATAGGTGATAGACTCTACAGGGGAATTGATCCTTTTAGGGAGGTAAGATCCTTAAATCAATTCCACCAGTCTCTTCTGGTAACACAAGGATGGATGTGTGCAAGGACTATACACACACACACACAATGTGTTTGTGCACTGTAGTACAAAGGTATTGTATATTACATAAACTGTTGTCCCTTAAATAACCCCTTGCCCTGTATTTTTTTTTATGCTGTTACCCTTTAGGCTGTTATGCTCTGGCTCTTGTATAGAACTTGGCCCATAAATGAAGTTTTCTAGGCAACAGGAGATAAAATCACAGCATGGAGTGGACATTTTAAATACTGTGTTAATACAGCGGAAAATATATACCAAAAAGAGAGAATCAGTGTGAATGCAATGTATGTGGATCGTGTGCACAGTGTGTCTTTGACCGCTTCAGCACATTATTTTCAACCAAAAAATATATTTTTATTAGAGAAGTAATATACATGTAGTGAGAGAGATCACCTACTCTGAGGAGCTTGCAATCTAAATAGAAAAGGCAGCCTAAGGGTAGTAGAAAGGAAGTAGTATACCCATTTTACAGATGTGGAACTGATTACATAGAGATGAAGTGACTATTTTTTACCTAAAACAAAACATCTCCATTTTCAATTTTAAAAAAAAGTATTGTTTTTTATGATTTGCTTAAAGCACACACATGCTTAACTTGTAGTGCCACTCTGAGTGACTTGTCCAAAGTGACACAGCAAATCTGTAGCTGGGAATTGAACCCAGCTCTACAGACCCATGCCTTACCCCCAGGTCAATTACATATATTGTGTGGATATTTTTCCAAAAAGTCTTCAAGTCCTAGAGAGATCTCCAGTCCAAAGGATCTCGAATGCTCAAATTTCAAGTACCTCATTGGTTTCTTTCATGTTGCATTTAAGTGTGTGATAAACTTTTTATCAAAACCTACAGAACCACTACCTTATCCTCCTCCAAATGCCAAAATATTCTCTTCATGGTTGTATGAACATTCTTAAAAGCTAGTTTCATATCAGGAACACAGCTGAGTCAACTTAATTGCTGGTGTTGCTGCATTGCCTGTAGTGGTCTTACGCACCAGAGGTGAATTTTGACTCTGTGAATTCAAGTATGTAAATGACCTGAATAGTTGAGTCAGATCTGGCAATATTTTAAAGGTTGGACTTTTTTTAACTGTTCACTTTGGGGAAAATACCATTTTTATAGCCCTTCTAACAACCCCAAAGAAACACTATTAACCTAGATAAAAAATGAATGTGTATTACTGAGATTACACCACAGCTAAACCAATGCAAGTCTTTAAAAAAACAAAATTAAATGCTGAGGGATAGAAAAAAAATCCAGGGTATCTATAAATGGGACTCATTTTACAAATGATTTATGAAGTAATTCTGCTGCTCAGCAGCCCTGAGGAAGGACTTGGAATGAATTGAACTGAATGAACTGGAAATGCGATTTCCCTATATTCTAGCAAAGGCAAAAGTTCATACATGAATTCCTCCCCTTGTACTCTTTCCCAGCAGCAAGCTTAGCTACTTGGGGCAGGCCATGGAGCCTGGATTTGCCTTTAAGTGCAGAGCTTGGACCAGGTTGTTTATTCAGTCATTACTTAGGGGTTGCATTAAGACCGATCTCTGAAAAGTAAGGACCAAATTATGTCACTCTCAGTCAGTGTTGGTCCCAGGATGTTAGACAAAATGGATGAGGTAAAATCTTTTACCAACAGAAGCTGATCCAATAAAACAGATAAGCTTTCAAGCTCACACAGAGCTCTTCTTCAGGTTCTCTTTCCTGGGAAAGAGTGGCACACCCCAGATAGGATCAGGTCAACCCTCTCACTGAGCAAACACCAAGAGTAAATGACCATATAGTTCTGCCAAGGAAGTGAGAATAAATGGACAAAGACGCATTCAAAAGTGATTTAGTACATGCCACTTTATAAGTATAGGTGAAAGTGCTAGAATTCTGCTGAATATGTTAATGGGAGAACATGAAATTGAACAATGATATTCAGCTGCAATATTCAAAAGAGGGAGTAAGTTAAACTTGACCAAGTTAGATCATTTTGGCAATAATGATAGTAAAAATGCTAGGTGTAGCAAGGATGGGATAACAAAGATGAGCTGTGAAAGTGCGGATGGATCTGCATCTGTATCAGCTGTAGTGAATGTGCTGTTGCTTTAGGAACATTATTTCTTATTTTTGTAATCCAGGAAAATTTTCTTGAAAATGAAACAGAGCACAATGGCAAAGCAAAACAAGTAGTGATTTATAACAAAATAGAAAATTGGCTCCCTCCCTGTGTAAACAACGTGCTTAAAGATGAAGCAGTATAGAAACAAGGGTTACTGGTTCTGGGGCTGGAGTAGGTTGCGGAGTCCTTGATCAAACTGTGGAAATAGGAAGAGAGATGCATGACCAGGTTCTGACTTTACAGCTTTTCATCTGTCATATTTTGCCACCACTGTGAGCTTATGCTTGATGGCCTCATGGTTGTGTATAGTGTTGGCAACTCTCACTGTTTTAGTCTTATGATATCCGGGGGGTGAGCTCCTGGTGTTGTGTGATCATGATCAGGTGAGAATCTCTGCCTCATTTAAAAAAAATATTCTAGCCCGCGTGAGGGCAAAGTATAGCTGGAAAACATGAATCCTAAAGATTTGAAAAACAGATGTGCTGGGGGCAGGGATTTTTTTTTAATTGTCAGATTTTTAAGCCAGTCATGATTTGTAAGGGGCTTGACTTGTAATTTTGAAACTCTTGGAGTTGTCGGTTTTGTACTCACCCATTGTTTTTGTCCTTTGTCTCCAGAGATGCACATATTTAATCTCCATTGTCTTCCGTGGAAGTTGTGTTTGGTTTCTCCTGGAATAATCAGGTCTCAAATTAAATTAGAAATTAAAAATGTGTCTTTGGCTATTTCTACACTATGAGCTAGGGATGCGATCACATACGTGCCGTCATGCTCGATCTCAGTGAGCTAGCATGAGTATTAAGAGCAGCAGAGCCGTGATAGCGCGGGTAGCCCCTGTAGAGGCACGGCTGAGCCAGGCTGAGTAGTAATACTCACTATTTTCAGGTGGGTTTGTTCTCAGCGCAGCTGTGACATGCCTCTGCTGCCATCTGTGCTACGGCAGCTCCATTAAGTATAAATAGCATATTAGCTCAATGATTGCACATGTGGTTACGCTAGCTCTCCCAAGCAGGGACATCACACCCCTAGCTCATAGTGTTGACAAAGCCTTTTACGGCTAGATCCCAGATTGATGCCCCTGGGTTGGGGATGTGTATGAAGTGAGCATACTTAGTTCACCTGATGAATGGTGGGCAGGAGGCAGAGTTTGTGAAGCACCCGACCTTACAGCTAAAGGCACTGCATGTATACACAGCTGTTGTACTGTTGTCTACACTGATACACACCATGTGGCCTGGGCTGGCCTCAGGGGCAGTCAAGCAGGGTACCAACTTCCAGGGGGTCCCAAATCAGAATCTGGGGAGGCACAATTTTCCCAATCCACTGTTTTTGTTAGTTTGGGGTTTTTTTGCTTGGCTGCTTGGCTTGGGGGTGGGGGGAGTAGGGCAAGAGTGCTGGCGAAAACATTTTCTGCCGGGGCAAAACACCTAGGGCTGGCCCAGGGTATGACAAAAAAACAGAGAGAGAGTCTATAATCAGACATAGTTTCTAAAGCCATGTGTGCACCTGCCTGAACTGGGACCTCTCCTCCCACTCGTGGTTCCCAGAGAAGGGTGGTTTGGTAGTGGGGTAGGATCTCCCATGGGCTGTCCCAGTTCAGCTGCAGAACCTCCCTGCAGACCAACAAATCAGTATTTGATGTGTGTGTAAAATGGAATTTTTCACATTTGCCCACCTCCCAGTTAGTGTCACAATCGTTTGTGACTGTGCATAGAAGGTATATACTGTGCCCTGTGACCTAATAGAGAGATTCTCATTGTGTCACCTTAGACTGTTGAGGATCCAGCCCAAGAATTTCCATTGCCATTCATGACCCCAGTAAGCTCTTGCTAACCCAGTTGTTAGTAAACCAGGTTTTGCTTACCCACGCTATGCATCCACCAATACTAGACCCCTGTTCACCTTTGTATAGGAATGATGGCCACAAGAAGATTATTTCAGAGTGATATAGCATCCTCCTCCTTGCAGATCCTCCCATTCCTGCCTCCCCCCACCCCCATTGTCTTTGCTGTTTCGGGGTATAAAGTAACTTGATATATGTGCAAAATATCCGCTCCACTCCTGAATGGTACTGGTATCCTCTCAGGCAATACATACAAGATGAAGACAGAGCCTCCCCCATCTCAGGAGGCTGCCTGTGGTACCAAGACTGTCTGAGTTTAGTTCATCTATATGTGGCCTTTCGCTTTTCTCTGAGTCTTCAATTTGTAGCTTTCCTCAGTATCCTCAGTAGTTCCCAGTCCCCAGAGCTCCACCACAGAGCCTGGACCTGCTGATATTAACCTGGTGTCTTTTTAGGGGCAATTTTCATTTTCTCCTATACCCCAACTCTCTTCCTTTACTCAGTCCAGGCCTCCCCCTTACTTTCTCACACTGTACCTTCTCCCACACTGATCATCATGAACACTTCCATGACTTCCCTCTTGGTATGCCAAATCTTTTACAAGTCCTTCCTTAAAACTGCCTTCTTCCATATCCCTGTCAACTTTAACTCATCAGACTAAGAAGCATTGCTATACATCCATTGTATTTTGCTGTGCTTTCAGCACATTTTGGATCAAATTCAGCCCTAGCATAAATGGGTGAAACTCCATTCAGTAGGATGGAGCTGTGCCAGGGCCAGGTTGGTCCTTTAAATCCAAAATGAATAATCAGATCTCTATCTAGATTGTAATATCCTTGGGAAAGTAACTGTTTTCATCTACATAGGTCAAATACATCTGGATATGAAAACCTGGTCAAAAAAGAGAAAGCGTGTTCCATAAAAAACATTCTACAGAAATGAAAAATGTAATTTTTTTAAAAATCATAAAAGCCATTTTTTAAAAAAAAATTGAAAACTGAATTTTTTTGGTTTAGGTAAAATATTTTCTTTTTTATTGGAACGTAGAATATTTCAAACAAGACCATTTTTGTTGTAATTTTCTCAGAAAATGTTTGACCAGCTCTAGTGTTCAACAACTAAGGAGGGGGTAACTAGGCTAAAATTTGGAATTGTGTGATCATAGTGTAAGGAGTTCTATATTGTGGTGATTATTACATGCACACTCTTTACAGTTGTCACTCCATCCCTAGTCCCAGAATGGGTAGGGAAATAAGACCAGGTATCCAAACAATCGTCGTTGCCAGGCCTATGAAGACACAGCCCTGTATATAGGTCTGCTTGATAGAAGCGTGTGTGGTTCTTGAATGATGCCTCTCTCTTCAGGACCATCGCCTATCTTCCCCTTTACCCAAGAGACAGTCTTTAAGAAGCTGAAGCTTCCTGTCCTCCCTTTCCCAACATATGAGATGGGCTCCCTGCGTGGGGCTATGGCAAACGCTAATTTGAACAATAGACGCATTGAAAGACTGATATCTCGAGTATTCCAGATGGTGTGAGCTTTTGCAAGGTTGCTCTTACATTCTTAAAGGTTTTGCTATTAACGTTGCCCTTACATTATCTATAAAGACATATAACTAGAGTTACAATATCCTCAAGCCAGGGCATAACAACTATCCCGAACATCAGGCTCTGTCATTGACCAACATCAAGGGAAATCTCCTTCCCATCTGCTGATTTTCACTTCTCTGAAAAGGACATGACTACATATCCCAACAGTGGGTTGATATGTCCTTTTCCTCAACGTCTGAGGGCAGTTGGAAAACGGTCCCTTAGGGTCCAGCTGCAAGAAGAACTACCCCGTGACAATCCTCCAAAAGCTTGCAAGGGAAAGGACACCCCCAACTCTCAGACAAGGTCTTTCATAGTGAAACTTGCTTTGAATTCCAATTGTGGCTTTAAGTCTAAATCAAGAGCTAATGCCTCAGGCCTGGAATAATAAACTTTGAATCGCAACCTATTGAACTCCTGATTTAACTGAACACATGATATGTTATTTGCTATAGGGGCCAGCATCATTAGCAGCATGTTGTCCGCACATAGTGTCAGTCTGTGCTCAGAGCCCACTTCTATGAAACCTGGAACCCCAATATAAAAACATATCCTCCTTGAAGTCAAAACAGTCCCCATGCCACTTTAAATGTGTTCACTCCCCTCTTACACACAGCTTAGCCAAACTATAAATATTTAGATCTTTCTCCATAAGTCAGCCCCTCAATACTGCCATTTTTAACGTTCTTCTCTGAGCCCTCTCCAGTTTGCCACTATCTTTGCTATTTTATTAATTTGTTTAGATTTATTGTCAAATCCTCATTTGCACAAAAATTACTCTGGGTGTTTGCACAAAAATTAAAATACAAGTCTATATAACAATAAAATACTTGAAATATACAAAAAAACCTGCACCTACCACTTAGACAATCACATAACTACTATTAACAATCAGAAACAGCATGGCGCTAATACTAACAAACCCCTCCCAAATTTTTCAACCATCCTTCAAAAGACCCCCTTTCTCAAGTGGGTGAAATCCTGGCCTCTATGGAAGTCAATGGCAAATCTCCATTAACTTCCACAAATGGCAATATTTATTTACAAATTATTACACAGGTTTCATTTGTTTTAACAGTATTTAGATGGAAAATACAAACTCATCCTAGTTCCCCTGACGCGGTGGTCCCCAAACTTTAACAGCCCGCAAACCCCTTTCACTAAATTGTGAAATCTCATGAATCCCCTCCTAAAAATGAATATTCCCAGGGAATTAAGTTTAAATTTCCTCCGCACTCTGTGGGGCTCCTGCTGCTGGACCCTGTTGACAGCCCCAGTCAACTGAGCTCCACTGAGCTTGGGCTGCAGGTCCCGCCGACTGCCGGGGCTCGGGCTGCCAGCCCCAACTGCCTGGCTCTGCTCTCCCTGAGGCTTGGGCTGCTGGCCACACGCAGAGTGCTGGGGTTTGGGCTGCCGGCCCCACCGCTGATGGGGGCAGGACTCAGGCTGCCAGGCCCAACTGCCCTGCCCCACTCTCCCTGGGGGGTGCTCTGGCTTCCGGCCCTGCAACTGGGTCCCACCTGCTGCCTCCAAGGCCCGGGGTCCTCTGGCCGCCATTAGTGACATTTTTCTGGCGAACCCCCTGTAACGTTCTGCAAACCCCGAGGGGTTTGCGAACCCCAGTTTGGGAACCACTGCCCTGAGGTAATTTACAATTTAACATCTGGCAGATAAAGACAAGTCAAGATTAACTGTAATATTTACAAAAAGAAAAGGAGTACTTGTGGCACTGTAGAGACTAACAAATTTAAGGTGCCACAAGTACTCCTTTTCTTTTTGCGAATACAGACTAACACGGCTGCTACTCTGAAACCTGTAATATTTACCTGGAAGACTTAGGCACAAGGCCAGAGAGAGAAATGAAGCTACACAGCACTGGATTCACAAGCCTCCCACTCGCTCCTGGAGAAAACTCAAACACCAGCTGCACAATTCAAACCCTAACCAGACAGCGATGTCATGAGATTCTACATTCCTGCCTGCACATTCTCCCAGCTACTCTGATCGCCAATATTCTCTGTTGCTAAAAGCCCTGCCTTGGCTTGTCTGCTGATCTCTCAGCCTTGTCATGTTGTATGGACAGAAAGCATTAGAGCAGGACAGAACATTTTGATGGGGGGCAGTTCTATTGTTCTGTGAAATGTTGATAGTAAATGTACAAGTCAATCATGCCACCTGTGTGCAGGAGACAGAGTGTCGGAACGCTATTAATCTGAACAATAAAGGGGAAGTATTCCATGCACAATGCCTCAGGAGCTCCCAGGCATACTTGGGGACCATGCTCACTGCTGCATGCTCTCAGAGGGTGCAGCATATGCTCCCTGAGAAATACTGGGAGACAGATAAAATAGGGTTGCCAAGAAACATCAGGATATTACTCATGTCTAAACAGAGTGAGAGAGCTGGACTGTGCTAAGCCCACGTGTGGGTGCGTAAAGCAGGGGCTGGGACATTAAGTAACATAGTCAGCATGTGGGAAAGAGCCTTCCTTTGGCCACCCCTGCACATGAATGGGCTGTAATTGTGCTCTACTCAGCACAGGGGCCACTTCCTGTGTCAAAAGCCATCCCAAAGAGAAAAGGAGGGTGCAGAGCCATTACCCTGCCTCCAATCTGTAGCCTGCTGGCAGAGTTGGATGACCACATAAGGAAGCACATGGTACCCCTTCCCAAGGGGCAGGGCTGTGGACATACTCCTGCTGGGTGGTGCAGCTGTACACTTCTCCGGACGGGGGGTCATGCCTAAAAGTCACTACGGGGCCCTAATTTTCCCCCTGCTCTGGCTCAGCATCCATGATTACCCTTTATTCCAGTTAACTTACACCAAATCACACCTCTTGGAACTCTTAGCACATGCTCACACTCCTTCATCACCAAAGTCCTCTCTAAATTTGGCCTTCAACATGGACCCCAGTGCAAGATGCACAAGGCTGCTTAGAGAAAACATGTTCAACTCTAAACTGTGTCTCAGAATCTATTAAAAGACAGTCTTTGTAATCAAACGCGAAACCACAAAACCCCCAAACAGCAGTGTAAGCAGCTCTCCTGAATATTATACACCATGGCTTGCACTTGCTGCTGTGGAGAAAAACTAAAGCAAAGAAGGAAGTGAAAGAAAGCATCATCTTGGAATCTGTGTCGATAACTTCAGAGCAATGACAGCATCACAGAGTGTAGCTGCCTGCTAACTGCTAACCTCAGTTCTGCAGGCCAACTGACAGCAGGCGAGGAGAAAAGCAAAGCAAAAGAGATGACTAGATGAAGGAAATAGCAGCCTCCACTTTTGGGGATGGAAGGAAATGGCTTTACCTTCCTCTCTGGTTTGAATTTGGAAGCCAATATAAAAAAAAATAAATCAAGGACAAGGTT
The DNA here is from genome assembly GCF_009764565.3 of Dermochelys coriacea. Lineage (NCBI taxonomy): Eukaryota > Metazoa > Chordata > Testudines > Dermochelyidae > Dermochelys > Dermochelys coriacea. Next base: position 177,796,250 of record NC_050070.1, on the reverse strand, counting down.
CTGTGAGGTGCTGAGCACCATCCAGGTCCCTCTGAAACCACTGGGAGTTGAGGCTGCTCAGCACCTTACTTGCTCTGGCCACAAAATTTGAGGGAGGGAGGTTGCAGTTTGGCAAGTACCAGATGAGAGGTTTATTACATGTGTATCACTTTAATGCTTGCTGAGCAAACAGCATCCCATTGCCCCAATGCAATCATTCAGCAAAAACATACATATAATATTAAATGGATTTCTCCCTAATTCACCACAGCACTTGGTCCCTGAGCAGGGATGTCAAGTCCTTTTATGGCTCTTCCATAAGATTTATAGGCAGATCCTTTAAGGAGGACATCTTGAGAATTGGAGTAAATGTATGGCACTGTTATTTCTCCAGTAGCCATCAGGGATGCAAGAAACTTAACTGGAAAAAGCACAATGGGTGCCACACATCTCCATTCCACCATTGCAGTGGTGCTGGAACTAGGGGAGTACGGCACACCCTGGCTTGAAGTAGTAATAACAAACACATAATACATGGTTTTCATGGTTTTTATCATGAGCACCCGCGCTATAACAATTATTCCAGGGCTCCTGCACTACTGACTCAGAAGGCATATGCTACTTCCATAAATCTTCTGGGGCTCCCTATTTCTCCACTTGCACAGCTTCGGAATATTCAAATACCTAGTGCTGGTGCACCTGCTAAGAGCTTCAGAAAAAGCACTTAAAAACAGTGTTGAAAATTCTCATTCAAAGCTAAAAATGGGATTCTATCCACTCATGTATCAGGGTGGATGTAGCAGCCTGGGATTTGAAAATCCAGACATAAACTGACACTACACTGGATAATTGATATAGCAGGGATGGTCTCAATAATTTAATGTCTTTCTCATCTATAGCTTCTACGATCCTGCTCTCCACACATCACGTACCAATGAGACACACTCACTTTGCCTTGGTATAAATGACTCCACAAGGTACTGGGCTATGAAGAATCAAGCCCACTGTTTATTTACATGACACATAAGTGACAAATACCATGATGATAGGTGCCTTATAAATGCTAATAATAATTCATAGGCCAAATTTGGAGGCTCATACTCCTTTTGCCCATGCCCCAGTACACACAGAACACAAATTGTGTTTTATCTAAAGTTCTTCGAAGCCCCCCATCACTATAGTAGCTGAGCACCTCCCACTCTGTTAAGGTATTTATGTTCACAGCATGCCTGCGAAGTACCATCATCTCTATTTTATAGATGGGAAACAAAGGCATCCAGAGACTAAGTGACTTGTGCAAGGTTACACAGGAAAGTCTGTAGCAGAGCAGAGATTGACCCTGGGTTTCCCAAGACCCAGGCTGATGCCCTAACCAATGGACCTTTTCTTGCTCTCCAAACCTAAAGATTTATATCAGTGATAATAGTGAGGATGTGGGAGGACAGGTATTGTGACAGTTCAGACACTTAGCAACAGAGAGCACGTAATATGTTGTGGCAACAGAGTGATTATGATGTCAGCAGGGTGTGGCATTTCATGACATCACTGTGGCAGTTTGGAAAAGTAGCTTGGTTTGGGTTTTAATGGTGTGGGTCTGTCGGAGCAGCTGGGGTTGAATTTTCTGAATGGGGGACTTGTGAAGCAGGCTGCTGTGTATGTCTCTAATGTTTAGTCTAGTCTCCTCCAACACTTTTGTGCCTGAATCAACTATGGTAATTCTTCAGTTTTCCTTACCTTCTTCATCAGCTTTAGGCAATCACGTAGCTCAGGAGCATTAGCGAATGTGTTTTGTTTCCTGTCTAAATAGTCTTATAAAGATGACTTTTGTGACTTATGCCTCCTTTACAAAATGTCTAAATAAATACTGTGTAGCTTGGGATAAGAGACAGGTTGAACTTTTATTTCAGAAAAGTCAGTTGAAAGGATGCTTTTGACCTTGATTAGTGCAGATTGCATCTTGCAAGCACTGGTCTGTGTTTGGGGCAGCGGGGGACTGTTTCATTCTGTGGGGTCTCCACAATGGATTGTACCTCCAGAAAAGAGAAGCTATCCTTCCCAGAGCTCCAGTGCGTGTGTTGGTTGTGCTATGCCATATGATGATGCAGCATACTTCCTTCCGGGCCCCAGCCAAATCTAATGGTTGGTGTAGAAGAGGATGGTGTCATATTTCCACCTCATCCCTACATACTGTTTGGGGCTAGATTTGTAAAGGTATTTGGGTGCTTAAAGATGCAGATAGGTGCCTAGTGGGATTTTCCAAATTGTCTAGGTGCCTAATTCTCAGTGGTTTCAATGGGAGTTAGGCACCATGGGTCTTCTGAAAATCCCACTAGGCATCTATCTGCATTTGCAGGTGCTTAAATATCTTTCCAAATCCGTCCCTTGGCTTCTTAGGGGTTACGTGCTTAAAAGTAACTTAAAAGTAACATCTGTGCTTTTTCCCAATCTGTGCCAGGACACCCCCAGAGATACCTTGACATCATCAGATGTTTCCCATGTTGAGACAGAGTCTCTGCATGTTAAAGACCAGGAGACACAAGCTGATTTGGAGCGGCTCAGCAACCTGGAGGGGTCGGAGTACTCAGACCAAGCTGGTATATCATTAAAGGAGATGCAGACAGGGTTTGAATTTACTGTGCAGATAGCTGAGTATAAAGATAACAAGAAGCAGCAGCAGCATGAGAAGATGGTAAGTGGAAGTGAAAATTCAGCCAGAGGTAAGATCATGGTGTATAATGGGAGATGTCATCCAGCCAGGGAGCTCAGCCCCTGAAGGAGAGTGGGAGCATGGGACATCTGAGGCACCTCTCTCATGAGGCAGCAGCTTGGATGAACACAGATTAATATCGAACTGACATTTTGATTTGGTTCAATGAATCAGAATGTTTTGATTTGGGTCAATCTGACCTCAACAAAATAGTTCATTTAGATTTTCCTATAGAAAAATTTTGATTGTGCAGAAATTGTATTTTCTATTGGAAAAAAAATTCAACAGAAAATTCCCAACCAACTCTATAAAATACCTTTTCAAAGGAAACTGGTGGATATTATAGGACTAGTGAGTCAACATGTGAATATTTAAATGCCCAAAGTCTTAGGTACACGAGACCAAATCTGTCCCATCAAAGCCTGATTAGGTCTCTTATATCAGCTTAAATATGAATTGATACCTACTCCCAATTTGTACCAGGATGCTTCCAGAGGTACCCCAACATCATCATACATCCCAGAAGATATGATAGAGGGCTTGGATGGTAAGAGGCAAGCAGTCCATTTGGAGAACAGGGCAAAGAGAGAAGCTGATGCTTTGCAGCCAGAAGGATTCAACAGCATGGGTGAGATCAGCAATTTGGAGGAGTTGGAACAGCCATGCGGCAGACACATCACAGCCACTGATCTCGAGCTGGAGAAAATGAGGTGGGATTCTGCACTGACCAGGCTGAAACACAAACAGGAAGACAATGAAAAGCAACGGCAGCATGAGAAGACTATGGAGCAGCTACGTCAAGAGGCAACACCCAGATCAGTAAGTGGGGATGGGAAAAAAGCGCTGGGAATGACAGAGAGGGAAACTGTTTCCACACTTCCATAAAGCCTCATTCCTTTGAGTATTCAAGAACATTTTCATCCTGCTTTTACATTAGACCTGAGAATGTGATCCCTGCAGCTCACACTGTTGCTCACAGAGAAGTCAAGATATTGACTCCCCTAAGAACCGTTCCCTAAGACTGTGATAAAATTAAAAAGAGCTGTAAAAGTAATTTTAACTTGCAAATTAAGTTTATTGGGTAAAGTTCAATGGGCTTAAGAAAAACATAGAAGGAATGTTTTCAAAATGATGAATACACCAGAGTAATGGATCTTACTAATGGTTCTACTGATTAACTCATGGCCAACTTTAGGGACAGCTGACTGGGGTGCCAGTTTCTGAAGGGCACCAAATCAACATGAGGGGCATGTCACATGGCTCAGCCCTTGTTTAAGTGTTTGTGTTACTCAGCCACGAAGGGGGGCACTGAAAATGTTTGCCACCCTGGGCAGCAAAATATTGAGGGCCTGCCTTGGTTTACCTGCCTCCATAATGGAAGAAGTCAAAGAGGACTTATTGCTAGAATAGTTTCTGAGAGATTTCCTGAGGCACAGTTAGATGACCAAGCCACAAGTATATCAAAGCAAACAGTTGTGAAGGCAGGTAGATATCTGGTCACCAAGCCCATAAAAATTTGGAAGATGGGCCAGATTTTGCAACCCCTTGCTCACAGAAGTAGCCCTGTTGAAATCACATAATCAAGGGTTTGTAGGATTTGGTCCATTGTTACCAGGTGTCCAGTCTAAAGGAGATAATTTTTTGACAGAGGCAGAAAGGTTTAGAAGATGTGCCTCTTGCAAATCTCAGTTGAGTGGGTTTTCCTGATCACTGTTGCTGTCTCTGGAGCTATTTCTCCTCTCACTTTCAATGGTTGGTTACTGGTGTGAGTAAGAGAAGTATCAGACTGTCTATTCCTATGTCGTCTATGGTAAGATGTATATGTATCTTTAGCATTTCTTGCAGGCTTTGTGCTGTTAGTTAGCACAAGATAGATAGAAAGGTTTGCATTATTATCTATTATTTGTACTGCAGTAGAGATTAGGAGCCTCAGTTAGGTTGGAGGACCACACTTGGCAAGGTGCTGTACAAACCCAGAGATTTTCAAGTTACCTGTAACTTGTGTGTTTGGCAACAAGTACAAGGAGGGATGTGATCTCACTTACACTGGTGTTAAGCAACAGTAACACTAATGGAATTACCAGTATAAATGAGATCAGAATCAGACCTAGTGTATATTGGCATCTTTCAGGCTCAGTCAAAGAAAGAAACTGCCAATTCCTATATTAACATAAGGCCTAACCATTCCCATATAAGGGTTGTGTAAGTACATATGATTGAGCTTTTGGTTATTGAAAAATGAATTAATATGTGACTATGAGCTCACACAGAGCATGGGCTACACCGGTGGTAACATCCAGTACAGACCAAAAGGACTGGGTGTGCTGAGCAACAGGATCTGTACAAAGTAGTGTGCAGAATGCGGTTTTGCAATGTCATGCATCTCTCTTCCTTTTTCCACAGTTTGGCCAAGGGCTCCATGACCTACTCCGGCCCCAGAACCAGTACACCTTGTTTCTATACTGCTTCATCTTTATACACCTCATTTACACAGTGAGGGAGCTGGCTTTCTATTTTGTTATAAAACACTACTTGTTTTGCTTTGCCGTTGTGCTCTATTTCATTTTCAAGAAGATTTTCCAGGATTACAAAAATAAGAAAAAATGTTGCTAAAGCCACAGCACATTTGCTACAGCTGAAACAGATGCTGATCTGTCCTGACTTTTTCCCCACTTTTCCTGCTCCCCATCTCCATTATCCCACCCGCGCTTCACCTAGCATTTCCACATCATTATATACACAATGCTCTAACTTGTGCAAGTTTAACTTACTCCTTTTGAATACTGTAGCTGAATATCATTGTTCAATTACATGTTCTTCCATTAACATATTCAGCATAATTCTGTCACATTCACCTATACTAATAAAGATACATGTAATAGAAATCGCTTTGGAATGTGTCTTTGTCCATTTATTCTCACCTCCCTGGAGGAAGATAGCGGCTTGGCTATGAACCTTGTTTCTGTGAGGCTGTGTGGAAGGGGGCCCACATGGTTATTTACTCTTGGTGTTTTCTCAGTGAGAGGGTTTACTTGTTCCTAGCTGGGATGTGCCATGCCCTTTAGTTCCACACCATTTCTTTTGAGGACGGGTGGCTCATTTTCACTAACAAGTACTCACATTTGTTGCAGCCAAGTTCTGGTGATTGCTGAGATCGCTATAGACTCATGACCCATAAAGGAAGATTTAGGAGATAATGCTTCTGACCTTTCTGTTGGGACTAAGTCTAGTCAGAATTTCGCCCTTTTACAATACCTTTGTCATGCGACATAAGAGTCCTACCACCGGGTGTGGAAAGGTGAGAAGTTGTTTACCCTATGAAACATCTGGTGAGGAGCTAGTACAATCTCATTCACAAACTCACAATGTTAGAATTGGAGCATTATTCAGCCACATGTCCCCATAAGCTTTGTTGTATGTACTTAAATCATTCTAGCATTTGTGTCCTTGTTTTTCCTGCGAGGTCTGCATATGACATTGTGTACATGATGGGGAAACAACTTAATGAACATTTTGGATACCTCAATCCCAACACCTAAAGAGCTGTTCAAGTCAAAGTTTTAGGGGATGATATGGATGTAATTCAAACATATTCCTGAGAGTGCTTTTGATATGCTTGATCCTGGACAGGATGATATTGTGTGTGTATTCAAATGGCATTCTGTTTCCGTACAGAACCTATGCTATGCATGGCAACTAGAGCAAGCCCCTTGAACCACATCCCTGGACGTAAGTCTATCTCAGACCCAGGTCTAGCTATTGGATAAACACTGACCCACCACAGAAAGAGTGCAGATCTCCAAAGTCATCCCACAGCCAGATCTACAGCTCTATATTTTCAAAATAGTGAAAGATCACAAATAGGATCCTCTAGCTTGCATGTGTGCAGAGATCTGCAGTAAATTGAATGATTCCTGAGAGGAGGCTTGACATGGTAAATAAACTGAGGCTGTCTGACACAACCAACATATGTGAGTTCAGGTAACTAGTCCAAATAAAATAAGGGTCAAAGGTTTTATTGCAGCTAGATTTCCTCTTTTCCAAGGTTAGATGACAGTTGGCTCACTCCATACAAGAGACTTTAGGATACTCCCCTGCCATACTCTGTGGTTCCTCTGTAATGCAGCAATTAGCCATAGTTGAATTCAGCCACACTGTATCTGGAATCCTTGGCAGCATGGGGAGGCTGCTGACTAAGATAGCTGTTCTGGTTGACAAGTGCTATCTCTGATGTTGGCCAATGAGAGCCATATTTACTCCAGTGCAATCCTAGTTTACAACTGTAATTGAGATTTTGCAGAAAGTCAAGCAGCTGGGATATCACTTGTGTAAAATCCAATCAGCCTGAGAACCCTTTAGATTACAGATATTTCTATCAGCATCAATGTGGAGAAACCAAATCAAGTCCACTAGAAGATCCATATATAGGGGTTCCCCTCTGTAGTTCTGTAATGCCACCGTGTTTCCAATGTGAACTTCCTAACAGCTTTCTGCATATCTGTGATAGCTTAGGAGTTGATTGGATGTTTGTACACATTTTTAAAATAGGTTGGACTGACAGAGGAATTTGAATGGCTGTTGACAATTAAACAGTGTTATTAAGCCAGAAGTGAAGAGATTAAAAATTATGAGTGCAAACACAAATGTAAACACTTTATAAGTGTAATTACCTGTTTCCAATAACCTGGGATGGTGGTGGCTAAAAGTGCCATTGAGCTGAAAGGGGGAAAATGAGGATTTTAGTGGGATGTGTCCGATTGACAGATGAGACATACATTCCATGCAACACGAGGGATGTAGTGCTTAGGAGGACAGGTAGCACAAGAGTCAAAGGGCCTTGGCAACACAGCTGAGTTACTGTAGCAACAGGGAGAAGAGTGGAACAATGAGGAGGGGGCTCTTCTTCTTCAATATGTAGATGATTTGTTAATTGCTACAGTGGGCCTAACCCCAGTCCTCAAAACCATTGTGGGCCTCCGAGGATATCAGGTATCGAGAAGCAAGGCTCATATTGCCCTCCCGATGGTACAATTCCTGGGGTTCCACATAAGGTAGGGGGAGCATCAGCTTTCCAATGAGAGGAAGGAGGCTGTCTGCCAGGTTCCCATTCCCATTAATCATAAACGCCTCAGAGCCTTCCTGGGCATGGCGGGGTTCTGTCGGATATGGATCCCGGAATTTGGACTGTGGGCTAGACCCCTGTATGATTGTGTAAAAGGAGCAGATCATGACTCCTTCTATTGGACCCCAGAGGCCGACAGGGCATTTAAAATCTTGAAAAGGAAGATAATGGAAGCTCCGGCTCTGGGCCTCCCAGATCTCACTAAGCCGTTTCAGTTGTATGTACATGAACGAAAGGGGGTGACCATAGGAGTGCTCACCCAGTTGTTGGGAGCATGGAAATGTCCCGTGGCCTAAGCAGCTGGACCAAGTGGCAAAGGGATGGCCAGCGTGCCTGCGGGCAGTTGCAGCCACAGCCCTGAACATGGCTGAAGCTGAGAAACTAACTTTGGGAGGGACAATACAGATATAGACCCCCCATATGGTCCGAGCCTTATTGGATGCAAAGGGGGCCCTTAGGCTCACCCAGGCTCGGATGGCTAAGTACCAGGCTAAACTTCTATAGAACTATGAAGTCACCTTACAGTCTTGCCCCTCCCTTAACCCCGCCACCCTCCTACCAGAGACTGAGAAACAGGAACATTGTTTAGAGATCATAGATGCCCAATACTCTAGCCGTCCGGACTTAAAAGATATACCGTCCTAAATGCAGATCATGAGTGGTATACTGATGGTAGCAGCACTGTGATAAATGGGCAAAGGAGGGCGGGCTATGCTGTCGTAACCCTCCATGACACTGTGGAAGCCAAGGGTTTGCCCACTGGGACCTCTGCCCAGCTGGCTGAACTAGTCGCCCTGACCCGTCCGCTTGAACAGTCAAAAGGAAAGCGGGTCAATGTTTTTACAGATTCAAAATATGCCTTTGGAGTGCTACATGCTCATGCTGGCTTATGGAAGCAAAGGGGAATGCTGACAGCTCAAGGCTCCCCAGTCAAGTATGGGCCCCAAATCCTCCAGCTCCTAGAAGCCGTACAACTCCCCTTGGAAGTGGCGATGGTACACTATAAAGCCCATCAAAGGGAAGATCAAGATGTGGCCAGGGGTAACGCCTGGGCAGATAGAGAGGCTAAGCATGCTGCCACCCTGATATCCCCTCAGACTGAGAATGCCCATATGCATGCCCTTATTCCATCCATGGGGGAGCCTCCGACCCCCCAGTACTCTGGAGAGGAGAGACAGCTAATCGACAAACTCGGTCTCCAGGAAAAGGAGGGATGGCTCCATTCCCCGGAAGAGAAGGTCCTTCTACCGAACGGCCTGATCCAGCTAGAGTTACAGAAATTACATCAAACCACTCATGCTGGCAGGGAAGCACTTATCCAGCTGATGGGAAAATACTTTATAACTTCTGGACTCCAACCCCTGGCTACCCAGGTACAGGTGGACTGCTTAATCTGCCAAAAGAATAACCCCTGACAAGGACATCCAGGGCCACCCGCTGCTCTGGAACCCACTCTGGGTCCCAGACGGGTGTGGCAAATAGATTTTACTGAGTTTCCTCGGACCCAAGGGTACAAATATCTCCTTGTCTTAAGTGGATTGATTCAGCGGATGGCCAGAAGCCTTCCCATGCTGCAATTGCACTGCCAGGACGGTGGCCCTTAAGTTTGTTAAGGAGGTCATTCCTCGCTTCGGACTTTCCCAGTGGATGGAATCTGACAATGGGACACATTTCACATCAAAGATCGTCCAAAGCATCTCGAATGCCTTGCAGATCCCCTGGAAACTCCATACGCCCCAAGACCACAAGCCAGCGGCGTAGCAGAGCGTACCAATCAGACCCTTAAACGACATCTTTCAAAAGTGTGCCAAGAAGCCTCCCTGCGATGGCCTGATGCCTTACCCCTCGTCCTGCTCTGCATCCGCGCTCTCCCAAAGGGTAGATTAGGGCTTAGTCCCTTTGAAATTATGTTTGGGAGGGTATAGCCTATGAATGGCACACTGGTTCTGTCAGGGGAGTGGGAGCTGGGTAATGTTTTTTTGTCTCAGTATATGTGTTCCCTGTCTGCTGTTCTCTTGTCTCTTCACAGGTATACTAAAGACTCCCAGCCTCTTCCCTTGGACTCTCCCGTCCACTCCTTACAGCCCAGCGACTCTGTGCTTGTTCGCACCTGGAAAGACGAGCCTCTCCAGGAAAAGTGGAAAGGACCCTACATCATCCTGCTGATCTCCCATACGGTGGCAAAGGTCGAGGGACACAAGAACTGGATCCATCACTCGCGTCTGAAGGCAGTACCCACCCCTTCATCAGCAGAGCAGTGGACCGTCCACCCTGTTGACTCCGCATCTAGTGACGATCTTGGGTTAAAGTTACTGTTTAAGAGACACAAACAGCGGGCACCTTAGCGCCAAAATGGGCCCACTCAAAAACTGGAAATCCTTGACCGGGAGGACCCTGGTAATAATTAATCGTGTAACCCTGTTATTTTCTATGCTGTTATTTTTAAACTGTGCATATCGGGAACATAATTCCTTTGTTTTACTTGCGCACTATGTTGCTACTTTAACAAACCAAACTGATTGCTGGGTGTGTGCTCCGACTCCACTTTCCCCCAGAACAGGAGTGCCCCTTGTCATGCTGCCCTTAACCCTAGCAGAATTAGTGGCAACCAAAGAGCAGGAAAGTAGAAATCAAACGGACTCACCGTTCTGGGATAAGATCTCTTTTCAGCAAGCTACCTACCAGGATCAGGAGTATTCAATTGCAGTGCTCACTGAGGGAGTGTTTTGTTTTACCCGAAACCAATCTGATCACTATAGGGATCCTGTGGGAAGGAGCTCCTGTTTTATTACACAGTGGGCCGATGGATATTGGATAAAAACTGAGAGGGGAGGTCAACAGTGTGGATGTAATGGTTCCTCCCCTTTTGAGGAAACTCTTACGAATGATCCTTCCACAAAAGGAGGGTCAGGAAATATAAATTGCCATTCAGTTAATATTTCCACTATAGCAGGCCAATGGTGGGTTTGCAGCAGTCCTTATGGTGAGTGCAATTTGAACGGCACAATTAGGAATACCCCCCCTTGTACCCACTGGGGAGGATGGGAAGCCCCCGTGGGGGCATATGAATTGTTTGGAAAAGCAGCCTTAAATATCCCAGGAATCCCTCTAAGAAACAGTCCTTACTGGGCCCTACAGGGTCACTATTTTGTATGTGGCCAAAAGGCTTACAAGGTATTGCCAGCCAATTGAACAGGTAGCTTTTATATAGCTTATGGAGTTCCTGATCTTTCAATAACCACCACACTGCCCAAAGGAAAGATTAGGAATACCCCAGATACCTCTGTTGAGTCACGAGAAGAGACCCGGCGGCGACTCAATGCGGCCTTGGAGGGCAATGCTAAGAATCCCCACACAACTGAAAAGCTTACAGGGTGCTCCATACTGGGAATTGTGCCACTGATTACTGGGCCAGCCATAGCATGCATAGGCCGCTATATTGTATGGCTTCAAATGGTGCTTGAAAAAGTAGCCTTAGAATTAGAGGACTCGATTCGTGATCTAGGGTCAGCAATAGTAACATTAAATAAGGAGGTACAGCAGCTCAGAACGTATTCCCTCCAAAACAGGCTGGCCTTGGACTACCTTTTGGCATCCCAAGGGGGTGTTTGTGCCCTTGTCGGGTCCCGATGTTGTGTATATGTAAATGACAGCAGTTATGAGATTTCTGATAAGGTAGTACAGGCTGAGGCCCATGCCTGAGCAGGAGCACAGGCTGCTTACACTGCCCCTGAGAGTGATTGGTTGCAAACCTTGTTTTCAGGCTGGGGTTTGTCATCTTGGCTTGGTGGTTTATTTAGTCTGTTGTTGAAAAGTTTTCTTCCTGTCTTAATCGTACTGATGGTGTTATGTTGTGCAATATCATGAGTCAGAGCCCTTGTAAAAAACATGGTAATGCATTCCCTTCAGGGCTACCACGAAGTGCTTATGCAAAGTCCCCTTATAAAAAGATAAGAGCCCAAATGAGAAAACTCAGAGACAAGGCTATTGAGTATTCTCAAAGGAGGGAGTTGTTGGGGACACCGGGCATGGCCACTAGGTAACTCAAGGGGATGGAAGACCACGAGTGTCGATGAAGCCCCCTCGCTCTAGGCCCAGATGCCCCCCCCCCTTCCCTTTTCTGCCCAGAGATACTCACAGCAGTCACTCTGAGAAGTTTGCAACAGTGTATTGCAGGCGCAGACTGGCTGGAGCAAGATTAGGTCAAGCAGGACAGGAATGTCAGATAATGCTGAACAAACAACTCCATATATGGGGGAATAGATTATAAGAGGAAAAAGGGGAACTGGCTGGTATACCGGATTGGCTATATGGATACTCAGGGCAGCTTGCTATTGGATAAGCATGCTAAAGAATGAATGTATAAAATATGTGTAACTGCTTGCACTGGTGTGCAGGATTTGAGATTGTTGTCTCCCTGTACCGCTTGAAGCTTCAAATAAACTTTTCTCCTTCTCCACCCCGTTGTGATTATTGGGCAACGCACACCGGGCAACGAATCCAGCTGTTGCCTGCCTCGGGCATTTTGTGCCAACAGCATAAGCATGCAATATCACAAATAGTTTTCCCCTACAGTTTGATGAGGAGCTCTGGGGCTTTTGCCTATGCACAACCAGCTTGCATTGTTCCTATATTACTTCATCTTCATATCCATTATGAAGGAACTGAGCTCTTTCATTATGAGGCATCTTTTGTTCTGCATTGCTGCTACCGTAACTTACTTCGTTAAAGCCTTCCTGTATCATTCACATGCTTTTCTTTGTGCACTTTCAATATACTCAGGCTGGGGAAACCAGTCCTCCAAGCATTTGAGTGTCTTGTGCAGAATAGCCAAACCACTGTCTATGGAAGAAAAGGATTATTAGATGATATGGGCACACACGACTGTGCTTCTCCAATACTTGATCTCAGTTAGGATGCTGTTCTGAGTGCCTTTGCCTGGGCTAAATATACTTATGTAGACTGCTGTGTATGGCAACTAAAATGAGGCACAGTGAGCTTAGCCCAGAGTCACACATACCCCAGATCTGTGCCACACTATGAGCATTTATCAAGTGCAAGGCCAGTTCTCCCAAGAAGATTTCTGAAATATTGTCTCCTTAGGAGACCAACATTCAGACTGGCTTGACTTGAAGCTCCAATGATGTTTTCAAACATTTTGGTGAACCCCAACCAAATTTCAAGTGATCTGATTTGAAATTTGGATAAGTATAAATTATAAATGGATAAGTGCAAATTATAAGTGAAATTTGGATAACCGCCAGCTGTGGTTCCTCACTGCCTCACCAGCCACTCATTCTGCTCACTGCCTCACCAGCCACTCGCTCGCCAGCCAACTCTCAGTCACCTTCTGCTGCCACCTGCCTCTCTACTGTGACCTCTGCACATCATTCTCTTAGCAATTTTCAGGTCTTACAGGCTGGGGAGAAATGCAGTCTCCCCCCCAACTGATTTCAGCTCTGATTGAGCCTTTAAAATAATAAAGAGGCACCTAATAAAGCCTATTTAGCCCTTTCTTTGAACAGGGGGGAATCCACACTTCCTGGCTGGGACACCTGTCCCCCACCTCTCTTATTTTCACAGCGGTCTGGCATTCAAGCCCATGGTTTAACAAGGTCCTTTCAGCTGAGAATGACCCCCTCATCTGGGACAGGTTAAGCATAGTTCTGCTCCTCTTTATTCATACAATAATGACAACATTGGTAACAGCATTTCACTACCCCTGCATTCAGTACTAAAGTGATTTGTAACCCAACACCAGTCAAAGTTGATTACTTGGAGCAACTCACCACTCTATCTGCTGGATATCTAAGCAGAGCAGGAGCAAACTGTATTTACATGAACACACATAAAGTCTCTTTTTCCTCCCAGCTAGCTGTCAGGGGAGAATTCATTCAGACCCTGCTTACATCTGCAAAGAAAAGCTGGAAAACACGATGTCATTGTACCCTAAAGCCTCACAAATTGGACAGCCAATAAAAAGAGCACAAAATGAATTATTAAAAAGAAAAAAGCATGATGATTCCCACTGTTTTGAGGTCTGTCTCATTATTTCTGAATGCTTGACATTGACAGTACTCAACTCAACAAAAACATTTGTCAGCCAACACCAACTTTCTCACAGCTTTATTCCCAAATTCCCTCAGAGCCAGGTATGCACCACCATAGTCAAGAGGCAATAGAAATCACTGGCCTGCTAGTAGGCGGAGATCTGCAGGAACCTGAGAGAAACAGGGCTGGGTCTGTCTGAGAAGAGGATTTCATCCTTAACAGCCAGCTAAATAAAGAGGATAAGACATTGGAAACAAAATTTAAAGAAATCTTTTTGTGGGAAGGGCAAATTATTCTAAATAAAAAAAGATATCACAATGTAGATGATTTTGTTTTAATTAGTGAAATGCACCTGGTGTTACCAGCCTGAAGCAAAACCCTAAAAATCTAAACAATCCCCTAACTTTGGGTAACTTGGATCTGTTGGCTGTCCCCTACCTCTACACTGAGCTGAAATTTCAGACTCAATTTCAACTGAAACACCGGAAAAGTTTTGATCCTGATATAAATCCAAATTTTGAGGCTCAGGGATGAGGATATATGTGCTATTTCTTTATATCTATTGCAGGAATCCAGGCAGGAGAGGAATAGGGTAGGCTGTTACTATTATTTACTATTTAATTATTACTCTAGGCAGAAGTTCTATGGTGAAGCAGAGCACAAGAAATGACCTAAATTAGGTGCCTACGTATGAATTAAAATGGGTGTGTGACTGCATGTGTGTGTGGGAGGGATCTTATGTTTCCCCCGATTTCTGCTGCAGAAATGAATCCCAGCTGCTTAATTCCTTCAACCCTCAAAATCAATTTCCATAAGGTTTCATTTTCAAGCCACTCTTTGCAAGGAAGTAGTCTGGAAAGGTTTTTTTAAAATAATTATTAATTAAAGCTGAGCTGTTTCATGAAGCTCAAATGCCAGCTCTGTTAACAAGGAGTTTGCCTGAGCTCCAATCCCCCTAAGCTACATTTTGAACTTAAGATGAACTATTGTATATACAAGGTTTTTCAAAGCCCAGTTGAAATGTTCCCATTTTGTAATCTTAATTCCAGTAATTTTTTTTTTTGAGGGAGTGCCAGGACAAGTAAGCCCCAAAGTGAAAGTTTAGCTAAGAATAAAAATGATACCTCTCCATTTTATTTGTCCCAGCTGGGTGAAATACAAAAAGCAAGCAATCAGCATTAATAGTAGAAAGGAAATCAAATAAGTTAAAATCTTGTACTTTAAATAATGTAAACTTATTACACAGGAATTTTAAAAAACAACACATAATTTTAATCTGACAGTGTCTCTTTAAGTAGTTTCATTTTCTTGCTAGTCAATGCCAGGGGTTTGAAAAGACATCAGGCTTCTGTTAGACATAGCTATACCTCAGCAAGATCATGTGTGATCCTCTGACCCAGTGAACATCTCAGAGGTCTGCATCATTTGATTATAGCATCACATATCTGACAAAAAGCTCCACCCCGTACCAGTGAGGAGCAGCAGCAGCTTTTAGGGGAAGATAGAGGAGAGGCAACTGAACAGAATTACAGCTGAGGGAAGGTTATTGCCTGTCTCTATTAGGGAGAAGAAGGGGACACCTGCTACTAACTCTGTCTTGGGAGGCTTCAACAAGCTGCAGAGGTAGGTGGTCTGATCCCCTGTGCATGGGAGGACAAGGGGAGAAAGAGGAAAAGCACTTAACTAGTGGCCTTGAGAGTATTGATTGAGTGTATTGCCCTTTATCTAGGGCTCCTAACTATAGGTGCATCTTCGGTTTGCTCTCAGGTGCTGTATTCTGTACAGAACAGGTAAGAGTGACCTACTTTTAAAGGCACCCTTATCTCATATACCCCTTAGGTTAAGTGAGCAATAGAGTATGGGGAACTGTTTGCCTGCCTTTATTTGTGGGATGTGTGTGACACTTGATTGTCTCTAATTTTAGGATGGTTAATAGCATCTGTGCTGCCGATTTCTGTGTGCACAACAGGTGTGGAGGTTGGTTAGAGAGCCACAAAATAAAGATGACAAATCTTCTGCCCTCCTTGTTCTTACTCGCTGCTATTTTAGCAGGCAGCCTGTGCTTGCAGACAAATAGAAGGGAATGATCAGGTGCAATTTCTCCGCTTAAATGCAGGGAGTACTAAAACTATTGCTCTTATTAGTCCTGATTGGATGCTTTCTCTTGGTCACCTGATAAATAGTTCAAGTGCCAGTACTGATGTCTTTAGCACGTGTGTGTATACGTAACATTGTTTGTTCATAGTATAGGAACTTTCCCAAGGTCTGGGGGGATGGGGGGGAGGGGATGGTGGACAGTGGTTGTTCATAGCATAAGAACTTTCCCAAGCTCCAAGTGTACTGTAATCATTCTCATTTGGGGGATGAGGAGGAGAGTTTTTAAATCATTTGGATTTATAAAAACAATTAAATATAGTTGTGTTGGAGAATAATGATTCTAGATCCCGACTTCTAGCTCAAATGTCATCAGATTTCGCTATGACTTGTGGTTCATGTGGAATCAGATTCTGCTCTCATTTGTACTGGTGTAATTGAAGCTACAGAAGTTACTCTTGATTTACACTCATATAACTGAGAGCAGAATTTTCCTGGTAGCACATCTCTCACTTTCTGTAAGTGGACAATCAGGGCCTTGCTGCTAGAAATATTAGGCCCTGATGCTGCAAACACTTGCCCATGTGAGTAACTTCACTCTTATGAGTAGTGAGCCTACCAATGGACTTAGCCTCACTCTGAGGATGCCCCTCCATTTAAATCCCAATATATTGAATTCTTTTCCCTAATTACAGAGAGTATGTGTGTATTGTTGTCATAAATAATTTGTATTCTGTGATTTATATGGAAGAGTATCTGCTTGGATGGAAATGAGAAAGCAGGGTTGCTAAGGCCTAACTGGCTTAATCTTAAGAAACCTATTTAGAGTCTTGAAAAATATAACAAAAGTAATGATTCTCTTTATCAGTGCTCTGGCTTTTGGTCTCACAGAATACAGACTAACACGGCTGCTACTCTGAAACCTAGAACCTGAGTAGTTGCCGATGGCCCTTATTCTGCGAAGGACGTAAGCAAGTACTTAACTTTAAGGCCAAGAGTAGTCCCATGGACTTCAATGATACTATTTGCGTTCTTAAACATGTGCTTACGTGCTCTACTGGATCCAAGCTTATGTGAGCCCCGTGGCCTAGTCTGATTAACTCAATACTCATGTTTCATCATGTGTAAATTGGGACTAATACCTCCCTACCTCAGAAGCAGGGTAAAGGTTAATTCATTAGCGTTGATAAACTATGCTGGGATACTCTGCTGAAAGGTGCTAGTCCAGTGCCAAGATTTACACAAATGTACAGGGGGGGGAATGATTCAAAGGCAGAAGGAATTACTAATATTTGAATTGTCTCAGGGTGCCCTCTTTTGGAGCTTCTGAATCACTGCATTGGATTCAGATGTATCTTCAACAGTCATTCTCTCTTGCTAACATCTGCACTCCGTAATTGAGGGCTTTGGTTTTAGGTATGTTTTTAAAAATGTGAGGAGTCCTTTTATCGCAATTAAATGCAAAATCAGAAGGTGTAATCTGATTTTGCAGGTTTATTGCAGCACTCACCTTAGTCCTCAACCCTGTGCTGTTTCCAATGCGATATCAACGAGGAGTGGTGTTTTGACCTCTACATGTAATTGGGCTGTCAGTCCGAAGTGGCAAAAGAGGCTCTAGTTTGATATAAACAGGTATATTGACTATGATTTCCAGAGGATCCGAAGGAAGATAGGAACCCAAATTTCATTACATTTTAGTGAGATATGGGTATCTCATTTCCTTTAACCCTTTGTCAACAGACAATGAACGGTGTCTCCTGGATGGCTTTCTAACCAAAGGTCTCTAAAAATAAGATGGTACGTGGTCTAAGGCAGAACATTTAGAAGATGTTTTCAGATGATATGTTATCTTATAGAAGCAGAGAGTAGGATGGGGTCCAGACAACAATTTGTCTATGGCTTAAACCAAAGCTGCAAAATTGTTATGGAAACTTACCAGCCAAAGTACAAAATTTGCATGCCTACCCTGATAGGTGATGGTGGGGGTGGAGGACGATGGGAGGTTTTTACTTATCCCTCAAAATAAATAATGCCCAAGGCATGAGGGTGCTTAGAAATTTGTGAGGTTGGCTTAACCAATGGCTCCAGTCATACAGGGTTAAAGAAACATTTTTTTTTTTGGTCTGGCCTCTAGTAAGCTTGAAGCTTATCTTGAGAAGGTTCAGGGGACAGTCCATTGTCTGTTGGAAGGGAGGATAGTTGAATATTTCTACTAGTCTAGAGAAGTTGTTCCACCTTATTTCTATTGTTTAAAGTCCATTCCAGTGAATAAAAGAAAGTTCTCCTGCATCCTCATTGTGCTTGATTCCATGGGACATCCTGGATTTGGAACTGAAGGCTCCTCTCAAACACCTACATTCCTAGATCAGCTAACCTTTTAAGCAGGGATTATATAGTGTGCAATGAATGCACCTAGAGGCGGAAGAGAGCCAATGACAATACCAGGGCATCAAAGGCGGCAGGAGGAGAAGAGTCACTCTCCTGTTTAAAATGAAGTGTCTGTTCTGCTTGATCTTTGTTGTCCCACTGTACTCTCTCTTTCTATTGCCTGCCTGCTTACTCTCCTGCCCCAAATCTGGAACCCAGTCCAGATCTAGGGGAGTCCTTTCATCTACTTTAACAGCAGTTTGATCAAGTGCTTCTATTTTCCAGCCTCTCATAGTGGGGTATCATGAGACTCCCCAGTCCAGGATATCACTGTGGTGCAGGAATCAGAACAGAGATGTAGTGGCTCACCAAGGCCACAATAAACTAAGGACCAAGCTTCATGGATATGTTGTCCAGGTTGAGCCTGCCAAGCCACAGTGAGAATTTTGGATCAGTTGACTCTGAAGATGATGCAGCTGTATGTTGCCCTGTGCAGAATCATGTTGTGGGCTGTTTCAGATTCTGTTCTGCTTAAAAGGGTACTGGGGCCTTGTATTACCCCAGCTTGGTTTTACTGTGGCAGCAGTTTGTGGGACAGATTACGATTAAAGAAGTCTTTACCATCCATTGTTCCAAAGGGCATTGCCCAGCTCAGTCAGCTGGTATCCATTGTCAGCCTTCTCCTGTGATTTCTGCAGAGTGTGCCTAGGAAGAGCCCACAATTAAGAAAACATTAATTGTTCCTGGGCAACAAATAAATACGGTGAAGAAGCTCACTAACCTGTGTTCTCCCTGGTGGCCCTGACAATGCTGTAAGGACAAGATCCAGACAAGGAAAGAAGACCAGGGAGACGCAGAGCTTCTGTATCAATTGACTGGTGAAATTATCTTCTGAATTCTACCTGGATGGCAAACACAGCCTTGCTAGGTGTCAGAATAGTGGAAATGAAAACTTTGAATTTGGGCTGGAAGTGACAAGCCTTTGTCCTCTTTGCTTACCAGCTCAAGATTTTGTAACACTGCATGTTATGTGGTAAATGTATATTCTGCTTGAAGTGTGGAGGGGACCTGATGTAACAAATTGTCTAAACGCTATTTGATAGCTACTGTAGCAGAGATGGGCTAAGAAACCTGGTGTTCAGGCCATGATTAGGTGAAGGTTGATATTTAAGATTAATGTTTTAGATTAGTACTGAAGAGCACAAAATTCATATAAGATTCTCTCACAGATTTCAACCCAAGATGAAAGAAATCTAGCAAGATTATTTGTTCTCCTGATGTTTGTCACAATGGAACTGCAACAATTGCTTCTTTTTATTTGGATCCAGGGTAGTGCTAAAACTGCAAGAAAAGGTTTGGGGCTGAGTTTGAATCCAAAGCTCATCCTCCTAACAGTCTGAGTAGGTTGGAGTTTGAGGTTCCACTTGTGTGCAGACAATGCACGTCATCAACTGATCAGTGGCCCATGGTTTGTAAAGTTCAATAACTTCCTGTCAGTCAGTGGACACAAAGCAAGAGGCAGAAAGATCAACAGGAAGCCTTTGTATATCTTTGCTATTCTCAAACACCACGAGAGAGACTGAGAACTGGTATTTTCTCTTGCTGTCCTTCTACTTCAGAGAAGGATATCTGGAGGCATTTTGACTATAGGAATAGCATCTGGAAGAAGATGACTGCCTGGTTGTCTTCTGTGGGTGCAGAAGAGTGTTCTTGAAACTCGCCTAGGGGCTAGTTAAGGAAGTCTCTGAAGAATCTACTTGTTTGTCAGGCTTGTAAGGCAGTTTGACTGACAAATGACAGCTTAGACCAATGTGAAGAGGGGAACCTTGAGGTATTTTTTCTGGGCATTCACGTAAGAGGCTTCTCTCATGGACTGGGGCCAAGCTGTTCATTGACTGTGGCACAGCAGAAACAGCCAGAACTGCCTATACTGACTGCAAAGGTAACTTACAGAATGGGTACCTTGGACTTCTTTTGTTCTTTTACCAGGTCAAACAGGAAGAAAATTCTCTGTCAAAATGAAGACAAAGATCTTTACAAGGAGCATAAGAAATGACGAGTGCTGTTGCATAGCCCTCGCCATCCAAGGCAGAATGAGACTAGTCGCTGGAGTTGTGGTGCTAGAGTCTGCATCAGGAGATGAGGTGCCCAAGTAGCCAGCGCTGCCACTAATTTCCATTGCTGTTAATCTAGAGTGAAAGAACAATCCATCATCCCAGAGTGATGGATGTGGGAGGTGGCTAGACCTGATAACTCACAGGGACAAGGGGAGAAGAAACAATCACTTCTCTCCGGAAAGGAAAGGATGGCCAAGTGATTAAAGCACTAAACTAGCACTCAAGTGCCTGGGTTCAATTCCTGTCATATCACTTAATGTTTCTATCCCTATTTTACAGAGGGAAAAATAATACATCCCTACTCCACATGGGTGTTGTGGGGATAAATTATTAACATTTGCAGGGTGATGGTACACTTTGGTGATAAGGGCTGTACAAATAGATAGAGATCTTGAAAATAACAAAATAAATAGTGCTTTACCCCTGCCAAAGCTCTTGGCAACTGAACCAAACAAATACAAAAAAAACCCGTGGATCCTTCAAAATACAAACACATAGCAACAACCACAGGACTAAAATAAAAGGAATGAGATATGAAATAAAATGAGATAAAATTCATGGACAGGGACATCAATATTAGGTCAGATTTCCAAGTGCTCAGCACCAGCAACAGGGGCCAGATTTTCAAAAGAGCTCATCTCCAATTTAGTCAGCTACACAAGGTCCAATGTTTTCAAAGTATTCATCAGCCAGCAGCTCTCATTGTGACGTTTCTGGGAAGATTTTTCAAAAGAGCTCAGCATGCAATATATTGAGCTCTTTTGAAATCTGGCAACGTTAGCTCTTTTGAAAATTTGATCCATATTTTCCTAACCTGATGGGATCTAACTTACACGGCATCGCAAACAAGCGGTTTAATTTTTCTCCCTCTCCTCATTCCCAGAACATTGCAACACATTATTTTTTCCTTCTCACTGTGGAATCCAACTCTGTACTGCTATAAAGATGAAAAGATCCATTGGGGAGGGATGTTCTTGCAAACAGTCTGTTTCCCTTTACTGGAAGTAGCAGAATAGAACAGTTCTAAGGTATCAGCTGATTTGCAAAGCAACTATAAAACCAAGTCTGGAAACTTACAGGAAAGGTGAAACTGCATCTTTCATGATCAGAGCTCTCAAACTGTGCTCCAGGAGATGGCAGTCTCAGCAAGCAGGAAACTTGTTCTCCAGCAGACATGCGTTCTTTGTTTTTTAGGTTTATACAGTTGTGGGGCTTTTCTCATAATCTTTATCTTTCAAAGAAGACCAGCAGCCTGTGTGTTTGACAAATATTTGTAGAGTACTGTAAATTCATACAGACTTCAAAATGACCTTTGAGTGAAAACTGGAGCAGATTCCCACACAAAAAGGAATTGGGTTTAGTTACTATTTTTGTATACAAAACCTGTATAAACAGAAGATATTTAAGTGTATGCCCTAAATACTTCACCTCCAAAACTGTGGTTGGAATAGTATAGCTGCATGTTCTTTTTATCACAGCTCTTCAAATCTGCTATCAAGGGCCTGATCCGTCTCTCCTTATGCTGGCAGAACTGCCATTGACTTCCCAAGTTCCATGGACCTTAGAGGATCTACAGGTGCGAAAGGGTATCCCTTTATTTTGGTGCAGGCTCTGAAGCCTTGGCCCCCTTCTTTACCAATATCAGTTACCTTCCTTACCAGGGCTCAATCCTGCAAGACCCTGAGCAATTCTTGACAGAGTTAAGCATTCAATGGGAGGTGACGGCACTCAGCACTTCCAAGACCCCCTCAGCCCCTCACAGGATCAAGCCCAGAATATCCATAGGGGCACAGTGAGGACACAGTGTGTGTAGTGCCACCACACTTAGCTTACCTCTAGCTCAGTCCCCTGTGGGGCCCAGGGAATGGGGTAAGGGTCTGTGCTGAGGAGGCAGCTGGCCTTCTATGGGGGAGAGAGGAGATCTGTGCGTGGTAGGTCTCCTCCTTGTATGTAGCTCTCCAGGGCATGAACTGGCTGTTATTAAAACCTTTATACAGGACAGACCTTTTGGAGCTGAGGTCTGCTAGTTTGCAATGAGGGTCTGTTTCCAAGACAGGGCAATGTGTTTGCTTAGTTAAGCTGACAAAGGAAACCTAAATATATTAACCATATAAATAAAAGGGAAAATATAATAAATACATTGGGCCTGTTTCTCATTTACATTATGAGGTCCCTTGACACTGAAGGGGATTTACAGCAGTTGTAAATGTAATTTATGCCCACTTTAAGGCCCCTTTGTGCTATCTGGATGGTGGAAAAGGACCTTAGTGTGAATGAAAATTAAGATTGGTATGAGGCTTTTGGAAATGGCTTATAACAGAGTAGAAGTGCTAATGTTGCTATTTCTGTTTCAGGGCTGCACATTTTCTTTTAAACAAAATATTAATTTCTTAATAAATTATTCCAAAATCTAGAAGCCTTAAAAGAGACTTTCTATGCGTTTGCTCTTTGAAAGTAACAATTTGTAACTTTGGGGGACTCCACTGAAAAATTAAGAGACAATTTGGATCTCATGCTGATGTCACTCCATTGATTTTTTTTTTTTTGAGTGACTTTGATTTGACACTGCTGTAACTAAGGTCATATCATATGTAAGGCTATATACTGACCTGCTGCGTCCACGTCTTTGACTCAAAGTTGAAAGCTGGATTTTTTTTTTGTTCAATGTCTAACAGTATCAGCAGAAGGGCTGTCAAGCGATTAAAAAAAATGAATCACGATTAATTGTCCGATTAATCGCACTGTTAAACAATAATCGAATACAATTTAAATATTTTTGGATGTTTTCTACATTTTCAAATATATTGTATTCTGTCTTGTAATTGAAATCAAAGTGTACAGTGCTCACTTTATATTTTTTGATCACAAGTATTTGCACTGTAAAACGCAAAAGAAAGTACTGTAGTGCCATCTCTTTATGATGGAAGTTGAATTTACAAATGTAGAATTATGTAAAAAAACCCTGCATTCAAAAATAAACCAATGTAAAATTTTAGAGCCTGCAAGTCCAGTCAGTCCTACTTTTTGTTCAGCCAAGCACTCAGACAAACAAGTTTGTTTACATTTGCAGGAGATAATGCTGCCCACTTCTTGTTTACAATGTCACCTGAAAGTGAGAACAGGCATTCTCATGGCACTGTTGTAAATATCTTGCAATGCCAGCTACATGCCAGATGCTCTAAAGATGTATATGTCCCTTCATGCTTCAACTGCTATTCCAGGGGACATGCATCCATGCTGATGACCGGTTTTGCTTGATAATGATCCAAAGCAGTGCGGACCAATGCATGTTCATTTTCACTATCTGAGTCGGATGCCACCAGCAGAAGATTGATTTTCTTTTTTGGTGGTTTGAGTTCTGTAGTTTAAGCATTAGAGTGTTGCTCTTTTAAGACTTCTAAAAGTATGCTCCACACCTCGTCCCTCTCAGATTTTGGAAGGTACTTCAGATTTTTAAACCTTGGGTCGAGTACTATAGCTGTCTTTGGAAATCTCACATTGGTACCTTGTGTTTTGTCAAATCTGCAGTGAAAGTGTTCTTAAAATGAACATGTGCTGGGTCATCATCCGAGACTGCTATAACATGAAATATATGACAGAATTTGGGTAAAACAGAACAGGGGACATACAGTTCTCCCTTGAGGAGTTCAGTCACAAAGTTTATTCACACATTATTTTTTTAACAAGAGTCATCAGCATGGAACTATGTCCTCTGGAATGGTGGCCGAAGCACGAAGGGGCATACGAATGTTTAGCATATCTAGCATGTAAATACCTTGCAATTCTGGCTACAAAAGTGCCATGCAAATGCCTGTTTATTTTCTGCACAAATTCATGCTCTGTTCCAGTGTGGTCAACCTTGGGGAGGACTTGCATTAGGGGATAAACCACAGGGAAGCCAGCAGGACATAGATGGACAAGGGTTCTGTTTCAAAATGTTCCAGTTAAAATAACTACATTACAAAGGAACTCGGAATGTAGGACCAATTTGATATGTTACTCAATTGGCATAATTTCCAAGGTCTTTTAAGACAGTCCTGATTTGTGAATGATTTTTTTTTTTACTTAAAAGAAAAGTGGATAATTGAATTGAATTGCTTGTGAAATGATGTAGTTCTCACTCTCCCTGTTCCTTCTGGCTTGGTATATTGTAGGTTCCCAGGATGTTCCCAGGAGATGGCAAGTTTCCCCAGCTGTCTCAGGAGGCACTTGACAGGGAAAAAACATCTCATCTATGTTGCAAAGTTCTGTTTTTTAAAATGGAGAAGGTTTTTAAAACAAAAAAAATCAAATCTACTTTGGAAAATTCTTGCTTTGCTCTCCTCTTGCTTGGACTAAAAATTGACTTATCAGTTTCACTTTCTTTGGTAGGAGCATAATCTCCAGTGTTTGGGTTGCAAACTAACGGGGAATTTTAAACGAAGGCAAACTATTTTCACTGACATTTCAGACAATCATGAAAACATTTCTATTCAGTTTTATAATGCCTCCTTTTATTTATTTATTTTAAACTAAATTTTATTATTTGTATTCTGGTTGGTAGCACCTGGTAGCTCTAGTCACTGACCAGGATCCCATTGACCTAGGCACTGTTCAAACACAGAACACTGTCCCTCTCCCCCATTTGAGACTAAATGACCAGACAAAGTCCCTTTTATATATATATATATAAACACACACTCGCGAACTTAAAGTGTAGCCCAACTGAGAATTACTAAACAACAGAAACATGTGACATAAAAGAACGTAAACATAATAAAATCTAAAACTATCCATTTGGAAATAAATACTTTGAACAGAGAAGATAAGCAAGGTAAGCAATGGAATGTTAAACTTTATACAAACATAGAAGTTTTGAAATAGACCTGGAGTCTTATTTGCTTTGAATCTCTGTTGCAAAGATGTTGGATCAAAGCTTGTTCCTCTAATGCAAAATAAATTGTATTAAATATAATTATATGCCACTCACAAAGATTCAAAGACAGACCTCATCAGCCATACAAATATCTAGGTACGTGCATTACAGGTTTCTCCGAGGGTTGGGAAACAATTAATTTAATTTAATAACTGAGTAGGGGGATGGTGTTTTCATTAATTTTATGAAAAAACTCAGTTACCAGCTCATAAGGAGTCTGATCCAAAACCTATACAAGTCAGTGGAAGTCTTTCAACTGACTTCAATGGACTTTAGATCAGGCCCAAAATATACAGAAATCTTTCCCCCCACAAAATGCCTAGGCAATATAATAATGCATCTTCCTTTCCTCATTCTATATATGGGAAAATCACACCTTCTAGTCCCTGCTAATTTTGAGGCAAAAGCCTCACTGCCATTGTCAGAGGTTCTCTAGTATGTTAATGAAGCAATGAGACATGACAGGTTGTGTGCTGTGGGCTAATAATATGTCTTGGAGGTTAATGGCACCTGGCCTTTGTCTTCATGTACAAAGTGACTATGAGCAACCAACTTTTCAGGTATATCATTATTAGCCCTTGATTTACTCTGGTCTGTCTTCTTGCAGTGATGGAAAATTCATGTACATAGTTAAAAAAGACCACACAATCCCTTCACTTCCTAGTTTAGGTGCAAGGTCATGTTTGAGGGGACTAATTACAAAGTGTTTGATTATGGCAATGAAAAATGGCATTAGCACATTTAAGAGGAACAATTTGAAAATTAATGGATTTTTTGTTTTGTTTTTCCCTGAGGAAGCAGATAAACAGCCATCCTGTAACTGTGGGGAAAAAGTCCGGGGGAGAATGAGAAGCCTCCCATTACACTTAGAGTCCTAGCTTTGTCCTGTCCTCGGGAAAGTGCAAGAAGGATGGCTGGGGAGGAGGTTGGTCACTGCATGCCCCCATCTATCCTCCATGGCAACCAGCAGAACTGACTGACTACAGAGAGAAGCATATGTTCTGTTCAGATAAGGGATTATACAGTGGCCACACAACCTGGCTTCATGCTGGGAGTCTGAGGAGGCTCTATATAATCTGATAATCTCTGAATAAATTAAATCTTTCAGATAGCACAATCTGCTGATGGAAAGCAGTGCTTAGTTTTAGCATACCTGAGCTAAGCAAAAACTCAGGTGCTCGAAAGCAAGCTGCGTGTGTGGTTTCCTTGGGTGACAGTTCAAAACCTTCTCAGAATCCTTGTACTGAAGCAGAAATGAGAAAGCTGAAGTGATCTGCTTCCTGCCACAATATTGGCCCTAAACCTATTCTGCATTAGTATGAAATGAAGCTCTGCCTACATATGCGGCTGTGGACGATTGAAACCCTATCCATGAATGAGGAACTGCCTAATGTTCCAGTCCAGTGAGTTGCTGACTTCATCTGTGGGTGTTCAGCACCTTTCAGGAAAGGGCCATAAAGGCTGGGTCCTATTCTCCTTAACTCCTAACATTTCCAGTGAGTCTTGCTGCAAAAAGAAGGGCAAGACCTGGGCCCCAAAAATGTCTGAAGTGCTTGCCTGACTTTAAAAGATTCAAATTTCTGTTACAATTAAATGTGTCAAGTGACTGCTTCAGCGACCGACAAAACCTGGCTGTTTAACTGAGGTGGCCTTCCAACAGAGGTGGAGTAGAGATGTTCCTAGTATTTGGGGGGGTCAGGGGGTGGGTATGGGCAAGTAGTCTGTAAAGACAGGTCCTTGCCGAGCTAGGATGGTCTCTTGTACTGTATCTTTCACTTAATAACACAACTGGAACAATGAGAGCCTCTTTCATAGCTGCCACAGTAAAGGACCCTTCACGGAGAATCCCCTGCCAGCAGAGCAATTGCAGCTTGTGTGTGTATGCTAACAGCAACAGTGGTGGTATCACACAGGGAGAGAAGCGATCACTTAAATAGGCAGGTTATATGAGGGTTCAGAGGTCAAAACCAAGACCCTAAAGCCCATCCAGAAATTAACAAACAGTCAATTCAGATCACAGAGCACTAGTATATTGTGTACCTCCATAGGTAGTAACTTTCTGCTGTAGCTTCAGTTCCTGAGTAGATTAAAGATGAACCCCCCCCCCCATAGGGCATGTTGCAGCAGACTGATTTTTGAGGTGACAAAGACATTGATGACTGGAACTATGTCCATGTGTGATAGAGATGGGAGGCAGTGTAGTTTAGTGGGTGGGGCACCAGAGTGGAAGTCAGGAAGCTTGGATTGTATTCCTGGCTCAGTCATGGACTTGCTGTGTAACTGGGAAACATCACTACACCTCTCTGTGTTTCTGTTTCCTTTCAAGTCCATGTAGACTGTAAGCTGTTCAGGCAAGGATTCTCTCTTGCTATGTGTGTGTATGGTGTCTAGCTCAATGGGGCCCTAATCTTGACTGGGGCCACTATGCATAACCATATACAAATTAAGAAGGAGATTGGGGCTGTGGGGAGTCCATCTTGGTCACTTATGAGACCCTTTCATTTATAAGGACCTGGTGAGCTAACCAGATGCCCATGAATATCAGACATGTGTCCTCTATAAAAGTAATATTTTGCCAGAATCTTCACGTTGCTTTCGCCAACCAAGTTATCTTGAATGTAGTTCCAGAGATATATCAACATAGTTATCAAATATACATATACCTGATTCTAGAAAGATAACTGAATTGTAATTAAAAAAAAGTGTAGTACTAGGTACAGGATGACATGTAATAATTTTTACAGAGACATGTAATAATTTTCTTTTTGTATATAGTCTCCTTCAGAACATAAGAATGGCCATACTGGGTCAAACCAAAGGTTCATCTAGCCCAGTATACTGTCTTCCGACCGTGGCCAATGCCAGGTGCCACAGAGGGAATAAACAGAACAGGTAATCATCAAGTGATCCATTCCCTGTCGCCCATTCTCAGCTTCTGGCAAACAGAGGCTAGGGATATCACACCTGCCCATCCTGGCTAATAGCCATTAATAGATCTGTCCTCCAAGAATTTATGTGGTTCTTTTTTTGAACCCTGTTATAGTCTTGGCCTTCACAACATCCTCTGGCAAAGAATTCCACAGGTTGACCGTGCACTGTGTGAAGAAATACTTCCTTTTGTTTATTTTAAACCTGCTGCCTATTAATTTCATTTGGTGACCCCTAGTTCTTGTGTTAAGAGAAGAAATAAGGAAGTGTTATTTACTCACTTTCTCCACACCAGTCCTGATTTTATAAACCTCTATCATATCTCCTCTTAGTCATCTCTTTTCCAAGCTGAAAAGTCCCAGTCTTATTAATCTGTCCTTATACGGAAGCCGTTCCATACCCCTAATCATTTTTGTTCCTGTTTTCTGAACCTTTTCCAATTCCAATATATCTTTTTTGAGATGGGGCTACCACATCTGCACACAGAATTCAAGATGTGGGTGTACCATGGATTTATATAGAGGTCTTAATGATTCCCAACATTCCCTTTCTTAATGATTCCCAACATTCTGTTCTCTTTTTTGACTGCTGCTGCACATTGAGTGGATGTTTTCAGAGAACTATCCACAGTGACTCCAAGATCTCTTTCTTGAGCTGTAACAGCTAATTTATGAATATGTTGAATAGGACTGGTCCCAGTACAGACACCTAGGGTGTACCATTATTTACCTCTCTCCATTCTGAAAACTGACCATTTATTCTTACTCGTTTTAACCGCTTACCAATTCAGGAGAGGACCTTCCCTCTTATCCCATGACAGCTTACTTTGCTTAAGAGCCTATGGTGAGGGATCTTGTCAAAGACTTTCTGAAAATCTAAGTACACTATATTCACTGGATCACCCTTCTCCACCTGCTTGTTGACCCCTCAAAGAATTCTAGTAGATTGGTGAGGCATGATTTCCCTTTACAAATACCATGTTGACTTTTCCTCAACAAATTATGTTCATCTAAGTGTCTGACAATTTTGTTCTTTACTGTTGTTTCAATCAGTTTGCCCAGTACTGAAGTCAGGCTTACCAGCCTGTAATTTCCAGGAATACCTCTGGAGCCCTTTTTAAAAATTGGCATCACATTAGCTATCCTCCAAACATTTGATACAGAAGCTGATTTAAATGATAGGTTACAGACTACAGTTAGTAGTTCTGCAATTTCATATTTGAGTTCCTTCAGAACCTTTGGGTGAATACCATCTGGTCCTGGTGACTTATAATTGATTAGTTTATCAGTTTGTTCCAAAACCTCTTCTAATGACACCTCAATCTGGGATAGTTCCTCAGATTTGTCACCTAAAAAGAATGGCTCAGATTTTGGAATCTCCCTCCCATCCTCAGCCGTGAAGACCAATGCAAAGAATTAATTTAGTTTCTCCATGATGGCCTTATCATCCTTGAATATTCTTTTAACATCTCAATCATACAGTGGCCCCACTGGTTATTTAGCAGGTTTCCTACTTCTGATGTACTTAAAAAATGTTTTGCTATTACTTTTTGAGTCTTTGGCTAGCTGTTCTTCAAATTATTTTTTGGCCTTCCTAATTATATTTTTACACGTCATTTGCAAATAAAGCAAACTTTAGTAAGGTATTGGATAAGTTGGGTGGCATGGGGTACTGCCAACATTTTGAAGGCAAGCAATATTTAAAAAAACATTCAGGAGCATTTTGCTGCACTACATAAGTAGGTGGGAAGAACTGAGTAAGCAGCAAAAACAAGCTCTCTGGTTGACTAATTTTGAGGCCACCCAATACATCATACACAAATCTGGGATGCAATCTATCTTTTCAAAAGGGATATAGTCTAATGCAAGTAAAACTGTAGTGTTACCATTACAAACTAGCAGCTCATTGTACCATTCCTTATTAAGTCATTGTTCAAAATCGTAAGTATAAAACATTTTTATATATTATATATAGTTCATATATAATATGATATATTAAGATACTGTAAATTCAAAAATAAGCAAAAGACAACTCCAGGCAACCTAACCACATCCTGGTTACTGCTCAGGTATTATGTAGGCAATAATGATTACGCTAAAATTGAAGCTTCAAAAAGAATGAGTTCACATGAAGGGGAGAGAGATGGTTTTTGTAAGGATTACCATGAAATCCATGCAAAAACCAAGGGCTTGATCCTGTGCCTATTGAAGACAATGGGAATTTTCCATTGACTTCCGAGGTGCAAGATCAGACCACATATGCATTGACTACTAATATAAACCATTTAAATAATTAAGGCAAAAGGTCTGTGGTTTCTCTCTTCCTTTCTCTCTCTCTCTCTCTCTCTCTCTCTCTCTCATTCTTTTTTCTATTGTCTGGCTATCAAATTTTGTTGCAAGCTACCAAACTTGTCTGGCAGCCTAGACAAACACCACACTTGAAAGAAAGTTTATTTGCCTCACATTCTGGATTTTGCAGAATTTGTTTCTTTTTAAAATAAGTGATTGATATGGGAGGGGCATGGTGCATGTTATGGGTCTCTTTGTGACCTTTTGGTGTGTGCATAGTTAGCATAGAGTAGCCTTATATAATGAATGGTGCGGTCCTGCATGGAGCTGAGACTGGGGCAGGGCTCTGCCAATATAGATCTCATGTAGGATCATGGCCTTAGAGAGGACCAGTTCACTAGGGACAAGATTCTGATACTCTGATGGCATCATACTCAAGGCCTTGTCTGAACGTGTACTGCTTTAACTATTTTGGTGCAACCCCCTGGTGTGGACTCTGTCATACCAATGCAAAGGTACTTTACACCAATATATCTAATCCTGTGCAGGACGAGGAATAAACTATCTGGAAAAAGACCCCTTTATATTGCATCCGCACTAGGGGTTATAACTATTTCAGTAAAATATCAGACTTCTGATATTCAACAAGTTATTGACATACACTCTGTGTAGACCAGGCCTTACTCCATATGAGTAGTCTCTGTGCAATGGACTTGATTCTCAGTCACACTAAGGCCAGTTAAAAGGCCCCTTGGCAGCCAGAGTGGTGAAAAGTGAGAAGCAGGTACATTTACACTCACTTCAAGATCTCTTTTCCCTGTCAGGAAGTTGTAAAGCAACCTTACTATAAATGAGAATCAGATTCAAATGGGTCTCTTATGAACTAATTCACTTCCCAACATAAGTAAGGGTGTTAGAATATGGCTCTGAATTATAATTTGGAAGAAAAAATTAAATGAAGATTCTTGCTTTATTATGAGGTATGTGAGAGAAGGGAGGAACATGGCTAAGGGCTTATCTAAATGTAAAAGTTTTACAGCCATAACTATGCTGGTAAGGGGTGTGATTTATTTTAGGTATTTATTTTTCTGACATAGTTTTGTTTGTGAAAGTCCCAGTGTAGATGCAGTTGTACTAGTATAAGGTGCTTTATATCAGTATAGCCTTTTTTCTTCAACAAACTGGAATCTTAAACTAGGTTGGAATAAGCACTTTTATAGTGGTGTAACTACATCCACATGATCTGATTTTCTACTATTTGTTGTTGTACCTAATTTTATTATGGATTTTTTATCAGTTTGATTGTTTTTTCTTCCCTCCAATGAAATAACTTGTACATTTCACTGTGATGGTTTAAATTGAAAGCCGAAGCCTGGCACTCATTTTTTTCCCACGAGAACCTCTCATTTTGTGGTTGCTTGAGGAAGTTGACTTTAGCAATTTAAGATAAAGCAGTGGTTTATTTAGAAAGAAACAGTGGCCGTTAACAACAAAAAATATGCCTAAATATGTTAACAGGTGCAAGAGCTGTCTAATCACATGATGGCTACAGGAAACCTATTAACCATAATGTTCAGGTTAGAGATAGGTCACCCAGATAATTTAACCTTCTGGTATTGTTATCTTAGAAATTTTGCTGTATCTTTTTTTTTCTTGTACTTCAATGGCTGGATAGAAAAGCTTACTATCTTCAATCTCTAGGTTGTGTTGTGTATGATTTAGATAACAGAAAGATGGTGACACAAAGCAATGACACTCAGACTGACTCTAACCTTGCAGAGCTCTATTTGGAAACTGGAACTGTGGTGTGAGGTTAAGGGGATGTCAGCATTAAAGCTGAATTTCTATGCTTTTGCTGGTTTTATGTCACAGGCTCCAATCTTTGCTTAAATGTAGCCTGCTTCTGTAAATTAAGCAGCTTGGAAGTATGCCAGTGCATGGCATCTTTTTCAAGCCATTAGTCTGTCGTTCAGGACATCTCTGACAGCTGTAAAAATCTTATTTAGGATTATGCCCTGGCTTACTTGGGGCTAAAACCTCTGTTTTCTAAGACAGCAGAACAAAATCTTCACCTACTATTCCAGACTGCCAAGCAGGGGGCCAGCCTGACCCAGCAGTCCCATAATGGTACATCTGAGATACAGAGCTGCCATTGACAAGTGAAATTTTTCTTTTAATCTTCAGAATGTAAACCTTATCCTGCAGCATTAGAGACCCCAGAACAACAACATTGTATTAGTGGGTTAACAGGGCCTATATCTCTAATTATATAAATCATACCTGATATAACGGAGGGTGTTCCTGTAGTCTATATAAATGACTAATGCTATTTTGAATCTTACTAAGCTCTTGGCCTCAGTGAGGAATAATGTTCCTCTCCTTAGGGTGCTAATCTGAGACTTAAAAGACTGGGTTCTGTTCCCTGTTCCACCACAGGAGTCTTATGTTGCTTTGGCAAGTAATTTCATCTTTCTCTCTCTCTCTCTCTCTCTCTCTCTCTCTCTCTCCGTTTCCCATCTGTAAAATGGGGATGATCATACTTCCCTAGCTCAACGGGGTGTAGTGAGGAGAACTATATTAATGATTGTGAAGCACTCCAATGAAGTGAGCTGTAGCTCACGAAAGCTTATGCTCAAATAAATTTGTTAGTCTCTAAGGTGCCACAAGTACTCCTTTTTCTTTTTTGCGAATACAGACTAACACGGCTGCTACTCTGAATCCCATACTATGGTAATGGAGGCCATTTAAGTACAATCGATAGTGATATCACATTGCAGCGAATTCTGTATGTTCCTTTTTTTTAACACAATGCAAAAGTATTTCCTTTGATCTGTTTTACATTTTTATAGCTTTTTGATTTCACTGAATCCCCCCATCATCTTGTATTATGAGGGGTAAACAAGGAGCAACAATGTACCTTCTCTCAATCATCCATTATTTTGTATGCCTCTACCATGACACAAGTTATTGTTTCCTCTCTAACTGATCAGTGTCAGTCTTTTTCAATCTCTTTTTGGTATTTCTGTGTTTCAAAGAATTCTAAGAGATGAAAGCATGATTTTCCTTTATAAAAGCCATGCTCTTTGTCCCTACCTTATTATTCCTCTTGCAGCTTCATAAGTCTGTTTTAACAAACTTTTCAATACTGAATAACGTTTACTGGCCTGAAATTCCTAGGATCACTGCTAATACCATTCGTAAAGACAGTTATAGCTAGTAGACCCAGTGGCCTAATGGATAAGGCATTGATCTCCTAAGCCAGGAGTTGTGGGCTCAAGTCACAGCTGAGGTAAAGCATTGTTCTGTCATTGACAATCTTAAGTCAAGAGTGGATGTTTTTCTAAAAGTTCTGCTCTAGAAATTATTTTGGAAGTTCTATGGCTGGTGTTATACAGGAGGTCACACTAGATGATCACAATGGTCTCCTCTGGTCTTGGAATGTATGAAAACCTGCTACCCTCTAGTTCTCCAGTATATAAGCTGATTCTGATGAGCAATTGAATATTTTTCTTAGCAGTTCAGCCACTCCATTCTTGTGTTCCTTTAAAACAGTTGAGTGTGCATCATCTGGGCCTAGTGCTGACTTGATGCTCTTAGGTTTTCAATTTATTCTAACACCTCCTTTATCCCTGGCAGGTGCATTTGAAAAAAGTAGATCCAAGGTCGGAGTCTCCCCAAAATCCTCTGGTGAAAACTGATGCAAAGTATTTAGCTCTGTGTCTGTCTTTGCTTATAGCCACAAAAAATCTTGTCACTTTTCCCAGATTTTTTGTTACACGGTTCTAAGAGGGATCAGGATTGTAACCTAGAGAAGGCCTAACAGTCAGAACAAGCTATCTCCATAGCACAAGTCTTCTGATCACATTTGAACCAGATGGGTGCTCTAACTGAAAATATCCTTGAGGAAATGCTACAGACTGAAACCAAGGGATCAGCAGATTCTGCCAGTATCTAGATGTGAAAATAATGCAGACTGAAGCAAATAATATGTGGGAGGAAAATAATTTGCATTGCAGAATGAGTCCAAGATTTTCTTACACTCAATATAACATTAAATAAAGCAATAGCAGAAGCAAAGACATTGGACAAAGTACCTATTCCCAGTGGATAGGAAACCAACTTCCCTAGACAGTGACTCAGGATTTTGGCTGGTCTGAATAACTACCACAAGGTTTCATCTGCTACTTAATTCTAACTTTCTATTGTAGCTTCCTTGAGAAGGTTTTTCTCAATGAGGGAATCTGGAGATGAAAAAGACCTATTATAGTTGATCATTTATACCTTCCTTCTGCCAATTGTCTTACTCTGTGATCGAGGGAGAAAATGGTAGGGTAGAACTAGGTTTTATTCCTGACTCTGACATGAACTTGCTGGGGGATCCTGGAAGGAAATCACTTAACCACTTTATGCCTCAGTTTCTCCAATTGTACAATAGAAGTAATATTTACTTGGTCATTTATTTAATGTGTAGTAAGTGCTTGGAGATCCTTGTATGAAAGTCTCTGTATGTATGGATTATTACTGATCTTATCCTTGCTTTCACTTTCTTTGTTATTCACAGTAAGTCTTTATAACTTGTAAAGGCATTATACTTTTCAAGTCTGTAATTGTTAATTCCTGCTCCTGCTATGCAATTGTCAGACTAGAAGAAGAAGGAGTCCTTCTAAAGCTATTTTCCGATGATACACATCTACATTACATAAACAATGCCAGTGCCTTTTGGTATAAATATTAAAGAAACATAACACAGTAGAAACACTGAGATCATGGTCACACCCACACTTCTACTCATAAAAAACCCATATGACCAATTCATAATAAGCATAATATTTCAAAATGTTCTGTCCCTTAAGGCTATCTCCTCTGCCTGCTTATTGCTTTTACTAATTATTTCAACCACACAGTCCTCATATGGAAGCCAGGTACTTTAGTCATAACAAAACTAAAAGTTCTTTTCTTTGGAACAGAAGTGTTCCTCATTGTCACACTGTGACAGAGTAGTCAGTCAACAGGTACCATTTAGAAGAAGTCACACATTGTCTTCTCAAGGAAGGTAGACCTTTCACCTCTTCCCCCACTTCCGTCTAGTTGGGGAATGACAATTAGGACCTGATTCAGCAAGGTACTGAAGCACGTACTCAATGTTAACAGAACCACACATGGTTAAAGCTAGGCATGTGCTTAAATCCTTTTTTAAATTGGGGCATTAATATCTTAAAGGATACCATTTTCTGCTATATATGAAAGGGGGATAATTGTGTTCTTAGCAATAGCTCAAGCCAGGTGTTCAAGAAGTTGCTTCTATCAATCTGTTGGCAAAGATAGCTGTTTTATGGCATTACCCAGTGATCTTTGACACCGTTCTTTGCTGAGCGGTGAATCATGTCAAAATAAGATGCATGTATCAGTCATCAAAGAAAAGCAGGAGCTTGTCCTTAGAAGCTAAGAAGGTACTGAACTGGGTAGAAAAATACCTCCTGGGTAACTCCAAAGGGATTCACGCTTGGCAGCAAAGGCCATTAGAAGCGTCGGCTGGATCTGCTTCCAGATAGTGTTGCTCTGGATTGTGGGAATTTATCCAAAAGGGTTTTCTCCTCCTCATTGACATTCAGATTATGAGCAGACTGGATCTGCTTGCTAACAACTTTGGGACCAGGAGCAGGGTGGGAGGGAAGAAACACTCGTGACCTTCTGCGATGAGTATTTACAACAGGTACTGGAGTAAAGGGGAGGGAGTGGAAATGTAGGACAGGACACAGGAAACTCACCTGGGTCCATGATTTCTTGAGGCCCAGTTACTTTGAATCATTTTGGGTAAATCTAGGCCCGGCCTGGGACAACTCAGGGATTGGGGGGTGCAGCTTGCTTTGGCAGTATAGCTTTTGAAAGTTTCCTGTAAATTGCAATATGTCTCACAGAGAACATTTTTCAGAGGGCCTCTAGCCCTGTATTTTAACTACCCTCATCTGTGCACCAAAACAGCAGGGATGAATTCAGAAGGCATTGTTGAAAATTTGGCTGCATTGGCAGAAGATAGGAAGAGTTGATGGGACTTTTTTCCTGCCATGCTTGAAAACCCTCCATGGAACAGAGCTGTGTTTGTGTATCTGGGTGTGCATTGGGTGCAGAAGTTGTGTGGCTCTCCTCCCACCCATGTGATATTTAAAGTGAACAAATTTTAGTCTCTCATATGTCTGTAATTAAAACACCCCTTAAGCCAGTTCACAACAATACATACAAAACAATTGACTTTTCACACATAGCACCGTGCATATGCATTTAGAAATCACGTCAGACATAACGCCACAATCATCTGATCACCATAAGAGTTTTGCAAATTCCAGCAACTATAGTATTGAGTTCATAGTCTCATCTATACCAAGTCTTCACATTTCCATTTAAATTACCTTCAAACCAGATTCAGAGTCTGTGCCTCTGGTGTGCATGTCCCTGTTTGCACATGAATTTTCCTATATAAACCCAGGCATTTGTGTGCGTTATCTCCTTTTTCATAGGCAAATGCTTAGAAGAACATATGGACATGCAAACTGACTCCCGGAGCTGGTCTATTTCAGTAGTGGTGGAGGATGATGAAGAGTCCATTTGCACCTAGTTTCTTGTCCTGCAAATGAATATTTCCAACTGGTATCTGTCTGAAATGATCCAGACATTTTACTTGATTCTTATCAGAGGAGAAGAATCAGAAAAATCACATTTTAGATTTATTATTTTGTACTTGTTTTTTTAGAGAAATTTATTGTATGAGGCTAGAGTTGGTCTAGACGTATCTATTTTTTTTTTTGATTAAACACAAGGACTGTATTATTATTATGTAAGTGTAAACAGTGCCTAGCACAATGGGTGCTTGATCATGGATTAAGGCCTCTAGGTGCTAACACAGTATTATTAATAAATAATAATTTTCTTTGCTCTGGGGCAATTTTGCATTTATGAAAAGTTATAACTAGTGCTGAGAGAAACCAGAATTTCTGTCCTGTGAGAATTTCTGATATTTGATATTTGTTTTTTGTCCCAAATTGGGATGAAATGTTAAAATATGGAAACTTTTTTTTCAGGAACAAAAAGTTCTTTAAAAAAGTTCAGTTCAGAAATGTTTAGTTTCCATTTGCTGAGCCAAATTGTGATGTTCTGTTTCAAGTCAGACTGACATTAAACTACATTTGCCAAAGGTGCTGCAGTGCCTCATGGGAGTTGTAGTTCAGATCCCTCATATCTTCATTCACAGCTATGGACTGGGCTAACAAACCACAGTCATATGAATCCCATGATACACAATGCAATTTGTTCGAACTGGAGACTGCTTTGCACCATGGAAGATGAAGCCCAGCCCAAAGGAGAAAATGAGAGCATGAAGCACCTGAACTATCACTCTCAAGAAACACCATAGCACCTTAGGCAGATACAGTTTAATGTTGAACTGTATGTTCAAAATGAAATGGATCCGTTTAGTTCAACAAACTGGAATGTCTCTTGATTTGCATTGAACTGTTCCAAACAAAATGTTGTACTTCATGTTCTCTGATGGGGAACTTTGAGTTTTGTAGAAACTGCATTTGTCAACAAAAAATAACATTGACAGAAAATTCTCAACAGGCTCTAGTTATAGCCTTAGTGATGGAAATGCTACATGACTACATTATGCTCTTATAGCCTTAGGTTTTTTTGTTTTGTTTTTGTTTTTTGATGAGGACAAATATTTTAGTCATATAATAAACCTTGGGCCAGATTCTCAAGCTCGTGTCAATCATCATAGCTAAGGATATAGTGCTTGAAATGTTTTGTTTAACGGGGGAGGGGGGGAGCATTTCGCTTTCTGAGAGCCTTTAATTAACCTTTTAGCGCTGCTTACCTTGCTTAAATCTAGGAATACAGGAGGAGATAAGTGTCCTGCTCCTCTTAACTTTCAATGGGGACTGGCACTTATTTTCCATTTGTGCCTTTTGAAAATCTCCCAACATTGAATTACTCAGCTGCCCCCACCCTCCAAAAAGTGAAACATAAACATGTGTTTGTGCATGACTGAAATGGTTTCCTTCCACAAGGTGAGAATCCATCTCCAAGAGATTCTCGAGCAATGTTGGATTTTGAAAATTGCTTTAAAAATAGGAGGGGAGTTGTTGTTGTGGTTTGTTTAAATTATTTATCTTTCTTTCTAGAAAAGCAGTTATAGGTCAAGTTATAGGTTTAGCCCAGAATCCTAGGGGAAGGTATGTATTTATTATTATTTCCTGCTCTCACAGTACCATAAACATGCAAGGTATCTTATAATACACCTAAAAATGGATACTGTTTAATCTTTTATTCAGGTCAGAGCAGTGGGCCCTTACTCCTACACAGTCTCACAGTCAGTGAGAGTCTATACTGGTATCTGCCCACATGGATCTGAATGCAGGACAGGAGACTAAATGAAGAGCAGAGTAAACAGGATGCAATGGCACCGCAAGGAGGGGGAGGCAAGGGGAAGAACCTGTGAATGAATCTTGGTTTAAAACAAGTTTAAAACAAAAATGCTGTGGGTCTCTTCACCAGTGCTGGAAGAGTGGAGGAGTTGGTGTTGTTTCTATGTAAAAGGCTGTCGTAAGAACATCCCTACTGGGTCAGACCAGGGGTTCATCTAGCCCAGTATCCTGTCTTCTGACAAAAAGAAAAGGAGTACTTGTGGCACCGTAGAGACTAACAAATTTATTAGAGCATAAGCTTTCGTGAGCTACAGCTCACTTCATCGGATGCATTTGGTGGAAAAAACAGAGGAGAGATTTATATACACACACACAGAGAACATGAAACAATGGGTATATCAGACACACTGTAAGGAGAGTGATCACTTAAGATAAGCCATCACCAGCAGCGGGGGGGGAGGAAAACCTTTCATGGTGACAAGCAAGGTAGGCTAATTCCAGCAGTTAACAAGAATATCAGAGGAACGGTGGGGGGGGGGAAGAAATACCATGGGGAAATAGTTTTACTTTGTGTAGGTTTCAGAGTAGCAGCCGTGTTAGTCTGTATTCGCAAAAAGAAAAGGAGTACTTGTGGCACCTTAGAGACTAACAAATTTATTAGAGCATAAGCTTTCGTGAGCTACAGCTCACTTGATGAAGTAAGCTGTAGCTCACGAAAGCTTATGCTCTAATAAATTTGTTAGTCTCTAAGGTGCCACAAGTACTCCTTTTCTTTTTACTTTGTGTAATGACTCATCCATTCCCAGTCTCTATTCAAGCCTAAGTTAATTGTATCCAGTTTGCAAATTAATTCCAATTCAGCAGTCTCTCGTTGGAGTCTGTTTTTGAAGCTTTTTTGTTGAAGGATAGCCACTCTTAGGTCTGTAATTGAGTGACCAGAGAGATTGAAGTGTTCTCCAGCTGGTTTTTGAATGTTATAATTCTTGACGTCTGATTTGTGTCCATTCATTCTTTTACGTAGAGACTGTCCAGTTTGGCCAATGTACATGGCAGAGGGGCATTGCTGGCACATGATGGCATATATCACATTGGTAGATGCGCAGGTGAACGAGCCTCTGATAGTGTGGCTGATGTGATTAGGCCCTATGATGGTATCCCCTGAATAGATATGTGGACAGAGTTGGCAACGGGCTTTGTTGCAAGGATAGGTTCCTGTGTTAGTGGTTCTGTTGTGTGGTGTGTGGTTTCTGGTGAGTATTTGCTTCAGATTGGAGGGCTGTCTGTAAGCAAGGACTGGCCTGTCTCCCAAGATGTGTGAGAGTGATGGGTCGTCCTTCAGGATGGGTTGTAGATCCTTGATGATGCGTTGGAGAGGTTTTAGTTGGGGGCTGAAGGTGATGGCTAGTGGCGTTCTGTTGTTTTCTTTGTTGGGCCTGTCCTGTAGTAGGGGACTTCTGGGTACTCTTCTGGCTCTGTCAATCTGTTTCTTCACTTCAGCAGGTGGGTATTGTAGTTGTAGGAATGCATGATAGAGTCATGTGCCAGCAATGCCCCTCTGCCATGTACATTGGCCAAACTGGACAGTCTCTACGTAAAAGAATGAATGGACACAAATCAGACGTCAAGAATTATAACATTCAAAAACCAGTTGAAGAACACTTCAATCTCTCTGGTCACTCGATTACAGACCTAAGAGTGGCTATCCTTCAACAAAAAAGCTTCAAAAACAGACTCCAACGAGAGACGGCTGAATTTGAATTAATTTGCAAACTGGATACAATTAACTTAGGCTTGAATAGAGACTGGTAATGGATGAGTCATTACACAAAGTAAAACTATTTCCCCATGGTATTTCTCCCCCCCACCCCACCCCACCCCACTCCCCACTGTTCCTCTGATATTCTTGTTAACTGCTGGAATTAGCCTACCTTGCTTGTCACCATGAAAGGTTTTCCTCCTTCCCCCCCCCTGCTGCTGGTGATGGCTTATCTTAAGTGATCACTCTCCTTACAGTGTGTCTGATAAACCCATTGTTTCATGTTCTCTGTGTGTGTGTATATAAATCTCTCCTCTGTTTTTTCCACCAAATGCATCTGATGAAGTGAGCTGTAGCTCACGAAAGCTTATGCTCTAATAAATTTGTTAGTCTCTAAGGTGCCACAAGTACTCCTTTTCTTTTTGCGATTACAGACTAACACGGCTGCTACTTTGAAACCTGTCTTCTGACAGTGGCCAGTGGCAGGTGCCCAAGAGGGAAAGAACAGAACAGGTAATCATCAAGTGATCCATTCCGTCGCTCAATCCCAGCTTCTGGCAAACAGAGGCTAGGAACACCATCCCTGCCCATCCTGGCTAATAGCCATTGATGGACCTATCCTCCATGAATTTATCTAGTTCTTTTTGAACCCTGTTATAGTCTTGGCCTTCACAACATCCTCTGGCAAGGTATTCCACAGGTTGATTGTGCATTGTGTGAAGAAATACTTCCTTTTATTTGTGTTAAACCTGCTACCTATTAATTTCATTTGGTGACCCATAGTTCTTGTGTTATGAGAAGTAGTAAACAACATTTCCTTATCTACTTTCTGTACACCAGTCATGATTTTATAGACTTCAATCATATCTCCCCTTAGCTGTCGCTTTTCCAAGCTGAAAAGTCCAAGTTTTATTAATCTGTCCTCATACGGAAGCTGTTCCATACCCCTAATCATTTTTGTTTCCCTTTTCTGAACCTTTTCCAATTCCAATATATCTTTTTTTGAGATGGGGTGACCACATCTGCACACAGTAGTCAAGATGTGGGCATACCATGGATTTATATACCAGCAACATGATATTTTCTGTCCTATTATCTATCCCTGTCTTAATTATTCCCAGCATTCTGTTTGCTTTTTTGACTGCTGCTGCACATTGCGTGGATGTTTTCAGAGAACTAACCACTCAAGAAAGATCTTGGAGTCAGTGTGGAAACAGCTAATTTAGACGCCATCTTTTTATACATATAGTTGGGATTATACTTTCCAATGTGCATTACTTTGCATT
This sequence comes from Dermochelys coriacea, assembly GCF_009764565.3. Classification (NCBI taxonomy): domain Eukaryota; kingdom Metazoa; phylum Chordata; order Testudines; family Dermochelyidae; genus Dermochelys; species Dermochelys coriacea. Next base: position 177,754,220 of record NC_050070.1, on the reverse strand, counting down.
TATCAACAATACATTTCATCCGCCATTTTGTTCCCCAATCACCCAGTTTTGAGAGATCCCAGCACAACATCCCAGTGGCCTGCTTGGCAGCTATGAAATGGAGCATGGCCAGGTTCCTTAAGTCTACTAGTTGGTATTGTTTTCCAGGCTCTGAGGTGAAATTGCTACCTCGGTCAGTCAGGAGTACACCTACGCATCACTGTGGGCAACTAAGTAACTGTTTAACAATCTAAACTCAATTTGGGGAATTATTGAACTGGTAAATCACATCTCAACTTGTAGATCTACAAGTGATTACCTGTTGTGAAATGTTCCGTCAAGAACAATTCAATTAGTTCAGATGGAACCCGATGACTCAGGAGCTGGCATCTGGTCACTTTCAGAACACACCCAAACAGGAGCTGTAGCAAAGCCAAGACTTTAATGCAGGGAAAACAGATTTAGACTTCTCTCTATCAACAAACTAGGGCTCGATCCTACAAGTACTGAGCACTCTGGCCCTGAGCCAGGAAAGCACTTAAGAAGGTACTTAATTCAGAGTAGGTGAGCAGCTCTAGAGATATTGTCATAATTAAGCACATGCCTAAAGGCTTTGCTGAATCAGAGCCAGAGGGCTCAGCCTCAGTTAAGATTGAGGCCTAAAAACTGCATGTCTGAGAGCACAAATATACAACTGTGGCTTCAAAACATTCAGGGACAGAAGCACCGATTTATATTGTTTTTATTTTACTTGTCCCTTTTAATGGCTCTGTGATACTTCAAAAACAGGAAATCTATTTTCTCCACTTCTGAACTGAATATCTGTTGCCCCTACTTGCCACTGAGGTGGTTCAGGGGGAGATGTATAACTGTGTTCACAGGCTGCCTTAAAAATGATTCTGTTTAGGGAAGCAATAGTGTCTAGAGAACGTTAGAGCTATAAATGCAATGACTGGCCTAGATCAGGGTGTAACTACTGCAGGTGGGACATCAGGAAAGGTTCACCAGAGTTTGAGACATTTATATACAGGGCTTTGTGTCAACCAGCCAAAAACTGTAGATCCCATCTACAGAGCCCACTCTGAATATCCCCAGCTGACCGTGCAGTGAAGATCCAAAGTTTAAATTGAGGATAACCTCTAGAAACAACCAATATTTCAAAGTTAATACTTTGGATTTATACCTGTGCCTCCGAGACTTTCCCCATTGTCATGATGATGTTGCCAGAAATCTGGAGTACTGTGTCCAGTTTTGGGCCCCACACTACAAGAAGGATGTGGAAAAATTGGAAAGCGTCCAGCAGAGGGCAACAAAAATGATTAGGGGACTGGAACACATGATTTATGAGGAGAGGCTGAGGGGATTGGGATGATTTAGTCTGCAGAAGAGAAGAATGAGGGGGAATTTGATAGCTGCTTTCAACTACCTGAAAGGGGGTTCCAAAGAGGATGGATCTAGACTGTTCTCAGTGGTAGCAGATAATAGAACACGGAGTAATGGTCTCAAGTTGCAGTGTGGGAGGTTTAGGTTGGATATTAGGGAAAACTTTTTCACTCAGAGGGTGGTGAAGCACTGGAATGCGTTACAAAGGGAGGTGGTGGGATCTCCTTCCTTTGAGGTTTTTAAGGCCCGGCTTGACAAAGCCTTGACTGGGATGATTTAATTGGTGTTGGTCCTGCTTTGAGCAGGGGGTTGGACTAGATGAGCTCCTGAGGTCCCTTCCAACCCTGATATTCTATTATTCTAAATCAAAACTGTATGCCACGCAGGTGTTGCCCAGTGTCCCTGTACAACCTCTCCATGACTGGACTTCCCCATATAAGGGAAAGTATAAGGCCCACAAAACCTAATGTATAGCTGGATAAGGTTTAAAAATTAAACTGAAAAGTTTAGTAACAGCAGCTCTAAATGGCTCTGAATCCAATGACGTAGAGCCAGACACTTTTTGTATAGCACCTTGCTACTCAAGTTTTCCATTGACTTCCACAATTCAACAGCATTTCATTCACAGAATTAAAACTGAATTACACACTTAGGGCCAGATTTGCAAATGGTCAGCGCCTAATTGTATGGACTGTGCTTAAGCAAAAAGAACAAAAAACCCAACCACCTTAACAAGGAACTTATCAACAGAACCCCTCATCCCCACACCATCATCTTGCCCACCTCTCCAAATGCCCAAGAGAACATTTATACATCCATATGGTTTAAGCTATTGTATCTAAACTCGCTTCAGTGGAGCCACTCCTGGAGTAAGGTGTTGCTATTCAGCATGAGTAAGGAGATCAGAATCTGGCCCTTAATGTTTACTTAAGTCTGAGCCATTGTATCCCATGGACATACAGCTGTTTTCTCAGGCATTTAGGGAAGAAGCCAGGCTGATGGCGTGGGCTTATGGTATTTCTGTTGGTTTTGTTTTTTTCTTTGCCTAGGTGTGGTCCATTAAGTGTGTTATCAGTTATGAATTCTTTTATACAAAACACTGTTTAGTTGGAATAGGCATGAAAAAGTTGAAATAAATACAGCACATAGAGGATTCTGCTGAACTGTCTATGCAATGCATTGTTAACTAAAACCTGCAAGGCACTAAAGCAAAAGCATTATAGATGGAAGACAGAGAAACACGCACGTGGTTTTTACTAGTTGCAGGAATTTGAGATAGTCTGATTTAAACTGTGGCACAATAATTCTTATCACTCCTCCTTATCAACAACCAGCGCGTGAAGCTCCTCTTCTTCCTCATGCTATTTATTTTTTATTATGGTAGCACCTGCAGACTCCTACTGAGATCAGGCTCCATGGTGCTGGTCGCTCTGCAAACACAAAATAAGAGAGAATTCCTATCCCAAAGAGTTTACAATCTAAATGGACAAAACAAGCAAAGGATGGGATAAAGAGAACATTATCATTGCATCCTCTGCATGCAAATCCTCCTGCTTCCTCACACTAAATACAATCACACACACACACACCCTTTCTCTTTCTGCTTTGTTTCTTTTTTCCTCTCCCATGTATCGACAAGGCCAATATCCAGCCTGGTGTCCTCTCCCTCTCTCTCTTGAGAAATTATATATCCTCTCTTGTTTTTGTGAGAGAATATAGTCAAAATAGCACTAGCTTTCACAGAAATATCCTGGTAAAATAACAGGTTTTTGGCATATATATATATGTTATTTTACCAGGATATTTGTAAAAAAATATATTTGTTGTTGTATAGATCTATAAATCTCAATATTTATAATATTAAATTATTTTTTTTTACTGATTTCAATAAAAACTTTCTGTTTACTAATTTTAGTACCAATATTAGGTAATTCAGCATAACCTTCTATAAAAACAAAGCAAATCAATTTATTGGAAAAATACAACACGTGTACAATTTTCTGATGGTTTGCTTATTACCTGGGTGTAATTCATATCAATATAACTAATAGTTGAGATTTAAGCTTGTGGGTTATATGCATCCTATATCCTCTGTTGCCATCTGATATCCTCTAAGAGTCCCATTGTGTATTCAGACAGGGAATTCCACAATTTAGATGTCTCAACAGAAAAGAAAAATTTCCTGAGAACTCTTCTAGTAAATTGTATTATTTACTGCATTTTTTTATTTTGTATTTTTATATTCTATTGTTTACTCCTACTTTACTTACAGATGCAATTAGTTCAAAGAATTTGTCTAAAATTTATTTCTGTCATGATGTCATCTTACAGAGAGGGCTGCTGAAAATGAAGATTATTATTCTAGTTTTATAACTTCACATTTGTATATATGCAAATATAAAGCTTTCATGTTTATATAGTCAATGTCCTTTCTGTGAAAATAACAAATTCATTTTTTTATGTTATGGGGCCTCTTACACTTGACATAATTTAGGGCCTCAGAATATCATAATCCAGCCCTGTAACCATGGCAGTGCTTTGTGACTTACTTTCTCAGAGACCTATCATGTGCCTATTGCCTTTTCCAGAGTTCTCCTGAACTGTATTTTATATATGTAGAGGGTCAGAGAGATTTTTAACAAACCCTTCCTCTATTTATCATCATGTACCAAAGATTGTCCTGCTTTGCAACATACTTTACAACAAAAACTGACATTTTTTTAGAGTTGGCAATTTAAGGCAGAGGGTTTTTTAAACTGTACGTGAGTCCAGATGTGCACAAATGGTCTTAAATGCTTTAATTTTCTGAGTTCAAGTTTATAGCTGAGCTGTGGCATTTTCAACATTATCAGATAGCAAACTTTAATTCACTTATGTGCTTTGATCCCATTGGATAAAATGTAATAGTTTGGTGTTTGGTTTGGTGTTTTTTGCTACTTTCAAAAAGTTGTATTTCCTAACGGCTTTTGTAAAGGAAAATTGAATCTATTAGAATTTTTTGAGTGTGTTGGTAAAATAGAGAACTGAATAGAGAATAGAGAACTGAATAGAGAACTGATTAATTAAAAATTTCCTAAGATTTTCTAAAATCTTTTGAGGAAGTCCCTCACAAAAGGCTGTTAAGGAAGCTCAATAGTCATGGAATGAGAGGTAAAATATTGTCATGGATTAGGAACTGAATAAGAGACAGAAAACAAAGTAAGAGCAAATGGTTAATTTGCAGCATTGCAAAAGATTAACAGTGAGGTACCAGAGGGTTCTGTATTAGGACAGATACACCAGTGATTTGGAAGAGAGGGTGAACTGTAAGATGATAGCATTTGGAGATAACACAAACTGATTAGTAAAGATTAGGGAATTAACACTAGTTGTGACAACAGACTGCTTAGAAACCCAACAGCTATTAACAGAGCCCTAGTCTTGTTGTGCATTTTATTCTCTTTAGCTTGAATTGCTGATGTTCTGACCTGGAGTCCTAAACTTTAACCTCAATAACATCCCCGTGCTTCCCCAAAGGCATATTTTGGTGCTTTGTACTAGCTGAGATAAGTTCGAACCACTGAGATGAGTTTGGGTAGGATCAGAAATATAGGTGAGCCCAGATGTGCACAAAAAAGATAGAAGAACTAAGTGATTTTGCAAAATGTATTTCTTCTGTTAAAGCCCTATAAAGTATGTAAGCAGTTCAAATTATTTCTCCCAACCAACATATTCATGCATTTTTCAAAAGCAAATATCATCTGCCATCACATTGCCCAAATATCTCCCTTTTACTAGTTATTCTGGAATTCCCCTTAGTGAACCATTCCTACAGGCTGTTGTCAGCTCCAAAGGCTGCATTGCGGAGTGGTGTGTGCCTTATTTGTTCACTTTCTGTTTTTCAAGGATTTAAGTTTAGCCATGCTCCACATTCTGGAAAGGAACAAGGCACTGCTAGGCAATCTTAACTCTGCATTAATGAAGTTTTGGGACATTCAATTCAATGAGATTGAAAGTTGACATATTTAAAACTGATGCAAGGAAATATTTGATCAAATGCATAGTTAACTTGTGGAATTTAGTTCCACAAGATCTATTACTGCAGCCAGGAATATAGTAGGTTTCAAGAGGGATTGGATATTTACATGGCTAATGAGATCATGCACCAGCACAAAAGTAGAATAGAAGTTTAAAAAAAACAAAACACACCCTTGCATTTTGAGGCATAAGTCATCCACAAACTGAGGGGTGAGGAAGAAACATCCACTATGAACAGGTTATTCAATGGTTGCCCATTTCTCTTCTATCTTCCTGTGAAGCATGGGGTATTGGCTACAGTCAGAGACTAGGTTCTAAACTAGATAGAGCCCTGGTCTCTGTTCGGTATGGCAATTCCTATGATGCTGCAAGTACGCCACCTGCAAAACTCTTATTACAGCCAATGGAAGGTCCATGTGTGGAGAGATTGAAGGATCAGGCCCTGTTATGTCACAGACTTGAAATATAGTCTTGTAATGAGTTCATAGCTAGGAATACGTGATTTCCCACCCCTGCTATTAGTGTCTTTCTCCTATAGTGATTGATTGTGTATGTGTGTGTGAGACCCACATCTTAGATTGTTTAATTAATCAGAACGTTAACTACTCAGGCCAAGACTGGCAAAACTGTGTATGTTTTAAAAAATTGGTTTCCTACTGGCTGGCTGGAGAATTGTTCATTAAATCACAGGCAATAGATTGCTTGCTAGTATTTTCATTCATCCTGTCATCATACACTACAAATTCATACTTTTTATTTCCTTAGATATGATTACAAATATCTGTCTTTATTTTAAATACCCTCTAATGAATTGTTAAAGCATTTCTGCATTAACATACTATCACAGTGCTTGCAAATTTAATCTAGGATTTGTTATATATATATATAGATATAGATATAGATAGATAGATATAGCTTCTTTCTTTAAAGTCTAGGAGATGAAGTTTACAGCAGTTTTGCTATTACTAGTAAATAATAAACTGCAAAAGCAAATGAAGACCATTATAAAGCTTGTTTCATGGACAGTTTAGCTTGAAACAAAAGGATTTCTTCGCACTGAGCCTCATTAGTCTGATTAACGGGTTGGTAAAATGAAGCATGGAAATGAAGCATGACATTGACATGCATTGATTGTACTAAATGTCTAAACTGTGTTGCTTTTAAAGTGGAAAAACGTTGATAGCAGTATTCCCCGACCAGTTTAAATTGTTAAGATTTAGATGTAGCTGAGTTTTATGGCCTGTAAACAACCCTGCTCCAATGCATTAAAGAGAGATGCTACAAGAGGCTCGGACTCCGCTGAGTTTAATACAGGAGGGCCTGGTGTAGTTATCGTCTGAAGTAAACAGTGGACAGGAAAACATGATGAAATAATGGATGAAAATCTATGCTGATTAAACCTCATGTAAACATGATGAAAATAGTTGTGTTGTAAAGTCAGAGTATAGTTAACTCTTCTAAAGAGAACCCTCTTACCATCCTGCCCACCTATGTCTTCAGCTGTGCTTTACTGCATTTTCTTGCTTATTAAAAAATACTGTTTTTAACGGAGTTTGGGAAGGGCTGAAATTTGATTGGAGATCTTGACTATTTCTTTACTCATTGACTCCTTATGGTGCAGGTGCTGCATTGTGTTTTTTAGACCTCACTACAGCCTTAAAGCTACAGTATAGGTGGTTGGTTTTTTTTTTTTTTTTTTTTGGTGTCTAGTTTTCTTAATAAAGTGCTGTGTAATGAAACTTTATCTCTTTGGGCACTAATCTCCTTGAATGGCAACTAAGCCTTTTTTATGTGTACTGTACCCTCCCATACCAAAACTACAGCTGTGAAAACTTTTGTTTTGTGCTTTGCTTGAGTGGTCTTTCAGGGGGAGGGGGTTCAAATTATTTTTATTCTGTAGCTAACTTTTGAAACTGAATTGAGAATTTGAATTTATCTTTTGACGCAGAAGGAAAGTCAATTTCAAAGTTGTGGAAGGACAATATGAATAAAATCAGAACTCAACTGTGACCGTAATCTACATTTCTTTTTTAAAAGCAGCTTGAAAATTATTTTGAACACTATTGAACGTTCAGGGAAGACAATCTGACAATATACAACATGATACTGAATCAGCCATCTTAATAACTTAGAAAGAGACCAGGCTGGAGGTTTTAAAATATAAAAAAAGGTATTGAATTACTATCCCATGAACATCACACAACAAGAAAGGGGAGGAAAACATTTCTAAAAATAAGAAAATGTGACTGTAAAAATCTCAGTAACCTTGGTTTAAATGCAGTGTAAGATGTGCTGAAAAATATAGCTGTATTTGGATAGTGATAAAATGTGAAAGGAAAATGCGCTTCCTACAGATGTGCAGCTTCACAATGTTTCTTAGGGCAGCTTCCAGTAAGATAACCTTTTCACTGTATAAAGTAGATGTGTAATGTACACCTCCAAGATTAATTCAATGACCTGGGAAGGAATGCTTTGCTATGCTTCCTTTCCTCCCCCTCCCCCTCCCGTTATGAAATTCACATAATGCAGGCAAAGCCTGAGTAAATGGACTTCATATGACCTATATTAGGGACAGAATCTTTCTCCTGACACCCAGGCACTGGGGGGCTGATAGCAGCCCTGCCAGGGCACAGCTGCTCCTGTGACCCATGGAACTCCCTAAAGTGGGATTTGTGGCCAGTGAATGAACATATTTGGTAGCACCAGTAGCTACACACTAGACACTCCACTCTCCAGCCCAAGAACAGCCCACAGAATTTCCATACTGCTGGGGTGAAGTGCTGAAGAGCCGTGCCCCAGGGCACCAGGGGTTTGTAAAGCTTCCCGGAATGATCTCACCACAGTTTTGCTGCTGTTTTGCATTTGTAGACCTGCAGGATTTACTCTCTTGGCAGGACAAGTTTATGCAGATAGGGCTTAAAAACCTTCCCTTCTCTTAATCAGGGTTATGGTGCATTTGAGATCCATTACTATGGCCCTAATCCTGCAAGTTGTTCTGTGGGGGCAGGCTGGAGCCCAAGGGAATTCACATGGGCTGTATACCAGCTCTTGGACCCTGAACACTGCAGATTGCCCACTGTATCATCCACCAGATGGACTTTTATTTCATAGCACCAAACTGTGGAATGTATACACAAGAGAGTAGGACAGAAAACATTTTGGGTAAAAATGTCATTTTTTTAATCCATATTTGAACACTTTTTCCAATATAAATCTTTGGTATAAAGAAACTCTACCCTACAGGAGAGCTGCACAAGAGGAGAGCTGAGCGAATAAGGAATTTTTTGGTTCATTTGGCAATTTTCAAAAAATTGGTGGTGGGTGGATTTGGTTTTTGTTTTAAGCTCACTTTGGGTCTGACTGAAAATGAAAATTTTCAGCAAATTGAAACCATGGGGGAAAATTGTTTGGGTGAACAAAATCAAACTTTTTTTTCAAAATTTACTAAATATTTTTGGATTTTTAAAATAAAACTAAAGGAATTTTTAAATGACATTTGCTTCAAACTGAAAAATTGAAACTTTTCATTTTGAAAATATGAAAAGGAAACATTTCAGTTTCTTTTTCAGATATTTTTTCCTGAAATGAACGACTTGGCAACATAAAGTTGAACTTTTGCAATGTTTTGTAAGCTCCGAATCTTCATTTTTCAGCTGAAAAATTTCACCCAGCTCTACCCACGAGACAGAATCAAAACACCATGGACTTGAACATCCAATCAGGTTCAAACAATTAATGTAAAGTAGTTCAGATGTTTCATCTGTCCTGGAATCCCCTGCAAATTATAGTCATTTTTTCCTATTTTTACAAAAGTTTTCCTCTTTCCTGTTGTGGGAGTGGGTGGTGGGGTGGAGAAAGTGGTTCTCAAAATGAGGGAAACTGACTTAGCTGTGGTACATTGAAGAATAAGATACGACTCAGTGGGTATCAGGAAGGCAGAATCTGGACCAAAGTAAACAAACAGTTATAGTAATCATAGGTGTTACCTGTACAAATAACAGAATTTTCAGGCAGATAGTTGGGGGAGGGCGGTTGGTTAATTGTTGTTTTGTTTTTGTTTTTTTTTTAAATTAAGGCTGCAGTAGATTGTGAATTTGGTGTCAGTGTCTCCTTTTAACTTACCCAGTTTCTTGTAGATTTCTACCATGATCAGACTGGCCCTAAAAGTGAAGACGCAATTTTCCCCAGAGCTCTTCAATAAATGTTTTAAAAAATAAGACACAACAAACTGCACTACATAAATGTGCGTGTTGTCTGAGCTAACGAATGCAAGTCAGTGTGGTTAAGCAGGAAATGCACTATATTATGGGTAGGCAGAGAAGGGCTTCATGTTAACGATTGTCATTGCACCTAAAATAGTCAAAGATGTGTCGTCTCTTTTCTGATTAACTCTGCATTTCTTTGCTTTTTGTTGTTTTGCTTCCTGTTGATATTATTTTTAATGTATCTGACAGACCTCAAAGGCTGCAATCAGTGGCCATCAACATTAGTAGTAAGGTGATACAATTAGTCTTCTGTGTTCTTCTGGTGGATGACTCATGTGACACATCTCAAAATGAACAGCTACTGTATCAATTATTTTATGCCTCATTGAATTGAGTATAATGAGTGCTGTGTTGATTTTGTTTTGTTTTTTTGTTTTTTAAGAATTATGCACCAGCCACATTGTATGATGCAACTTAATTCACAAATGATATAAACATCTAACTGACAAATGGGTTCAGACTTAGAATGATGCCAGTGAACTGGTGGCTTTGACTTGTGTTTTGGCACTTGTGGTGGTTTGATTTTGCTAGACCAAACTGAATATAACTTGTCCTGTATGAACATGTACAGAAATCAAGGACAGGACTTTCACATAATGAACTGCCTTCTGCTCACTAGTACATCCCCAATGAAGTCAACTGGGGCAACTGGGAACAGAATTTGTCTCGCATGTTTTAAAATATGACTTTAAACTCTGAAAAGAGATTGTGGCATTGTGGGGCTCCCTGTTTAATATGTCTGTCTGACTTGTACACCAACTGAGCTTAATTTACAAGTAAAGTTGGGTTGGTTGGTTGCTTTTGTGATTGTGTCTGACTGGTTACTAGCTCTCTGATGCTGGCAGACCAGCTCAGATTAGAGCAACGGGGCTAATCACTTGTGTGTGAATACTAAAGAAATGCTAAAAGCCAATTCTCTTGATCAAAAGGAAATAATAATGTTATCATATTCCACTTCTCCACATCTCAAACACCGCTATTAGTCACTGATAATAGACCAGGACCAATTGTCATAGAGCACTGAACTTGCTTTCTCATCATTAGAGGTGATCCCTCTCTAGAGCCTGACTGCAGCACACTGACGCAGTAGTGTGTCCGTGCTGCTAGCCACACTGCACCTGTTCCATGGAGAAACAGAGAACTTCAGTCACAAAGCTTTCTTTCTGGCCCTTTTCATGCACAATATGGCCAACATCAAGCATTCAAAGATCAACAGTCAAGTCTCAAAAAATCATGAGATTGGGATTCATGCAGTAATAAATTCTTTTTATTTGCCTTCTTCTGTCGGTTCCTTTAGGGTCACATTTCCAAGCTCTTCTTTACAACCATGAGAGCATTTTAAAAATGAAAGCTGAGTCTCATGTACTGACCTGACTCTATGAGCTGGGGCTTTATAAAAAAAAACCCCACCAAATATCGTGAGACTCATGAGATTTGTTGAGCTTCATGTGTGCTTTAACACTTTTAATAAACCAAATCTGTGAGTCCCTGTGTCCGTCCCTCACTCCTGTAAGCCCTACTCTCTTGCTAAGGGTTATTTTTCTTTTTAAAATAAAGCCATTTCGATGTGATCAGTGGCTAGGGCTTCCCGCCGTGCTTTGTAGCGGCAACTGATTAAGAAACAGTCCCTTTTACAGAAAGGAGGAACAATGAACAGAGCACAGGGTAGCTGAAATCCAGGACTGTGTTCCCTGGGAATGAGCAGACCCCTGCTGACGTGGATGATGTCACAATGCTAACATACAAACATAGAAGTAAGCAAAAGACAGCTGTTGTCCAACACATTGGCTTCCGCTAAAGGAAAATAATCTCAGAAGCGTGGTCAATTTTATTTCCATTTAAAAAAATCTTGTCACTTTCCCACTTGGAAATAATTTCCTTTTCTTTTGGGAAGTTTCAAACAATAGCAAGTTCACAAAAATATTAAGAAATGGGATTATGTTTTAAATAAAGGTAAATACATCTGCATCTTTCAGATATCAAATATCTGTCATGTATGAAATTAACATTTCCGCCTTTAAAAAGCCTTTAGAGGAAAGGTCAAGATCTGACCTAAACCACTATAAGCAAAAATGGTTGGACATGAGGCTGAAATTCCAGGCTTTCACCGGTTCTCGTGTGTATTTCAGCAAATAAATGTAAACTTACCTCCTGTTCAGACCTCCGTAGTGCTTATGAACAATGGAGCTGGATTAAGGATGGAGTTAGTCTTTCCCCTACCTTTCCTCTTTGTTTGGTGATTTAAGGCAGAATCCCAACAATAGCTTAGTGTAGTTTTTCACATGTAATTGTCATATGTTTCTGATTGCTGCGTTCACATGCATAACAACAACAACACAGAAAGGATCTTACTTACATAGCCATTTACCTGTGAAAAAGGAGACATCTGTGGTGAAAAGTGTGTGTGTGGTGCTGGAGGCTGGGATTAGATTGCCCTTGGTCTTTTGCACAAATGGAGGCAAAATAACGCAAAAAGCCTTCCTCCCTCAATCTGCATCCCATGCAAAGGCCAGGAACCATTGCATCCACTGTGCTCAAGGCAGGGTAAGGACTGTTCTTTTGTGTGTCCTGTTTTTTGCAAATCACCAAGGGGGCAGGAACATGGTCCCATCCCATGAAGTGGGCAGGGTGTGCTGGGGGACCATGCTGCCACATAAAGAAAGGTACATTTGACACCTCTCCTCTGGGCATCAAGGAGCGTGGAGGATGTGCATATGCCCTTGAACGCCCCCCAGGGCAGCTCCTCCTCACCCCTTATTCAAGGCTCTGCATCTAGTCGGTATTGTAGCTCCTTACAATGCCACCTTCAGTGATTTAAAACACTTTTCTTCCTGAATGGTTCCATTACTTTGCCATATCCAGGTTGTAATCACATTGCCTATCCCTGAAATGTAACCTCCTCTGGGAAGCAAGACGTAGAAGGACCAAGTGCTGGAACAGGTAACATCACACAGCAATGCTATCTGATGATTTAAGATAGGGAGCTCCAGGGAATATTATATCCCATTGATGCTGTAGGGAGGATTTAAGTAGGGAGAATGTAAGCATCCAGGTTAGAATTTATCCAGCATACTTTGATTAACAACCTTCAAATGCTGAGAAAAGCACTATGGAGTTTACAAGCAGTCTGGACAGCTGTTTCCATCTCCTCCAACAGCTGAAGTTAATGGAAAAACTCCCAGTGATGTCAATGGGCTTTGGATCAGTCTGAAGAAGGTAAAGTATATGCAGAGTCACCCTGTTCATTGTACACAGTTATGATATAAATTCCTTATTGTTCAGACAGCGGTGTCACTGCACAGAAAATGGGAACTATTTCACAATCAAAATAACCTTCTTGAGGAGTTTGGACAAATCCTTCACTCCTGATATATTTTTTTTCCAACATGGCAAATGAGCTTATTTGTAGGGCTGTCAATTAATCACAGTTAACTCATGATTAACTCAAAAAAAGTAATTGCAATTAAAAAATTTATTGTGATTAATCGTGCGATTAATCGAGCTGTAAACAATAGAATACCAATTGAAATTTATTAAATATTTTTGGATGTTTTTCTATATTTTCAAATATATTGATTTCAGTTACAAAGTGTACAGTGCCAACTTTATATTATTTTTGAATACAAATATTTGCACTGTAAAAATGATCAAAGAAATAGTATTTTTCAATTCACCTCATATAAGTACTGTAATGCAAACTCTTCATCATGAAAGTGCAATTTACAATGTAGATTTTTTTGTTGCACAACTGTATTCAAAAACAAAACAATGTAAAACTTCAGAGCCTATAAGTCCATTCAGTCTTACTTCTTGTTCAGCCAATCACTAAGACAAACAAGTTTGTTTACATAGGGGAGATAACTCTGCCTGCTTCTTAATTATAATGCCACCTGAGAGTGAGAACAGGCATTCACATGGCACTTTTGTAGCCAGCATTGCAAGGTATTTATGTGCCAGATATGCTTCAGCCACCATTCCAGAGGACATTCTTCCATGCTGATGATGCTTGTTAAAACAAGAATTTGTTAATAAAATTTGTAACTCAACTCCTTGGGGAAGAATTGAATGTCTCCTGCTCTGTTTTACAGACATTCTGCCATATATTTCATGTTATAGCAGTCTCGGATGATGACCCAGCACATTTGTCGTTTTAAGAAAAAACGGTTACCTACCTTTTGTAACTGTTGTTCTTTGAGATGTACTGCTCATGTCCATTCCATTCCAGGTGCGTGCCCACCCCTGTACATGGGCATCGGAGATTTTTGACTTCACAGTACCCGTAGGGCTGACTGTGGCAGCCTCTGGAGTGCTGCACTCATGCCGCAGTATATCAGGCGCCACCGGCCCTAAACCCTCTCTGTTCCTTCTTGCCAGCAGCTCTGACAGAGGAGAAGGAGGGCGGGTAATGGAATGGACACAAGCAAGACATCTCGAAGAACAATAGTTACAAATGGTAGGTAACAGTTTTTTCTACTTCGAGTGCTTGCTCATGTCGATTTCATTCTAGGTGACACACAAGCAGAATCAACAGAGATGGGCTCAGAATTCACAATCTTGCAGCTTGCAGCCCTGCTCTGCCAAAGCCAGCATTGTCTTGAGCATCCTCGGTCAGCACGTAGTGTGACACAAATGTGTGGATGGACGACCAGGTTGCAGCCTGACAGATCTCGTGGATTTGCACCTGCGCCAGGAAGGCAGTGGACGATGCCTGCCCCTAGTCGAATGAGCCATCACGGTCACTGGCAGGGGCACCTTCCCCAGCTCGTAGCTTCAGCGGATGCAGGCTGTGATCCAAGATGAGATTCTCAGGGCTGACACTGGGCAGCCTTTTATCCCGTCCGTGACAGCAGCAAACAACTGTGTTGACTTATAGAACGGCTTTGTTCTATCAGGGTAGAAGGGCAGCGCCCATCTGATATCCAAGGTATGCAGCCTGCACTCCTCATTCATCGCATGAGGCTTCGGACAAAGGACTGGTCGGTAAATGTCTTGACCAGTGTGGAACTGGGAGATGACCTATGGCAGAAAGGCCATATGCAGACACAGCTGGACTTTGTTCCAGTAGAAGACCGTATAGGGTGGCTCTGACGTGAGTGCTCTGATCTTGGACACCCTGTGAGCGGAAGTTATACAACCAGGAAGGTGAGCTTCCAGGAGAGAAGCAGAAGGGAGCAGGAAGCCAAGGGTTCAAAGAGGGGACTCATGAATCTGAACAGCATAAGATTCAGGTCCCAAGGGGGGACCAGGTCTTGGACATGTGTGTAAAGGCGTTCCAAACCTTTCAGGAAATGCCCCCTCATGGGATGGGTGAAGACCGACTGGCCTTGAAGTGGAGGGTGGAAGGCTGAAATGGCCGCCAGGTGTATCTTGATCAAAGATACTGACAGACCCTGGTGCTTAAGGTGCAGTAAATAGTCCAGGATGTCCTGCAGCTAGGCCTGATAACCACAAATGTGTCAGTCCGAGATGCAACACATGAACCATTTTCACTTTACCACATATGTAACCTTAGTGAATGGTTTTCTGCTGCCCAGCAAGACCTGCTGGACACCAGCAGAACACCCCTATTCATCCACACTCAGCCATGCAGCAGCCAAGCCATCAAGTGCAGTGACTCCAGGTTCAGGTGCAGCAGGTTCTGTAACAGCAGGTACGGCCAAAGAGGTAGCTGCAGCGGGGTGGCTGCTGAGACACTCAGCAATGATAATGAGGCCAGGCCAGGGCTATGAGGATGATCAATGCTTTGTCGTGCATCTGGCCACCACCATACCCTTCTCCACCAGAGTGCCAAACTCTTGGGCCAAACCCTGAGGGAGGGGTTCCTGGAACTTTTTGAGACCATCACAGAGATTAAAATTGTACCGGCCCAGCAGGGCCTGATGATTCGCCACCCAAAATTGCAGGCTGGCAGTAAAATAAATCTTTCTCCCAAATAAATCAAGTTTCTTAGTGTCTTTATTTTTGGGAGTTGAGGAGCTGGGGACCTGCTTGTCTTTTTCGTTGGCTGCAGATAAAACCAGCGAGCCTGGGGGCAGGTGGGTATAGAGATATTCAAAACCTTTGGCCAGCACAAAGTGCTTTTTCTTGGCCCATTTCAAGGTTGACGGGATGAAGGAGGGAGTCTGCCACAAGGCTGTGTCTATCTTGAGGACCAATTCATGCACAGTCAGGGCAACCCGGGCAGGCGTAGAGGCCGAGACGACATTGAAGAGGATGTCCTCCTGTTCCATCATCTCCTGTACCTCAAGCCCCAAGTCCTCGGCCACATGCTGGAGAAGGTCTTGATGCTCCCTGAAGTCATCTGGCGGGCTAGATCTGGAAGGTCCCGCAACCGCCTCATCTGGGGTTGACAAGGAAGACTGGACCACTGGTGGAGTGTGGTGTCTCAACCAGGGAAAAGGCTTGGGGTGGGCACAGGTTCCTCCACCCCGACCTCAGAGAGGGTTTTCAGTACCAGGTCCAATGCCAGGTAGACCGCGGTCCAATGTTCCATGGCAGGCACCGAGGAATGCTGTGAAGGAGGCATCATCATAACCAGTACACCCCACACTCTCTAATAAGGCCATTGCACTGGCCACTGGCTGTGCTGCGCTTGTGGTGCTGCCAATGAGGGGCTCCGGTGCCCAGTGACGCCAATGAGACCATGGCGCAGGGCTGAACTGGCCCTCCATACTGGAGGAACCCTCTTCCAGAGATCAGGGAGGAGCCGTCAACGCCTGTGTTTGTTTGCTGGTCGTAGCTACCGGTGACCATTGCCTGGGTGTAACTGAACGGTAACTGGAGCATCGAGAGCTCCAGGGGTGCCAGGGGGACCGGTACCGGGACAGGGAATGTTCCCACCAGGCTGGTGATCGGGACTGACGCCAAGAGGACGACCGTCGAGACAGAGAGCAGTGCTGGGAATAGAAAGAGGAGTGTTGGGCCCATCTGGAGAGTAGCACCGTGGGGATCTGGAATCTTGCCTGGGTGACTGATGACACAATTGGGATCTGCCCCGGGATTCCAAATGTGGCGACGATGATCAATGTCTTCTATCCGGCGACTGGCGTTGTTCCCATGTCCTCTGAGGAGTCTCAGTGGCGGACTTGCCCTCTTTGGAAGCAGGTGGAGACCTGTGCTCTCTCTGCACTGGGGGAGTCTGGGCTGACAAAGGTGCAGGCAGGTGTGTGGGTCCCATACTGCTCCCACGAGTCGGTTGCAGACCTTTAAGGGAGCTGAACGCCCCAGCTGAAGAGGCACGATCTCATGGCTCTGGAGCAGTCCGATGGGCAGGCCCGGGTCCCTTGATAGATGACCCCTGAGCCTTCTTGCTCAGTGCCGGGGGGCATTCCTTGGCCTTCTTCTTTGGTGCCAGTGATGGCAAACGGTGCCAGTAGGAGTCAGGTGCCAGTGGTGTGCTGCACACGGATGCCGAGGCACTTGGCATGACCTGCCCACATGGCTCCAAAGCCGGGTGGAGGGCGGACTCCATCAGGAGAGTCCTGAGGCAGATGTCTTGCTGCTTCTGGGTGGAGGGGGCCGACAGTTTTTGCAGGTCCGGCACCGCCCCTTAATGTGTGACTCCCCAGGCACTGAAGGCAGCTGCTGTCGGGGTCACTTATAGGCATAGGCCTGCTGCAGTCAGAATGGGGCTTGAACCCTGTGGCCTGGGGCAAAGTCCCGCTGTGACCCTAACTACTAACTTACTAATACTTAACAAGTACTTAAAAACTACTTAAGACTAGCAAAGAGAACTATATACAATGGCATTAAGGCATGAAGTTCAGAATGGTAGACACCTGCTAGCTCTTGCTAAGTAAGAAAGGTGCTCCGACTGACCACCATAGGCGGTTACAAGGAACTGAGGAGGTGTGGGGCCGGCGGTGCCTGATATACCGCCACATGAGCACAGCATTCCAGAGGGCACCACAGCCAGCCCTACAGGTACTGCTAAGGCAAAATTCTCTGACAGTCGCGCACTTGGCTGTGTGCACACCTAGAATGAAATCAGCATGAGCAAGCACTCAGAGAAGAACAC
Source organism: Dermochelys coriacea (assembly GCF_009764565.3). Taxonomy (NCBI): domain Eukaryota; kingdom Metazoa; phylum Chordata; order Testudines; family Dermochelyidae; genus Dermochelys; species Dermochelys coriacea. Next base: position 177,736,559 of record NC_050070.1, on the reverse strand, counting down.
TTTCCCTACAGATTTGACAAAATGCAAAGAAGGTACCAATGTGAGATTTCTAAAGATAGATGCAGCACTTGACCCAAGGTTTAAGAATCTGAAGTGCCTTCCAAAATCTGAGAAGGACAAGGTGTGGAACATGCTTTCAGAAGTATTAAATGAGCAACTCTTCTATGCAGAAACTACAGAACCCGAACCATCAAAAAAGAAAATCAACCTTCTGCTGGTGGCATCTGACTCAGATAATGAAAATGAACATGCATCGATCCGTACTGCTTTGGATTGTTATTGAACAGAACCCGTTATCAGCATGGACACGTGTCCCCTGGAATGGTAGCTGAAGCATGAAGGGACATATGAATCTTAAGCACATCTGACACATAAATACCTTGCAATGCCTGCTATAAAAGTGCCATTCAAATGCCTGTGCTCACTTTCAGGTGACACTGTAAATAAGAAGCAGGCTGTGTTATCTCCCGTAAATGTAAACAAACTTGTTTGTCTGAGTGATTGGCTGACCAAGAAGTAGGACTGAGTGGACTTGTAGGCTCTAAAGTTTTACATTGTTTGTTTTATTTTTGAATGCATTTACTTTTTGTACATAATTCTACATTTGTAAATTCAACTTTCATGATAAAGAGATTGCATTACAACTGTAATGGGGGAATTGAAAAATACTATTTTCTTTGTTTTTTACAGTGCAAATATTTGTAATAAAAAGAAATATAAAGTGAACACTGTACACTTTGTATTCTGTGTTGTGATTGAAATCAATATATTTGAAAATGTAGAAAACGTCCAAAAATATTTAAATAAATGGCATTCTATTGTTTACCAGGGCGATTAACCACACATTAATCATGATTAATTTTTTTTAATCACACAATTAATTGCAAATAATTTTTTAAAATTGCTTTACAGCCCTACTTATTTGATTAGCACTGGGCATGCTCTAACTAGATTTTGCTATGGAAACTTTAAGCAATATAAGGACCTACTAGATTCATTGCTATGCAACTAGAGGAAAGCTTAAGCTGTTGCTTCAACCTTCTTAAAAATTTCCCCAAACTGGAAGCAAGAAACTGTTATATAGAGAAACCCAATACTGAACTGCACTGATATGCTCTTTTAATTTTCCAGACACATATAGCGTTCTGAAGCCTTATAGTGAGGTTCTGCTCTGAAAACTGACTGCGTAAATGACATCTTGTTTAGTGTTTTCCAACTGGAGGTTGCATTCTGCTTTCAGTTATATTGGTGCAAATCCATTGACTTTAAAGGGCTCACAAATGGTATGACAGCAAGCTGAATTTGGCCAAATGAGTTTTCATATCAAATTTGCTCAGTTTCCAAGTTGATGGAGGGGAGGTGTTAACAACCAGTTCTGCAATTCCTTCTGCTACCTGAACATAGTGCTGTTCTTCTTCTGCTCTGTGTGTGTAACAGCTACAAAAAGATGTTAAATGAATGTTAAAGTTTCAAAGACAAGCACTTAAAAGTTAAGAAATGCCAGGTAAAAGCATGTTAAAAATTAAAATGGGCAAAACAATGTATTTTCCCTAATCTCTTTCTTGGAAATGGCTGAGCTGTTTTAGCTGAAACTTTTTAAAAAATTCAGTCTGAGTCAGAAACCTGGCATGGAAAATTTTCAGCCCAAATGGTTACAGTTTGGCAAAGCTGTGACTAACTGAAAACAGGCGTACCATGGAGAGTTTCAGACTGGTTAAATGATGAGCATCACAACTAGCTCCATCAGTAATAATATGGGCACAATCCACCTTAATTCTAGCATTTCTGAACTTAACTTTTCAACCTTAAATTATTTGTGTGCGTGTGTGGTTGGAGAGAGCAAGCGAGATGTACAAAGTCATCAACCATCATAGACAATGAATCCTCTCTAATCAGAATATAGCTGGTTTTAGTTTAGTCTGGCCCAAGCATCCGATAGAGTACTGTGTGCTCTGGTCTTCTATAGCTTTATTAATTCTGCAATGAACACTTTTTGACAGAAAACTAGGCAGCTGTGACTTAGCACACATACAAGAGGAATAACAAGGTGCTATATTTAGTGATTTTTTTTCCCTCACCATAAGCACATTTTTATTCATCTAATGAGCTGGTATAATAAGACCAATGGCTCACTGATTTTTTTTTTTTTGCAAATTCAGAATTTGAGTTTTTTCCAGTGGTTTTCTACAGTAGTCCAGTGACTTTTTTTCCTTGATGGGCCTATCGTTTCTTCCTGTACAGATAATATAGGCATGCTCAGCCCTTCTCGCCCAGGGGGATCAAACTATTTTTTGATGAGTGAGTAAAACTTATGGTGTTTGTTTTTTTTTTAAATCTCCTTTGCTTGATCATAGTAAAAGACAGGTGAGTTGGTTTGGTGCCCAGACTGGTAGAGTTCTGTAATAATATTGCAAGATTGCTTTGACAGTCTTGTCTGTTTAAAGTTAGTGACCAGAAAAAATTGAAACTGTGTAAACATTAAAAACATCACTTTCATGCAATTCACCTCACTTAGCCCCGACCCAACAAAACATTCAAGCACATGAGTAGTCCCATTGACTTCAATGGTACTAAAAAAGAAAAGAGATAATTTGCCTAGAAATAAACACTCACTTTAGATTAAAAAAAAATCTAAACTCTAGAGCCTCTGAAAAACGGCATCAAACAGCCTTCACTGCTAATGACCTTGACTCATTCCCCAGTGTGAGCTAGTTTTGAACTGGTGACCTAGAAGCAAAAGCTTCTGTCTCCACTGAAACCTGTTGCATCCTGACACAGGGGACTCTATATCCATGAATACCTGTTAATACAGATGCCTTGAGCCAGTTGTTTCAAGGATTTAGGGAAATGATAGACTGGAAAAAATTCTGATCCCTTGCCTAATGGTAGCTAAGACTTCAGATTTGGTTGTCCTAGTTCTTGCTGTTTGATCTCGTCCTCTCGCTAGTCAATTTGAATGAAACATTTTTGCCCCTGGGATTAGCTAAAGATATTTCTCTTACTTTTATGCTGCTCTGTTCTGGATGGTTGTGCCTTGATTTCACATTTCCAGTCTCCCATTTTTTGTGTGTCTGTCTAGCTCTCATGTGCTCTTGTATGTTTAGTTTCTTTCCTGTTTTTTGGGGCTTTTCTGTTGCAAAATGAAGTGTGCTGTAGCCCATGAAAGCTTATGCTCTAATAAATTTGTTAGTCTCTAAGGTGCCGCAAGTCGTCCTGTTCTTTTTGCGGATACAGACTAACACGGCTGCTCCTCTGAATTCTATTATGAAATACAACAGCCCCAGGAATTTAATTGGCGTTATCTCGTTAAGAATGCCTCTGAGCTTGGCTACCTCAGCCATCATGCCATGTACTCCGGTATGTTCTGAAGGAGTGACACTGATGTACAAAAACACAGAGAGCAAGCTAGTTCTTCTAGTATAAGACATAATTTATGCTCACTCAGCCTTTCATGTTCTGTATGGGAACCCATGAGCTCAAGGAGCAGTATAAGTAGAGTAGCACAACACTGGGGGCAGCAAACCCCCCTCCCCTGGGAACCCAGGACTTTGAGGGCTTATCACCAATTGCAGCTGCCTCTTCCCACACAAGCGCTGACTTTCCCAGCAGAAGTGACCTGCTAAGAAGTCCCTAGGAAGGGAGCACAGGGATTTACTGTTTGTTAGAGGAAATTTAAAATGATTTAAAAGAGGACAACTTTAACTGTTTTATAACTTGCAAGGTCTGCAAATCATTAGGCTGGGTAACTCTTCCCATAGTTCTCATTCACTTAGTTCAACATGTCTTTAATGAGACTGTAAACTCTACCAGGCAGGGACCACATCTATGCACATATTTGTGTGGTATCTAGTACAACGGGGCCTCAGCCAGGATTGGAGACTGTGCAAGCTACCAGAATATAAATAATGGGCAAAGAATACTGGAAGATATCGCTAGTTCTACTGAATCAGGTGCTAGCATAACTGCTGCGCAAGTTCTACTGTGGCAGGAGCACTCTGGCAAAGCACTCCTAGGGTGACGCAATTCACATGGGCAAACCTGAGTCCACACTGGGGAAGCAAGGAGGGAGGGGGGTTTGGAATAAACTAGAACTGTGTTTACATGAGGGGTTTTGCCAGCACAGTTGTCAGTCAGGAACTTACACCTCTTTGCACCCCTGACTGACATAGCTATGCTGGCAGCAGTTTGTAGTTGAGACCTGGCCTTACTGTGAGATGCAACATACCATTAGTTCAGGAATATGCATAAGCAGTGGTAACCTGTTGATATTTCAGTGTGGTGATGGCAGTTAACAAGTCCGTTGTTTAATGGAGTGTAGGCATGGAAGACTAAGCTTTTGTGGTTAGTATCCACCATACGTGCACATGCACCACAGTAGCTGTCAGTGGCTTTGGGGTGGGGGGGCCCAAACCTAGCTACCATTTTTCAGATGGAGTTTGGAAGGCTTTACTTGTTCTTGCAGCGCCCCGTTCTAGAGCCAGAGTGACTGCTCCCAGCTGTCTTCTCAAGTTACGGGTTAGGAAGAAGCTAAGACCTGGCTTTGAGATGTGTTTAGTGAACTCTGTAGTTGACTGTGTTATCTATAAATACTTCCCCAGTTGGTGTTAGATTTATTAAACTTGCTTTTTCCACTTTTTCTTGCCTTGGTTTGGGCTGTTTAATGCTTTCAGTAAGATCAATTAAGTGGAGAAGGAAGAATATCCTTAATATCATGGTCCTTAATGTACAACTTGATCTGCTAAGCGAAGTCAGTGAGGAAATCCTTACTCATCTACAAATACATTTATAGTTAAAAGAAATATGCTGCTCTCAAGTCAATTTACTCTTAATAATAATAATCCCTTAGCTTCTCTTGTTGTGGCTTGCTTTTGGGTCCATAGATGGCGACATTATTATATATAAAATATGTATTGCTTTTGGCTGGTGTCTTGCGTGCTCACTGTGGCTTATGCACCCAGAGTCAGATGTCTGAATAATCTTATACATACCAACACAACAGCAAGGCCCAATGGTCCATAAGTGACAAAGCTAAACAAAGGAAGCAGGTTTTGACTAAGTATTTGAACGTGGAGCTGATGGTTTCTCTTACACGAAGCAAGTCAGAGCTTTTCAAAGTAGGGGGACAGCATGAGAAATGGCTTGGGATGAGAGAAAGAGGATGTCTTGGCAAGAACAGTTTCTAACAGGGATTTTGTGAGGGCAAGTCACTGGCTGGTTCCCCATCTGTAAAATGGAGTCAATAATACCTCCCTATCCTACAGGCTGCTGTGATGGTTTGTTAATGTTTATACAGTGCTTCTGTAATAGCGGTATACATATTGCATGTTAGACAATGATTGGAACTGCTAAGCACATGCAGCTTGTATTGGCTTCTGTTGGAACTGTGGGTGCCTGCATCAGTGATCGGTTTTCCTCCAGGGTATTTGCTGCCTTTGAGTGGCTTGTTCAGGGATGTGCATTGGTAAAAACCTTAGGAAAAGAGCTGACAGGCTTGTTGGCATTCCAGTCTAAAGCCTGGGGAGGGAGTTTGCATGAAGGTCCTGAGATCCGAGACAGAAACTTCATCCAAGGCAGTGGGAGAAAAGAATGTATTAGGAAAATCATGATTCATAGAGACACCCTGATTGCTAGCAGTACAGTAGGCTTAATGACTGTTGCCAAACGCTACAAATCAAAGGTAAAAGTAGAAGAATAAATGCAATGATTGGCAGGTCAGTGTCTAAAATAATTATCTGTGGTATTTGTTAAATCAAATCATGTGTATTGCATGTACTCACTCTGGCAAATGGTTATTGATTTTCTAAATTCAGTGGGCCATATTGTACCATAAGTTTTAAAACAGAAGTCCCTATAGAAATAAGAGTCAGATTCAATGGCATGATATGTTTGAAGGTATGGGAATTTATCGTTAACCCTCTGAATGCTAGGTTTAAGAGTAGCAGCCGTGTTAGTCTGTATTCGCAAAAAGAAAAGGAGAACTTGTGGCACCTTAGAGACTAACAAATTTATTTGAGCATAAGCTTTCGTGAGCTTCAGCTCACTTCATCTGATGAAGTGCTTATGCTCAAATAAATCTGTTAGTCTCTAAGGTGCCACAAGTACTCCTTTTCTTTTTTCCTCTGAATGCTGAGGGCTGGTCCAGGATCCACTGAAGTTAATGAATGGAAAGGTTGATAATACAACCCTGTGTCTTTATGCCTTTGGTTGATGTTGCTCTAATATTCTTTTCTAGTTTTTAAATATGGGTAGCTTTTGTTTTTCTTTCAAGCTTTTAAAGATCAATGCAAACCTTCATTTTCTATAAATAATTTAATAAATACTTTGTTTTACAATAATACATCAAATGACAAATTCATAGCAAACAAGAGTCACAAGGAATTTAGGATCAGTATACTTTAATAAGGTATCAGTGTCAAAATACATTTCCTTATCAAGTTAAAGTTCCCATACAGTCATTATATTGTCAATAAGAATTCAGAAATATAGATCATAAAATAATGATGCTACATTTGGTTAATATTAAGCATGGAATATTTGAGTGTCTAGTAAACTGTTATGGTATAACATCTTTAATGCTGAAACTACACAAACAAACAAAATAAAAGAGCAATATTTAAGTGTCATTAACCCTTCAAGCACTCAAGTCATTACCACTGCAGATTTGTCAAGCTGCTTTGCTAAGTATCATCAGATGCTTACACTTTTGAATGTTTTTTTTCTTCACTTAGCAATAGATTCCTTTTAAAAGTAACTTATTTTTGGTAAAATGTTCTTGAAGGTACTGAGGGTCACTAATAACTTTTTTAAAATGTACCAACAGAAAAGGTTTTCAATTATTTTTTCAGTGTGTAAGACCATAAGGTTAAGTATCACTTAAACACAATGAACTCTGAAGTGCTCAATGAACGCAATGCTCCCTACCTGCAAATGTTAGTGCATAGTACAAAGGGATTTGATAGAACATAGACTTCAGTGGAGTTGGAAGTCTGAGTAGAATGGCTTTGAGTTTGGGGACAATTTTATGGGCCAGATTTTCAGCTGGTGTAAACTGGCACTGATTTTCATCAGTGGAGGATCTGTTAGTTAGGGAAGAGGAAATAGTTTGTCCTCACATGTCTGCTATCGTGCATTTGGTCCTTGCCCTTCCTTTCTTCATTTTCCACTGAACAGCTAGACTTTACAAAGCAATACTTATACTTATTTTCCAGCAAAGGCAAAGAGGTTTCCAGGAACAAAACTGAATCCTTGCCCTTTAAATAAATTCATGATAACAAGAGTTGTTTTTTTGGTGGTTCTGAAGATGTCAGATTGCCTTATAATGACATACTGTAAGATTATGTGCACTAGAAAGGCTATCAACAATACAAGGAAAGCTAAAATAATGACGAAAACCCTCCCAGCCCAACACTCTTACCCTAGTAAAAATAAGATGTTAACTTAATAATAAGTAAGCAAAGGGAAATACTATTTTAATTTTTATTTTTAATGTTTCATGAGTGTGGATTATGTTGCTATCTAGCGTATAAAATGCACACACAAAAAAGGTCAATTTAATTGGTAATTAGCAGTGTTAGTACTGGCTTTTGGACAAATCCTGACAGTCCTGCAATATTGGCAACCCCATAACGAGTGTTACCAGCTCTAGTAAAAAGTGAGTATGGTTCTGGTTCTATGTCTTAGCCATAACAAAAGTACCAATACATAATAACCCAAACAGAAGTTCCAAAAATTCAGTTACATTTTGTGTAAGAAAAGAAAAAAAAAGAAATAACACCCCCCCACAAAAAAAACCATGAAACCCCATCACAAATGAAGACATAGGTGCAGAGCCTCTGCTAGAATATGTCAATGTAGCTCTCTATACAGCAATAGAGCGACACCAGTTTCAGCAGCTGAGGATCTAGCCCACGTTAGGAAAAAAAGCTACACTGTGCAACTTTCGCAGATATCCACAAACTCTGCAGTTCACCCTTCACATTTCTTTCAACAAATAGTATCTGATTTAGGGGGAGAAAATTAGAAAAAGTCGTGGTGTGAGGTTTTTTTATTTTTTTCCAAAAGATGTTAAATTTACAATATGATTAGTGCTGGGAAATAGACTACAAACACAGTAGGGGCATGGAGAATTTTAATTTAGAAGGTCAACACAAACTGTGGCTGGAGAACAGATTTTTTTTGTTTGTTTTCATTTATCTTTGGCAATAAAAATCCATCTTTGCAGTACAGGAGCCAAAAGTATTAGAGAGACATTTACACCACAGGTTTCTTAGCATGAGTACTGAAGAAAATGCCAGAGAATATAAATTACAAGTCAGGCAGAATGGGAAATCATATGCATTTTCTAAAGAACACTTTTATTAAAATAGAGAAAAATACAGTAGATGTATATTTTCAATAAGAATAATAAAGTGAGTAATTTCAAAAAGGCCGCTATTTGGTAACGTGGACAAGTTCAATACATAAGTAAAATCTTGTAAAAGTGTATTGGGTATTAGAAATTGTCTACTTGAAAAAATATATTTAAAAACTGAAGCTGTTTTGAACAGTATAGGCCAAGGAATATTGCAAGGTTACTCAGGTTGCCTGGTCAAGAGCTCTGAGCAAATCACATCCTTGCAGAAGTGTAGAACTGCCCAAAACAGGGACATTCACCTCACAGTCATATCTGGTCAATTCAGGCAACAAATAGGGTTCATAAGATTGCCCAAGCAGACGACTTGTCACACCTGAAATAAGAGGGTTAAAGAAAAAAGGTAAACTCATGAATGATGCCTATCTAACCAGAGTGCGGAAGGTCACCTTTTCCCTCATTTAGCTTTCTTTGGTATTCTAGAGCATTCAGGCACCTGAAAACAGCATTACATCTTCCAGTTCAAATCTATATATGCCAATCACGTTTTAAAACTGAGAATAATCTCACATGTTGAAATTTTAGCTAGACATGAAACATGTTTTCTCTTCCTTGTCATTTAGATTTTTTTAAAAGGGGAAATCATTCTAGTTCAAAACAGGAAACCTGTAGTAAACCACATAGTTTTCTGAATTAGCACCAATTGCAGTCATGTACCTCCTTTAATTTTTTTCTTAAGAAAGGACCATAAAATAAAGTCAAATCTACATCTGCTGAACTATGACTCACTTCTGTGATCGGGCTGTTGTAGTAAGGTGTTTGTTCACACTTTCAGTTGAAGGGGAAAATGTATGCACAAGCTGTCAAACATAAAATCACTCTGAAGTTACACAGTTGCTACATTTATAACTATGCAAAAGAACTGTGATAATCATATTTAAGGTTGTGCTGTCATTTCAACTTTTATTCCTTTATTTACCAAGATTAATGGTGGGCATCAGATTTTGTTGAGATCAAGGTTACAAAGTCTAAGTATATGGAGGAAAGGACAGTAAAAAATGAAGGAGAGAATTCAGATACAAGTTGATATAAAGAGGACAAAGACAGTACTGCGTGCTGGGAAAAGGCAATAGTGGACAAGTTTTCTGCACTCACTGTTGACTATTTTTTTTTTAAATTCTTGTTAAATTTGTTTAGGAAGTTTTTCACTAGAGTCAGAAAAGTGAACTGCTATAATGTCATTTAATACGCCTGTTGAACAGTGAAGCATGCACCAGTAAGGCATTGTAAGGCTGTTATTTTAGCAGATATATTTTAATACATTTTCTAAACAACAGTCCTTATAAAAGGAAAAATGGCTCTATCTGATGTTAGTGAGGTATAATTTTAGAGGAATGAATGAGGCTTACTTACCCCTTGCCTAAATCTATATAGGTATCCATTGACAGTTATGCCTTTGGACGCTTATTTTGAAGAAAGAAAAGGAGTACTTATGTCACCTTAGAGATTAACAAATTTATTTGAGCATAAAGTTTCGTGAGCTACAGCTCATTTCATCGGATGCATGCCTCTGATGAAGTGAGCTGTAGCTCACGAAAGTTTATGCTCAAATACATTTGTTAGTCTCTAAGGTGCCACAAGTACTGTTTCTTTTTGCGGATACAGACTAACACGGCTGCTACTCTGAAACCTGTTATTTTGAAGAATATCCACTCATGGCTTCTCAAGGATACAGACACCAATGCATGGCCATTTATGTTTTCAACTTTGGATATTTTAAATTAATGCTTTTCAAGGGTTAGCTCCTTCTCTCCTGCTTCCCTGGGGTTGGAATGCTCTAAATGCCGTAGAACCACCAGGGACCAACTGCCCAGGCTTACATGGCCACACAGAAGAGGAATAAGGTTCAGGCTAGCAAGGGAGAGCTAGTGCATGACTAGTGGGTCTGCAACAATATGGATACACTGACTAAAATCAGGCCTGGTTGATGGCATTCGAGAAATGGCTATTTTGGCAGTTTCTATGCTACAATCTGATGGGAGGATTCTGAGCTGCCAGTTCAGACAGAGTTCCCTGGTTCGATCTCCATTTAACTTAAGCTTCACCACAAGGGACAAAGTTGCTGGGTTGGATCACATATAACTCATTTTCTGGGAGGAAGAATTTGATATAAATACATATATGCATGGGGCTTACTGTTCAGACTGTGCTGATGGGTGCTATTGAAATGTTGGATTGATAGTGTGTGCAATATAGATGTTCATATTAAATGTACACACACACCCACATATATATGCGCAGAGAGAGAGACAAAACAAAACACTACGTTGAATTTATATGAAGTGTGAAAGTTTGTGCCTAAGATATGGCCTAGAGACACACGTTTGTGGGATTTATACACAAACTGTCAAACTAGATATAAATGTATACATACATTCAGAATTTCATCACTTCAGTATAATATGAATTATACTGATTTGGGCTGAAGTTTATTGTGCATCTGATGAAGTGAGCTGTAGCTCACGAAAGCTTATGCTCAAATAAATTTGTTAGTCTCTAAAGTGCCACAAGTCCTCCTTTTCTTTTAACTCCCCTTTGTAAGTCATCAGTCCTCATATCTGTATTGAAACCAAAGAGTAAAGCTATTTTCTCATTTGTCTGTGATAGCGCCTTACCTGACTTTTTATGAGCTGGTTGAACATTGAAGTTCTGATAATGGGAACTGAAAAACTGAGGGGGAAATGCTGCTTTCTGATGATCACCAGGGCTTCCACAGGAGGATTGCTGCTGTCGCGGCTGCAGTTGGTTCATTGGTTGGCTCAGACCTCTCTGTGAGTTACGAATAAACTCATCTAAAATTAAATGTGACAATTGGTTTTTAAAAATGGCTTCTGTGTCAGTGTGCCAACATATCTTCTGGGAGCACAAATGCCAGGATTGAGCATCCCAGAGTCCTTGACTATAGTAAATGAAAGTATAAGTGGCAAACTTTACCACACTGCTTAAAAGCTATGGCAGACCACCTTCACTGGTTAGTAAGTCACAGCCTCCCTGGAGCAGAGATTACATCACTGTGCCAAATGAGTGTGGCCATTTTGTGAGAGAGCTTAAGATCAGGAGGCTAGATTCAATCTTTTTTCACTTAAAGGATTAATGTGCTCATTGAATTATTTATACACATAGTGTAGCTGAAATGATTTGTTTCTTCCTAATAAGAATTTATTCAGAAATCTACAGTAAGTTTAGATAACCACCTTATTTTGACCATTCATCATTACCAGCACTTGAGGGTTCTTTCTTCAGAACCCTTGACTGGCTAAACCTACTCCTAACCTAGCTGTGAATAAATGATGCTGCATATAAAAGGGATGGGTTGTATAACACAGCAGGCCATTCTATTCTGACTGTCCTAAGTGGGGAGAAGAAGAATTGGAATATTTGATCCCAAATTTTAATACTGCACACTAAGTTGATGTCTTAACACAGAAATCACACTGACTTTAGGCTGCCTTCCTGTGGCCTTGGACCTACTGCACAACAGTGGTTCATATTTAGAAGAATATCTTTACAACCAGAAGGTATAAACTTTTTAAATGAAAACTCTGATGCTGTGGAAATTACTGCAAATACCAAAAGGCCACAGTAACCCTAAATCTGAGTTATAGTGGAACTATCATATCAGGCTCCCTGGGAAACAGAGAACCCCAGAACAATATATAAGCTTTCATTTACAGGACAATCCAACTCAGAACACCGTTGATTGCATTAATGGTTGTTGGTTTATACGTTTGGTTTATGGTAGTTCTTCTGCTTTTGGAATGAAAATGGCAGGTATGATAATTCCTGCACAGAGTCTCTGTTTCTAGTGAAACTGTCCTAATATAACAAAGTCCCTGCCCTTTGTCCTAATATAATATCTAGAAACAAACATTATAGAATCAACTTATGTCTTACCAGTAAGGACACTTGTGCTGAGGGACTTCTTTTCAGTAACCAGTGAACAATTTTCACCTTTGAGAATTTTCATCCTTTTCCACATTAAATGAGACGGGTTAATCATTGACAAATCTGCCTGCAGTTGGATAAAGAAACCAGAAACAAACATAAGTAATCAAAATGAAAACCCTTTTGTAATGGTCATTGTTTGAAGTGTCTGAATTCCTTATAACAGATTACCCCACTCAGCTGTTGAAATGTTTGATCTTCATAATCCATCTGTCGCTTCAGTTTCAAACTGTTGGCAAGAGCAATTCTTGCAGGGTTTATATCTATGCCCCGTTGCTCAAAACTGTCCAGTGACCTGTAAAGAAAAGACCCTTCCTTGAGTGAGTAGTTTACAAATAAATAAGACTATTTGTGTCTGAATTATCTTTCAAAGCCTTAAGGTTCATTTGGCATAGGACAGTGGTACAGGCTAGATTGCAAATGCAGAATTTTTCCTGGACAGTTAACCCAGTAGTCACTATACTTATTGCCATAATGCCTGGAAACTTTCAATATGAAGTGTTTGTGAGGTAATGAATTACCAGACTTCCATTATCTCACAATCTATAAGCAAAACCTTGATTATGAAACAAAAATTGTATGATTTAGGAGGTCAAATTTTTAACAGGGGATTAACCTGCTCTCCATTTTTGCAGGCACAATTATGGGTCCACATGTTAGTGTTTATGGACAAACATATAGCTCTGTGGTCACATAGCCAAAAAGACTAGCAACTGCATACAATTAATTGATCCTGCAGGTATAAAACTGCATGTGCCCACACCCCTGAGATGGTTACAAATTTTTTTAGAAAATGAAACCCATCATTTTGTACATCTTTAAAAGTATTAACAACCCTAAAGCACTTAGAGCACTTGTCATCTGTGAGTCCCAAAGAGCTTTACAAAGATCAGCCAGTATTTTTATCTCCATGTTGCAAATCAGGAATCTGACACACAAAGGAGTTAAGTGACCTGTCTGAACTGCACCACTGTGCTTCTATCCTGGTTCTTACCTTATGCTCATCATAGTAGTAATACATGTAAATAAGCTGTATTGAAAATCTGAAATTTAAGGATGATTCCTGTTTAACAACATGCTTAAGACTATTACTGAAGCTCTTTACCTATGGTATTTATATGGCCCCCATGACTGTAGTACTTGAGCACATCAATCTTTCCTGTATTTGTCCTCCCACCAGCTCTATGAAGTAGGGAAGTGCTACTACCCCCACTTTACAGATGGGGAACAAATGCTCAGAGGCTTGCCCAGTGTCACACAGGAAGTCTGCGGCAGAGTAGGGAACTGAACCCAGCTCTCTGGCTACCCTGTAATCACTAGGCCATCCTTCTCCTTGTCCTACCAGATCTGTTTCTGACACTGCGTACAGTAAAGCAGCTTTGAAAAAGTGTTCTATGGTTTTGTGATAGACATGTACGCTTTCACAAATCCACACATCAGTACACTGATGATGATAGTGAAAATCAGCCCACTTCTGCTCCCATTCAAGTCAATGGAAGGACAAAGCTGTTCAAAGGACAGCAGAATTGGGCTCCTAATATTCCTTTCTGTCGAAACAAATTATTCCAGTAGAGTGGGCAAATAGATTTTTTCAAGGTTTGCAGCACAGAAGTCTCAAGGAGAGATACACCTAACAGCTTGCATATTAGGACAAATTTACCTTTTCTTATACAAGGAGATGTTGGGAGAGTGCACTGGTGGCCCTGATGAGGAACTTGCTAAGGACCCACAGTATTTATCCATTAGTCTCCATTTAGCAGGAACATACTGTACTGGTGGATCAGGTGGCCACTGGGTGCTTGGTCTTCCAACCATTGAAGCCAGTGGTGTGCTGGCTCGCACATGGTACGGTGGCAGTGATGACTTGTTTGCATTGTTGAAGGACACAGATGACAGAGGTCCATGACCAGAGTTCATATTTTTATTTAACATCTGTTGGCAGTATTTCTCCAAGAGGAACTGATTCTGAGAGGCAGGAGCAAGAGGCTGGAAAATGGTACTCATGCTACTTAAACTTTGCTGGGTATTTTGTGCATTTTCAGGGAGAGGACGTTCTTCTTGGCAGATTGGGCTCAGCTGGAAATCTTCTCCATCCATGGGAATGTAAGGAGCCAGGGTTTCAAGATCCAGCTCATTGAAATCAGTCTGTACAAATAATAATAATAAAAAGCACATGGCAATTAATGTGTACATGGGAGATGAAATTTCAGTGAATGTTAAGACTGAAGAATCATTATACCTGTTGTATAGCTAAGAGTCACCTTAATTTCTTAAATGAAATACTGAAAGTGGCAGATCCCTATTTAAAGATGCATGTAATTTCCATACTGAAATGTCTGATTTCATAAATTATATACTGTACTTGTTTCTGATATCACCAGGGATAAGGTTGCAGGGCAGATGAGAAACAGGAAGCAGGACTGAAAATCATACTACACCCACCAGCCATGCTACCATACGCACAGCACTTTCTGAAGACTGATGCCCAAATGCAGTTTGGGAGGTCAACGTGGGTTGAACTGGAGCAAATGTTCCACTGGGCTTTAAATAACTTGTCTGCCAATGCTTAAGTGTGGCACACAGTTCAACTTCACTATTGACTAATGGAAAATAAGTTATTCAAAATCTAATTGCACAGAAAATGTGTATCAAAACTACAAAAGGCCTATTAAACACAGTTTGCAGGACATTAACACATTCATTTCTATATTTTTCAGTGGGGGTGCTCACTGCATCTAAATGTTGCATCTTCCATGCAGAAGCAACTGAACCTTGAAGCAGGAAGAGAGCATGCTTCCCATCCACCCAGATCAGCAACACCCTCGCCTCCTATTTCCATCACAGCAATAGTCCCAGATCTAGCCCTTAAAGGCCCCAGGTCCACTGGGAGGACTCAGATGACCAGCAGCAGCAGGAGGAGGAGCTGCAAGCAGAGCAGAAAGGTATCATACACCCTTGAAGTCATCTGAGCAAACTGATGTTGAATTGTTTCTGGTAACAATTATTTCTGTTGTGCTCCAGTTCTCACACCATGTTTGCCCTCCTTCCCCCTTGCCTGCCTGGCATTTCACTCTCCTTCCCTACCCATCCTCTGTTGCTGTCACTGCTCTGTTACATCAAAACCTAGACTGTAAGCTCTCCAGGGCAGGGACTGTGCCTTTTCTTATCTAGAACACTAGCAGAGGGAGTGTCTGTGCTCACAAAGTTACTACAGAAGCATAGAGAGAAGTACTCTGAAAAGAGGTCTCAGGCCCTTTATTTGGAAGCAGTTTTCAATCAATTTCCATGTCACTTTTTGATCAGTTATGAATCCAGGAAAAGGAGAAGGAAGTAGACGGAGTCCAAAGTGATTATTCTAATTTTGCCATTGGGGTGTGTGTGACATGTGATGTGTGCACTTCCCTGTCCCCGCCTTGGTGCATCTTTCCTGGTTGTCCACCAGGCCAGCTGGAATTGCTTGTTACTATTGCAGCTGTATCCAGTCTGAATCAGTATTCAGTGTTTTGAAAAGCTATTTTTCACTGTTTAATTGAACGGGATAGGTCTATGCCAAATGAAACATGAATGAAAAGATTTGCTTCGTAGTTAAGTCTAAAATTCACTTGCACACTCTCACAACTGCTGTATGTGCATGTGCAAACCAAGGCTATCTGTTGCAAGTTGGAGGCATCCGTATGTGCATAAGCATTTTTTGTGTATGTGCTTTTGAAAATCTTCCCTGTAATCTCCTAGGTTTACCCATTTGACTGGATCAATTCAGCAAAGAGCAAGCTGATCTCATGGCAGGCATGTCTACTTCTAGCAGTGGCAGCTCTAACTGGTGAAGTTTGGATCATTTCCACTGTGCCTGTCTCAATTGGTGCACAGATCAGTCCTCAAGTATTAACCTAGTTTTTAAGCTGTAGCTGAAAGAACTAGAGCTCATTATAGCCCCTGCATCATATAACCTCCCCTAAGAAGAGCAACATTAAAGTCCAGATGAAGTTCTGCTGGCAAAGGATCTCGAGGAGATGCACTCAATCAGCAAACTTTGCAGCTTGCCCGCTTTCCATTCATCTCTATACTCTTTCTTGGCTACACTGACCCTCTCTGGATCTTCTTGAGGAATGAGAACTGCGAGCAGCATTGAGAATTAAGTCCTGTATTACACTAGAATGGTCATCCATAGTACTGGTTATGGGGGAATTGTTTCATAGCTTGTGGGCAAGAAAATACTACTGTCCTCTCACCTGGGAGTTGCACTGGTTCTTTGACTCTGTGTCCATGGCAAAGAGCTTCTCAATCACCTCAATCTTAAGATCTTCATCTAAGGAGCTGTAATAGTCTCCTGGGCTGCTTGGCTGTACGAGAATAAAAAAGAAGCAGCAAGATTATCACAGTACTTGATTCTGATATGGTTCTGTCAATGCACTGTGCTGTACAATAATGAACTATGCTATGCAAAACAAACAAGACTGGGTCTACAGCATCTCCACAAACCAAATATTCTACTCAACTCTAATAAACACACACTATTCTCCAACAGAAAAAACGGTTACCTACCTTCCGTAACTGTTGTTCTTCAAAATGTGTTGGTCATGTCCATTCCATTCTAGGTGTGCGCGCACCTACCTGCATGACCATCAGAGATTTTGCCTTAGTGGTATCCATAGGGCCGGCTGTGGCACCCTCTGGAGTGCCACGCTCGTGCTGCAGTATATCAGGTGCCACCAGCCCTACCCTCTCTCAGTTCCTTCTTGCCAATACCTCCAACAGAGGGGAAGGAGGGTGGGTAATGGAATCGACACGAGCAACACATCTCTAAGTACAACAGTTATGAAAGGTTGGTAACCATTTTTTCTACTTTGAGTGCTTGCTCATGTCGATTCCATTCTAGGTGACACACAAACAGAATCAACAGAGGTGAGCTCAGAATTCACAATCTTGCAGCTTGCAGCCCTGCTCTGCCAAAGCCAGCATTGTCTCAAGCGTCCTGGGTCAGCGCGTAGTATGATGCAAATGTGTGGACGGACGACTAGGTTGCAGCCCGACAGATCTCTTGGATCAGCACCTGTGCCAGGAAGGCAGCTGATGATGCCTGTGCCCTAGTCGAATGAACCATCATGGTCACTGGCAGGGGCACCTTCACCAGCTCGTAGCTACAGCGGATGCAGGCCGTGATCCAAGATGAGATTCTCAGGGCTGACACTGGACAGCCTTTCATCCCGTCCGTGACAGCAACGAAGAAGCGCATTGACTTACGGAATGGCTTTGTTCTACCAGTGTAGAAGGCCAGCGCCTGTCTGACATCCAAGGTATGCAGCCTGTGCTCCTCATCCTTCACATGAGGCTTCGGACAAAGGACTGGTAAGTAAATGTCTTGACCAGTGTGGAACTGGGAGACGACCTTGGGCAGAAAGGCCAGGTGCGGACGCAGCTGGACTTTGTCCTTACAGGGCAGCTCTGACATGAGTAGAGAAGCAGGAGGCAGCAGGAAACCAAGTGCTTGAAGGGGGGACCCATGAGTCTGGACAGCAGAAGATTCAGGTCCCAAAGGGGGGACCAGGTCTCAGACATGCAGGTAAAGGTGCTTCAAACCTCCTCCCACCCTCCGAATCCCCCAGTCCAGAGCCCATACCCCTCCCAACCCCTTTCTTCAGCTGGAGCCCCCTCCCATACTCCGAATTCCTCAGCTCCACCCCCCAGCCTGGATCCCCCTCCTGCACCCCAAACAGAGAGACGGGGGTGGAGTGAGGGGGGGGCGGGGCCTCGGATGAGGGGCGCAGCAGGAGGCGGGGCGAGTGTGTTCAGTTTTGTGCAAGTAGAAAGTTGGCAACCATAACTCCAGAGGGCGCCACAGCTGGCCGTAGGCCCTGGGTACCGCTAAGGCAAAAAATCTCTGATGGCCACACATGTAGGTGCCTGCACACCTAGAACAGAATCAACACAAGCAAGCACTTGAAGAAGATTATTACTTTTATCACTAAGAAATGGTAAAGTGTTGCATGCAATAACGATAGAAATGGTCTGCCATATGGATCTAGAGTTACGACTTCAGATATATTGTAAAAATAAATTTAAACCGACAATGTGAGACATCCCCTCTTAAATCTCTCTGAAGAGGAAAGGGGTAAGCCTGGGCTCCAGCTTTCCTCTTCCAGCATTTACAAATTAAATGGGGCATCCTCCAGGGATGGCCTGCTGGCTATGCTAAGTCAGCACTTTCCAACTTCTAGGGGGCAATGATGCTAGTTTAATCAGACTAAACTCTCATGTGTCCTACACAGTGCCTACTGCCTCTCACTCAGTTGTGCACCATCCAGCTTAGTTCAGAGCAAACCAAAGTTTTCGGTTAGAGAGTACACAAATGAATGGATGACAAACAGCAGCAGTTCACTGATGCCCAGCACAAAGCAAGGAGGGAGAGGAAATCCATGGTACCAGCCTGAAAAGCCTTAAGTGTCAGGACTGGTACAAGTTGGGAACCACTGAAATATGGCTATAGCTTCTACCTAATGAACAAATGAAGGTAATATGCCAGGATTTTTGTTAAAGGGATATCGATAATGGCTGCGCTATCTTATAGCAGCCTTTTACTGGCTAATTCACCTAGAGGTAGTGGTGGCTTGGTCTAGCAGCTGTACATAGGATGTTTTAATGAGAGAAGACTAGTGTGAGGGTGGCTGGGAAAAAATAAAGGATTGGTATTAAGCGCAGGGGATAGCCCTGATTTATTATCCTCATTATGTTGTTCAATGCGAATATAATACAATGTATGCATAGTTGCCTTGGTTATTTCATAAGTATGAGACCACTACTGTACACATGTACCTCCCAGTGATGTTGATGGGAGTTACATACAAAACATCACACTCCATTTATTTACCTTGCAGTTTGTAGATTAGTTCATTTAATTTTCAGTTCAAAGGTCTTTCTTACCGTTGAACAGCTGCTGTTGCTACTTGCACTTGGAGTACTACTGCCTGGTGCAACTTGAGGCATTGTAAATGATGGCACAGTCAGCTTTTCACCTTGGGGAGTATGGGTCTTCACTTCTACTGGCCACTGTTTGTTTAGGGTCAAAACAACAGCTTTGTTGTAGATAGAGGCTTCCTCAAACTTCTGTGTCCCTGAACAGATATTAACAAGATTGACACATTCTTTCAGCCTGATAATTCTGTTGTGCTATGACACATTACCAGCTATTTAATAAATAAATAAATAAGCAAACACCGCCCAGTTGCCATGTGCATGTTTCACATTTTAAGGTTTTAGTATAAATCAAGAAAAAATAAGAGGCCTGATTGTCATCTGGCTCACAGAAATTTTTCATTGGTGTGAGGCCTCTGACTTCTATGGAGTCACACTGGATTTTCCCAAGTGCACGGGAGAGCACAATCAGTCCCATTGAGGTTCTTTGCATTTGTTGAAACAGGAAGTATTTTGTGGTTATTTTTTATTGCATGCTGCTACAACACTAACCAAAATCCAGAGAAATAATGGCATCTCCTGGTGTGGGTGCCAACTGAGCAAGCTCCTCCGGTTCTTCCTTCAGTTTTGTGAACAAGAAGTCACTCTTCTCAGTCACTGGGACCCCATTATCAAAAATGGTATTCATTGTCAGCAGGTGAGGCTTAAACAGAGACTCCGTCTGGTCCATTGAGAACACAATGTCATTCTTCTCAATTTCACTAACAAGGCAATTAGATCTGTTAGACATTTTGCACTCTAAAACAAAGTCAGTGTATAAACAGTTAATAAACTGTTAAAACTTTAAAGGCAAAGGCCAACATTTCCAAAACTGCCACTAATTTTGGGTACCTAACGTGAGACAACAGGGCCTGATTTCCAGAGTTGCTGAGCACCCAGAACTTAACTTGACGCAAAGAGGAGCTGCAGTTGCACAATAATTCTGGGGGATGATTCACCATGGTTACTTCAATTTTATAGATGTGTAATTAATATAGTAATGACCCAGACCAGCTTCACTCTACAAGATTGCAGATTTTGGCCTAATCTATGACCACAATATTTCATTTT
This sequence comes from Dermochelys coriacea, assembly GCF_009764565.3. Taxonomy (NCBI): domain Eukaryota; kingdom Metazoa; phylum Chordata; order Testudines; family Dermochelyidae; genus Dermochelys; species Dermochelys coriacea. Next base: position 177,716,185 of record NC_050070.1, on the reverse strand, counting down.
GCCAAGAGTAGATCACTTTGTGGTCTTGACTTTGCTGAGGAAAACTACTTCTTCCTGCTGATATTTACAAGAGATTAGGCTTAAAAACTTCTTTTCTCAACTTGGTAGCAAGCAATTATTCCAAATCTTCCATGCAGGTTTTATATCTGGTCCTGCCAAGAGACTAGAAATTCTACTACATGCAAATAAAAGCCTTCTGCAGACGTGTGTCAATAGATTTTGTATCAAATACACATTATTGAAAGAAAATGTCCAACGGTTGTGTTTGATCTATCTTGCTTGGCGAAGTTGGTTTCAGAATACCAAAGTAAAATATACCTTACAAAAATTCCACTAATTGCCTGTGTTACAGCATAAATGTTCATAAGCACTTTTGGGGTTCTGTATAACTTACCTCAGTACATAGTTGACACAGACAATACACTGAGGTTGTAGGTTGCGTGTATTGTAAATGACAGTTCCTTGAGTCTCCAGCCATACATATCCACCATGCTTTGCAAGCATTCGGTACTGGCCAGTTACTACTTGACCTTTTGCACACACTGTCAAATAGGACAAAATATAAATAACATAGCAGCATTTATAAGAATGCAATACATAAACGTAGCACAACCAGTAAAATTGCCTTTGAGTTCTAGCCATGTAAAATGACAGCGCTAGAATTAAAGCTATTTGCTGGTAAATGTCTGATTATCTTATTTTTGAAGTGTAATCGTTAAAGCTAAAATTTTCAAAAGTGGCCACTATTTCTGGGGGCTCAGTGTGAGAGAGTTCAAGTTAGGTGCCCAAAATCTGTGGACTACTGATTGCATATGTATATGTAGACTAGTTTAAGGCCAAGAATAGGTGCCTAAAGTTACGCTCCTCAGACCATATTTAGGCATCTAAAGAAGTGGACTGATTTTCAAAAGTGCTGAACATCCATCAGTTGCTTTTATGTAAGTGCCTATGAATTTAGGAGCCCAATTTTAGGTGCCCACCCCTTTTTAAAAATAAAAATCTTAGCCTAAATTGTATATATTTTCTTTCCTTCCTCATGCCTTGGAATCTATGACATCAACTCCAGATATACATTCCTGATATATTTTGTTATTGTTGCAAATAAGGAGGTATGGTGTTACTACGCTGACATTGATCTTGCAGCAAAAGGGAAAGAAAAGAAAAACATTTTCCAAGCTGTCAAAGTGACACAAATGAAGAATTGTCAGTGGTACTGTTTTGTCAGTAGAGAAAATGGAGAGTTGAATTATTCTGCTTTTCTGGCTGTTTGGGCTATGCAACTGTCATCATTTCTCTGTAATATTTCCTTTTAACCTGCCAGTCTCCAGCTAAGACTTAGATGAAGGTCAAACAATGCTTCCAGGACAATGTAATACATCCATGTAACATCCGGGGTTACCCAGAAGACAGAATCAAGCTTTGTTTGTGTAGTAGCACATTGCACCAAAAAAGTGCAGTTCAGATTTAGAGTTTGTTCTGGATGCTTTACAAATACTTTTATATATCTCCTAAATACAATATCTATAGTACTCAGAGTTAGGCAAGATGTTTCAGTGTAGAGTTCTTGGCATTTGAGAATTTAAGTTTTTAGAATGCTTTACTTGGTAGCCATCTTCCATTTTCATCAAAGTAGCTAATATGGACTGTATCTTCCATTCAAGTAACAGTCTTTTTCCCAACTGACAGTAACTTTCTATCCATGTTAATATTAATAATATTGCAATCCATTCTAGCACATAAGCACTCACCATTGGGATTAAAGTTTGCACAATCAGGCCCTTTTGGCAAAATTTCCCCTTTAGGCAGCTTTTAATTGTAATAACATTATTTGATTGCAATTAAACTGATGTACTAAAGTCCAATTGAAGTTGAACTTGATCTGATAGTCTTTGCACAGGAAAACTCCTGTGTACATGGCCATTGTAGAAACTACTGAAGCCTAAGTCTTTCCTGCACAACCACCACAGAACTGGGCCCATTACATTTATGAAATAAAATAAAGGCAGCATACTCAAAGGTGTTTAGGTGCCTAACTCCCTTTGATTCCAATGGGGGTTAGGCCTTTAAGTACCTTTGTGAACCCCACTCTAAGTGTTCGTGGGTCATTTGTAGTGTTACTCTTCCTGTCGCTAAAGTTTTTTTCCCTAGGAATATTTCATCATCCTTCATTTAATTTATTTAGACTTTTTTAATTTAGACAAAATATAAGATTATTGTTTTTGATGAAATATGTTTTTGATTAAATGTGTGGAACAAAATCAAAAGGTTTTGCCTTTAGTATGTTTCAGAGACTGTTCTGCTCTGCTTGTGAAACATAATTACATTGGCTTCCTAATCATCAGCTCTTCAATAAGAGTCATAATAAGGGCGCCTGTTGCATTACAGGGAAGCTTTTTACTGCTTTAATCTACACCCCTCATCTCCCCCTCCCCCAGCACATCATGTTCTGATACAAAGAGTGGCAGGACGCTTTTTTTGGAGTAACACTATAAATTACTAATGCACTTGAATTTAGTCTTTCAGTTACCTAGCCATATGCCTTCAGTCTGACTTCCAAGTTGTTAGAAAGTTAAAAGGATTTTATTTTAAATATGTTACCAAAATATTACATCTCTATCTCATACAACATTAATTAGATCATCACACTGAAGAATAAACAAAAATATTATCTTCAGTTACTTTTGTTGCCTTTAATTGTTTACAAAGCTTTTTTTTTTAATTGCTGTCATACATTTGAAATAGATGCAAAATATGATATGATTGACTTGGCCTGTCAAACTTCTATGTACTTCCCATTGAAAGGTCTCAGATGGCCAGAGCCAGCTCCCCATGGAAGTCAATAGCAAAATTCCAACTGTCTTTAATGGGAACGAGACCAGGCCCTAAATGGAAATAGTAATAGAATATTAATTGTTTGGTTGGAAAATATTGCTTTGCATGAATCTTTTGTGCAAAAACAAGGATTTTCATCTCTCCCTCACATAACTGATAAAAGAGTGGGCACGTTAAATTACCGTCAAATTAAATTCTAATCTTGCATTTGATGACAACCAATTAAGTCTTATACTGTATATAAAGCTATACTTGCAGCCAAGAACACAAAGAGTACTATGGTTTATTTCAGCACAGGGTCATTACCTCATCTGAAAACATTACAGTTTTGTAAAACTGCAACAAGTGTGTCAGCAGTATGATGATACTGCCGATCAGTATCTTTACTGATACAGTAAATCCAGGGCCTAGTTCTGTTTCTGTCTTAAAGGCTTATTTTAGGTGTGTTCATTCAACCTTCAAACTTTTTTCCCCTTCCTCATTCTAGTGGTGGATTACCTTCTTGTAATGAAAAATAAATCCTGCTCTAGAACTTGATTCTTTTCTTTTTTTGATAACATGACATTATTGTTGGCATTGATGTATTCAGAATCAATGGATATATTTATAGTGTGATTATACTTATCTCCTGCAGAAAGCATACTTAGGTTAAATAAAAATTGGATGTCTAATATATTTAGCATGGAGTTTTATTTTTGTTTTGCATTTTGAATCATTACTTTACAGCTCTGCTAGGAGAACAATTTTGTGAAGCATAGATCAAAACAACTAGGAGAATTCTCCAGAAGAAATTGTATCTTGTTTTAACTTATTTGTACTTTTGAAAAACGATAATTATGTGTCATCTTATATCAGATCTATTAACATTAGATTATGCAATGAGTGTTAGAAATCACAGAACAGAACTCGTGAATATCTGCCCAGTTTCTCAAAAGGTCACAAGGGCTTCCATGTTCAATGAGGGCTTGCTGGTGCCCAGGTGGCTGATTGTTCATGGCTTGCTATTCATATGCCCCAAGCCACATGGGCTTCTTTGGACTTGTAAGAAGTGCCTGGAGGCATTTGCCTCAGCAAGATGGAATGGGCCAAATTTTCTGGTGATGTAAAGTGATATATAGCTCTTGTTGAGGTTATTGGAATTGCACTAATTTACATCACCACAGAATTTGGGCCAATGCCTGTAAGGGAAGGGCAGAATGCATCAGCTATGCTACCCTGGGACTAGAAAGGGGGGTATATTCTTCCCCACACACCTTCAGAGACTGCGGGGCTACTCTTATTTTATAGGGCCTGATCCTACACATTTATTACCAGATGTAGGGCTCATGGCTTTGAGTAGCCCTATAAGGCTGCTATGGGATTCTTTTTATAAATAACCACTTCTGGGTCTTTCCACTGACTTCAAAGTGCTTTTGGATTAGGTCCTACATTGAGAGCTTAAGTGATACACAGGCTTTATGCTGGTCCTGTGCATGGAGTCGATCTGACCCTGTTAGAACAAGGAGCAGCCTCCGCTGGTGGTTTATTTTATTTCCTCTCTGGTGCTATTTCAAAAGTAACTATCTACAGTTTATATTGTTGATCTCTGGGATTTAAAAACAACTTAAAGCAACATAGCCACCAATTGCTCATGATGCATTCTAATCAGATATCTCAGAATACATAGCTTGCTTGAGCAGAGACAATATCATTAATTGCTCACCCCTGTAAAAGACCTAATTTGTTTTGGGAAATTCAAAATTTGTAAAAAAAAAAGACAAAGCCACATGAATCGATTGACAGCAGCAGGCTAGTGGAGAAAAAATATAACTGTTTCCTCAAAACATTCTGATTAAAACTAACATTGTTCTGCATCCCAGATGATTCTCTCTGCTGTCAAACATTCTTGTTAATGAACATCTGAGTACTTAGCTTATTGGGGATGGCGAGGTCTAGAATCCCTGCTGTTAGGGCTAATGTAAACCTCCCTTCTGGTTTTGCAGTTGTCTGCTGAGACTGATTATTATGTTCTTAAAAAAAGTTAAAATCACTCTGAAAGGGATGAGGAAAAGATGATCGTGGTCTATCACTGGATGCCCCAACAACATGACTGAGCCTTTCACTGAAAATGCATTTGGTAGACACATGCAGGGCCTTCATTATATTGCTAGGAAAGGCCAATTCCAATGCACGGACACTCACAAAAAATTCTATATTTATATATTAGTCAAAAGCCTAATCTTTAGGAGATTAGTGTTAAGGGTTACCTTTAACAGAAGAAAATAGTTAGAAATGTAAAGTAAGTACAAAGAGATAGAGAAGAAATGATATAGTTTATTTCATCTACCAACAGCTTGTTTTATATTTCAAAGACAGCAATTATGACCTCCAAAAGACAGCTCAGAGTTTTATATACTAATTTGATTATAACTGTATATATTTCTGGTCATTATTATTGTTTTCTTCTTGGAAACCATAAACTATGGTTGAATTTAGTGTTCCAAAATGCATTCGTGTGGTTAAGTTACACACATGACGCTCTTCTAAAAGCTCATGATGTCATTTTAAATTTTTATATGGAGCCATCAGCTGCAGCATGTTGGATAGTCTCAGTAAAGTTCCCGAGCGTTTGAGTCAGATCCTGCTGTTAGGCTGCTATAGAACTGGATCGACACTTTGTGAAAATGACTATGATGTAAAAACCAAGCAATTCACCTCACTTACGCAGAGCGCACAGGAGATGACACAAGGGAACAGAAAAATGGTCTAGCTAGTTTGAGATCCTGATTGCAAGAGAGGCCATGTGCAAGAGACACCTGACCAATTATATCATCTTGGTAGGGTATTTTCCTGGCCCCCAACTGGTGCAAACTGTTATATCCTCGAGCATGAGAATTTGGCACCTTTGTGTTTCTCTAACCTAGCTAATGTAACAGCATTATTATTTGCATTATAGCAGCAACTAGAAGCTGCAGGCAGGAGTCAGGCCTCATTGTATTAAGTGCTGCACAAAAAGATATTAGAATCTAATTTAAGGCAAAAAGTAACAAAAAATAAGGCAGGAACAAGGGAAGGAAGATGAGGGAAATGGTACTGAGAACATGCAGATAATTTTATTTTTTAATCTCACTAAGCTACGTGTCTCAATAGTATCTTCCATCAGCATAGCCACATAATTTTATGTCATATAAAATTGTTTTTTTCTCGTTTTGTTTGTTTTGCTTGTTTCATTGAAAGCTCCCTTGTTATGATATTATAGGATAGGACAAACAGGAGTGGTTAACTGGCAGTCTACATCTTTTATTTTATACATCTCTAGCATATCTCCTTTCATGCGTGTTTCTCTACTAAATAATCTTTAGTATTTTAAAAATTCTCCTCCTATTGAACTCCCTTACCCCCAATCAATGTTTCATATTCTATGACCTCTCAATTTCAAAATGATCATATCAGGAATGAAATGAGGTGGTCATAAGCGTACACAACCTTCACTATGAAGCATTGATTTAAACAATGGCATTATACTTTGTTTCCATATAATTCTCCATCCTTCTGACCACCATTGTCTATTGAGCAGATGCCAACATTTAGCTGACCATGTCAGGTAATATGGAACCCAACTAAGTACAAAAACCGTTTAAAAAAATCTTCCCCCCAATATATATTACTTTGTATACTGAATGTCATCTTCCATCTATCTCATTGTGTTAGCTCCTGTTGGAGTTTCCCCACAATCTCCCCTACTCTGAATTAACCTAAATATTTATGTGTTTTTTCCAAGCTATTTGTTTTGGGTGGGCAAAAGAAGTAAACTGATGGGAACAGGAGGAAAGAGAGAAAGACATAGAAAAAGCTCTACTAAGTTATCTTGTTCAATTACTAATTTCTATTATATTGGACACCTGTGTCTAATACTGATCACTGTGATATGCCACTATTTACTTCTTGCCATGCTTGAAATTGACCATTTATTCTTATTTATTGCTTCCCAATATTTATTGCTTGCTCTTATCCAGTTTTTCAGCCTCCCAACTGAATCTGGTATCATGAGTTAACTTAGAAAAAAGGGCGTGTCCTAGAATCAAGATCCTGCAAATGGAACTAGTTTTGTTTCTAATTTAGAGTGAAATTCATCTAAAGGGCCAGCGATGGGGTTTCAATGGGTCATAGCAAAAGGCCAATGCATCACTTAAGTCCCACTTTGAAGCACTAATGCAATCCCTTTGCATTTCTCTCTTACAGAATACGTGCAAGATATACACAAGAACTCAACAACACACCAATGTGTCTTTATGTTTGCAGCTTGTTAGTCAGGTACATGCACACCGTGTTTTATGTACAATGAAGGACATATCAACATGACTTACAGTTCTGATGGCTTTTAGTCATATTTTCTGAGTCCAAGGCATGATAGAATTCATATGCAGAACGGCCCAGTAGCTCTTCTGGGTGGTATCCAATCAATTCAGTAATTCTTGACCAAGAAAAAAAGGTTTTATTAGATCTCTCCTACTCCACAATGTCTATATATATTTTAAATGCTGCCATTAATTTAAGTCCTTATACCAATAGATCTGAAACATGATGTCAAGAATACATATTGGGATTTCTTTCTGGAACATATTAGGAAATACAGTATTCTTAATAATGATTTGCTGTTACCATACTTAGGGTATATCTACCCTGCCATAAAAGACCCACAGTACAGTCACAGCTGGCCCAGATCAGCTGACTTGGGATCATGAGGCTCGGGCTATAAAACTGCAGTGTAGATGTTCAGGCATAGGCCTGGCCTCTGAGATCCTCCTCCCTTATGAGGTCTCTCTGCCTTGACTCCAGCCTGAGCCTGAGTGCTACCTTTAGCCCTGAAGCCTTTGAATACTTTTATCATTCATTTCCATAGTGGTTATTAAGGCAGCCATTAAAAACACTATTTTCTCGCCAAGAGTTCCATAACAGTTGGAAAACTCACTACAGGCAAATCATTGCTTACAAGTTGTCTCACTGTCTATTACTCCAGATGGGCCTGATCCTCCACTCCTCCACTCCAGGAGCAGTGTCTGCAAAGAATAGAAGGTCCTGCCCTCTGGCTATCTACTCTGCTTATATAATTCTTATGGTTTTGACTTTAAAAACTGAACTGTAGCAAGGGATTAGCTCATTGCTTTTGGTATTTCATTTATCAAAACAAAATACACAGTAAACTAATGCCAGGAGAGACAGTAAGATTTTAAAGAAATCAGCTGCTTTACTTATTCAGTAATGTTTCTCAACAAAAAATCCATGAGGATATTTGGACTGTGTTACTAGGATCAGGAATCCACACACTATGCAGGGTTTATACAGATAGAATTGTGAAAATCTTATCTCAAAAATCAGAAGTTTCTTAAAGGATGTAAATAAGTATTTAGGAAGGATTTAGCTCGGGATATCAGAGAAATTTTAAAAAGTCTTCAAAATGAGTAGACATATCAAAATAAAGATTTACAGGCTGGGTGGGTTAATTTTAAATAAGTGTTTCTAAATTAAATTTGAAGTGCATGTAACTGTCACATGAAAAGTATTCAGAAATTCATCTATTAAAAACAGGAAACAAAGTAGATCTCAGTTAATGAGAAAACCCCCTATATACATCCATCAGCAAAGTCATATCTACTGCAGAGATTCTAAGGAACCACTAATATTTATTGTTTCATCCATAATACTCCTGGGTGACATCGTCTATTCTTTAAACAAACTGCAATAAAAACTGGGAAATTAACAGACAACAACAAAAAACAATTGACAACTCCTAGCTTGTCATAAACATTACAAAGCCAGGAAATTCAGACTTCAATGAATACTCAGTCTCCTCTCTCTTCTCGCACGTAATTGCCATTAACATTAATAGTTACACAGGCCTACAAGCAGCACAACCAAGTGCAGAATCAAACTCTCAGTTTTGTATACATGTGCTTAGGAGGGTTTGCTGCTGTTGGTCTGAGTGTTTTTCCAGTGCTCTAGGGAAAAGTATGGCTGAAGCCATAAACATCCATAAAATAGGTATACATAAATACTGCAAGAGCCAAATTAATGTGCAAGGCAGCCACCTGCAAGGCCTCCCCCATGCTAGGACCACAAATAAACTATGTGCCTTAGTATATGGTTTAATAGCTGACACTGCTGAGTCAGGTGCTTTACACACATAAACATATGGCCCCCATCCCTTGTGACCCCTTTATCTTGTCTCAGAAAAATCCATGTGCCAGATTCTGGTTTCAGTTGGGATGACTCTAGATTTACATTTGTGTAAATAGGATCAGGTCTGTCTCCTTTGTGAGGAGCCTACAGAGCTGTTTGTCCACATATCTGGGGGACCCATGATTGGGATGGATAACGTGTGCCCTGCACCCCCCTTGCTAATCATGGATATCCTGGCCAGTGCATATGGAGAGTGCTCTGCTAGAATTTGGCCCTGTAAATGCCTCCCCATACATAGGATAAGCAATTCAGCCTGTTCTATGAATACACAAGTAACCACCAGTGCATTGATTCCACTTGTTGTAAATCACATTTCTTCAAATATGTCAGAGTGGTGTGGGTTTGAAAAACATTGTTTTCTATTAATTCGCTTAGTCAGTGAATAAATATAGCATTGCCAACTCCAACATTAAAAAATCATGAGTGAGGTCCCTCCAAAATTAAGAGAGAGGCTTAAGAATAAGATGACTTTAAAATAATACATTTGGGGTTCTTTTTGTTTGCCTTCTGGTTTCTGAACCTTTATGTTGTACTTGGGTCATGTTTTCAAGCTTTCCTCTGCAACCAGGAGGGCTAAAAGTTTACTTTTTAATTAAAGCTGAAATTCTCACAGGACCCAGGGCTTTAAGTAGAATACCAAATATCATGAGACTCACAAAGTAATTGTGAATGCTGAAAATAGAGCAGACTTTGGTTGGTTTTATTTATATAACCTGTCTTCAATGGAGATGTGTTGGTATAACTGGCCACAGAATTTGGCCATGTGCACTAATTTGAATGTGTAATCCTTAAAAATTTTGAACCACTAGTACAGAATCAGCAAACAACCTAGGTGGGATTGCAACTCCATCACATGGGACAAGTTTTTAAAATTCAGAGAGTTTGAGATTTAACCCCAGTCTTCAAATATGGATTTAGAGACAGGAGGGGAAAGAAATAAAGTTTAACAGTAAAGCAAGGGACAGACACTGATCCCAATTATGCCAGTGTAAATAAAAAATTACTCCATCATCTTGAATTGAGTTACACCAGTGAAATTGACATGAGAGTCCCTGGTGCTGTAGTAATGCATAATTTTGCAATTCAAACATGGCATTTTTAGCTAGCTGCATGCTGGTTCTGTGGATTTGACCTAACTCCTCTTTCAAATCGGTTTCTAGCTAACTTCCTCATTACAAAAATCCCCTTCTTGTAGTTCCATGTTGCAGCACCACCTCTTGTAGTATGAGCCTCCAGTGAGGATGTCAAATTGAATTAGATCAGATGTAATTTTGGATTAAACTGTTGTGGCTCTGGCAACGGGAGTGTCAATGTCCTTTTGCTGAGATCAGCTAAAATGTACAAACAATATATTAAAAAAAGACCTCTCAAGAGGCTGAGTATCAGAGAACTGCACTCATGCTGTGAAAGAACAATATTGAACAGAAAGAAATTCTAAACATCCTAAATCACAGTGAAATATTACTCAAGTTTTAAAATAGCTAAATCAATTGTACTCCTTTGTTAACTAATCTGTTAACAGTTCTAGGCTTCATTGCATTTCTCTTTAAACCGTGTCCAGTACAGTGTGACTGTACTTAATTGAAAACATTTGAAGCAAGAGATTTTTCCTTTTTCTCTCACCTCTCAGAAAACTAGAATATGCTAAAAGAGCTTCATGTTTTTTTTTTTTTAAAAAAAAAGTACCATAGTATGCACTACAGAAATTCTGTATCTTCTAGTTGTTACAGGAGTAACCTTTACTTAAAATTGCAGAACCGTTTCATGCATTCTGGGGGCCGGCAGGGGTTGGCGCTGTTAATTTTCAAAATCTTAAAGCGCACAGGCTAGAGCCTTTGCAGAGATGAAAATTAGATTATCCAGTTCCATGCCACATTATGCACCAGATGTGATGCCAAATGCACCACCAGTGCTGCGTCACACACAGCCCATAACTCCATTTTAAGTTACTGGGCATTTTGTGAAAGAACATGGCATGCAGCAAATAGGTTAAATATAGGTGTCAAAAACGCTATTGGGGAGCTGCTATAGTTTAGTTTTAGACAAATCCTCCAGTTACTCTGAATAGCTTCCACAGGAATCTCCTGATTGTACAGAATCTCAGATGAACATACAGAGCATGATAAATTGTACAGTAGCAAGCAGTTAGCTTGAACCAACCAATCGTAAAGGAGGAAAGCATTTTTCTGGAAGTGTGTTGTGGGAAGGAGGGGGAGAAAAGAAAAATAAAAGGAGAAGATATGTATGTATGCTCCATGGGACTAATCAATCATTACACATGAACTAAGAAATCCTTATTACTTTGGGTTTGAACACTAGGCAGAAAATTGTTTCTCGTTCAAGCTGTGGATAGATAGCACATTTTATTTTAGTGTATTTTCATCTTTTGAGATGAAAAGCAGAGTGAAGCAAGGATGTGTTCTTGCCACTACACACTTTGGAATCTTCTTCTCAGTACTCTTGAACTGTGCGTTTAAGGACATGAAAGATGGAGTGTACCTCCACACAAGATCAGATGGGAATCTTCAACCTGTCCCGACTTAAGTCAAAGGCCAAAGTCAAAAAGGTGCTAATCAGGGAACTTCTATTAGCTGTTCTATTAGATGATGCCCTTATAGCCCACGATGAAGATCTACTACAAGAACTCAGACTGCCTTTCAAGTGCCTGTCAGGCATTTGCTCTCACCATCAGCATTAAGAAACGGTTGTATTAGGACAGGGGGTTCCACAAGATCCTTCAATCACCTTAAATGCAAACCAGCTAGAAGTAGTCCAAAGTTCAGCTATTTAGGTTCCAAAGTGACCACCAACCCCTCATTGGATGAAGAACTAAATGTTCGCATTGGAAAGGCTGCCATCGCCTTTAGCAGAGTTACTAAAAGAGTATGGAACAACTCAAAGCTTACCATCAAGACCAAAATGCTAGTGTACCAAGCTTGTGTCTTCAGCACTCTCATGTATGGTGGGGAAATATGGACAACTTATGCTCATCAGGAGAAAAGTTTAAATAGTTTCCACCTACACTGTTTATACTGCATACTCAACACCAAATGGCAACAGAAAGTCACCAATGCAGAAGTATCCAAGGACATGCTGTACAGGGAGCTATCAGAGAGAACAAGAACAACAGGATGTCCCCTGTTTCGCTATAAAGACATATGCAGGTGAGATATGGAGGAATTTGGAATTGATCCTGACCGATGGGAAATATTAGCAAGTGATTGTAAGAAGTGGCACCATCATCTCCATCAGGGTATCAAAATCCATGACAAGAGCTGGCTCCTACAGCTTGAAGAGAAAAGAGCCCATAGAAAGCAAGCAGCTCCCAACCAGGGTGGATAAAAATCGATGATATTTTTAAAAAAAATAAAAAAAATAGGATTTTTTTTATTTAAATAGGATTTTTTTGATTAAAATGCTTTTTGAGGAAAAAAAACCTATCTAAAGATAGTTTTAATTAAGATACATTATAGCTCAAAGATATCTCATCATGGAATAGAGATTACAAATTCTAAATCTACAGTACGAGACAATATATTAATGTAATGTTTAAGAAAAGTTTTGTAAATGAGTTCCAATAGTTCATGGATTAGGGACCCAATCTTATGGGGTTCCACAGGCTTCTGTATATATTATTTAGGTTAATCTTTCTATCTACCCAATGGGACTCAGTGCTCAGTGTAGAAGATACCATCAGAGATGCTTAGTTTTGCAGTTCTCAAACTGTGGTTTTGTGTCTCCAGAGATAACATGCTTGTTAACAGCAAAAATGTTTTTAAATAAATAAATAAATAAAATACATAATATATAGAGTGAGAAATAACAGACCTCAACCCTGTTGTCCCTCTGCAAATTTGTGTAGCCACAGTCAGTCCCTTACCTTTCTCTAAAAGTGCAAACTTTCAAAAAGTTCAATGAATAGAAGATTGTTGGGGGCAGAATAGATCTGGACAAGGAGAAGAAGTCGGGAGATAAATGTCAGAAGGGAGGGATAGGCAATAGAAACAAACGTGAAAGTGTTTGAGTAGTATATTCCAGAAGTCTTGAGGTCTTTCTGAATGTAGCCTTCATTGAGTAAAGAAGTAAAATGGGTGCAAGCCCAATTTAATAAAAACAATTCTTTACAGTTCACCTTTAATGAATTTAGCCTCACAACAGCCTTTGAGGTAGGGAATTTTCCATGCATGCATTTTACTAAATAGCAAAGAGGGGAAGCGACTTATCTAAGGTCACACAGTCAGTCGGTGCCTGACAGATTCAGGAACAGACCTCAGATCATCTGATTTCCAGTATTGTGCCTTAACCACAAAGCCTTGCTGTGTGTCACTAATATCCCACAATGTTTTTACTACAATTAAAAAAGGAAAGAGTAGAACAGCTCTAAAAACTACATTGATAAAATAGCAGTTGGGTCACATTTCTGCTCCCAGGGATCAGTGCTTGTTTCTTTGTTGTTTTACTGGATTCTGAGATATGTTATTACCAGAATAACTGAATTCAAAAACTGGCCCTTTGGACATAACTGAGAGAAGGATTCAGCTCATAAAACACAAGAGGCAGTCCATCAAAAGAAAAATTCCATAAATTCTTATATTTTAAAAGAGAGGTAGAAGGGATAGCAAAGTTCTTTCCCACTACTCACACCTCAACTAAAATTACTACTATTCCTCTAATTGGCAGCCATGTAACCTTTGAAATACAAATGTTAACTAATTTCAGAGTAGCAGCCGTGTTAGTCTGTATTCGCAAAAAAGAAAAGGAGTACTTGTGGCATCTTAGAGACTAACAAACACAAAGTAAGTATCAACAGGAGTGCTGTCCAAATTTTTTGTTCATTGTTGGCATCCTTTCATCTGCGAGAGACGGTGGGAATTGCAGCCTATGATGCTTGATGGTACATGGTTTGCAATGTCTCATGTGACTGAACAGTTCAATCTGAGATTTGCATGATCTTTGGCAGTTATTACAAATATAAGTATCTTGGTGATAAGTAATAGTCAGCATGGATTTGTCAAGAACAAATCATGTCAAACCTAATAGCTTTCTTTGACAGGTAACAAGCTTTGTGGAGAGGGGGTAAGCAGTAGATATGGTATATCTTGACATTAGTAAGACCTCTGATACTGTCTCGCATGATCTTCTCATAAATAAACTAGGGAACTACAACTTAGATGGGGCTACTATAAGGAGGGTGTATACCTGGTTGGAAAACCATTCCCATAGAGTCATTATCAATGGTTAACAGTCAAGGTGTGCCTCTAGGGAAGCCTTGAAAAAAGCATACTGATTGCAATAATCCAATCTGGAGATAATAAGGACATGTGATTGAGACAGGTCATTCTAGTAACAGATGGGGCAAAGTTATCTAGCTAGCCACAGAAAGTGTTTTTTGTGGCTGATGCTATGAGAAATTCTAGTGTGAGTGAGGAGTGTAGAAGGACTCCTATACCGTAGATTGTTAAAATAATCTGGAGATAGACATCCTCAATTAGAGGAGATAGTACGGAGGTGACAAGCTCTTTCAAGTATTTCCCTGTAAATTTCCCCGTGTAACCTCCATCTTGTTTGGAGTTAGCTCCAGTCAACAACTTCTCATCTATGTGCTGATACTGGCCAGATATTGGGACAGCTGGGTGATAGTGGTGTTGTGTGTGATGCAAAGATAAACAGAGTTGATTGCTCTCTGCTCATAATTGCGATTTATATCATTAAGTCTCACAATTTGTCCCAGCAGCTGCAAGCAGATACTGAATAGGTCACAAGAGAGGAATGAATCTTACAGTACACTCCAAAGGTGTCCTATTGGTAAAGAAGTGGTTGCCCATCAGTACAGGCCTCAAGAAAAATTAAGACCATTTCAAGGATTTTCCCTACCAAATGTCTGATGCAGAAGAGAAATATCCCATAAGTAGAAATTTCAATTGCTACTAAGAAGCCTAGGAGCATGATGAGTGTAGAGGTTTGCCCCTTATCTACTGATAACAGGAGACCATCCATTGATAACGGGAGACCATCCTTCACCTGTCAAAACAGATTCATAAACAGAACTTTAAGTACCATTTAAAATGAAAATTGCTAAATGAATATTTTCACAGCAGCCAGCCAGTCATGGCATACTTTCGCAGGTACAGTGGTATCGACTGTTTTTTGTATTGCACATACATGAAGACTACTGTAATAGAAGAGCCACTTTCTGAGTGTACTTCATGGCACCTATTTTCCATTTGAGCATGGTCATCTTTGTTTAGACTCCAAGACAAAACTGTTGCAACATGCCCTCAAGTTGGATGCCTTTTGATGTTCTGATATCATCACATGGAGATGTGGCAATTGAAGTCATGACAAGATGATGTTGCATCAGCCCTGTGATGTTACACCCCCTATTCTTCATAGAAATATCGTTATGATATGAATATGGCCTAAGATATATTTTATGCAAGATGGGTCTTGTAAGGTATCATTGGAAAGGTTATAATGCACTGAATGTGATTATCCAATTTGTATGCATGTATCCTTTCTGTATCTAAAGTTAGGAATACTGACTATGTAACAATTATAACTGTGGGTGTACCTGGGAGACACCCACCAGACAACCAGCCATCACAGCCTTGATGGGCCATTACAAAGAAACAACAAGACTGTGAAGATACTAATCTCTCTCCTTCCTGAGAGGCATCCTGGGATGTAGCTGTGACACTACCAGGTCAGGTAGTCCTGTCACCTATACAAAATATCACCTTCGACATTGCTGGTACTTTTCCTCTGTAGGGGGATGGGGACCAAACTAAGGTTTCCCACTTTAGGTAAATCCCTTTTAAGGCTGGAGAGGGGGTTAATCTGGACTCTCCTCCATTGCCTACCCAAGAAGAAAGACTGCTGAAAGTACCTGGAGGGACAAAGGACCTAATCTGAGGGGAAAGGCAGGGGTGAGTCCAGACTGAGATAGGGGGTCCAGTCTGTAAGAAGAAATAACTGGAACTCTACACTACAGAAACTCTGCAAATTGTCTAAAACAACATTTAGGGTGAGAAATTACTTCTTGAAACCAGTCTCTAAGATCTTAAGCTTAGTATGCATGTTTTCTTTTATTTGCTCAATAATCTGCTTTGTTCTGTTTGCTATCCCATATAATCACTTAAAATCGGCCTTTTATGGTTAATACATTTATTTTGTTTATAACATAACCCAGTTTGTGCAATTCATATCTGGGGGCAGGGGGGCAAGAAGCTGTGCATATCTCTCTTCACATTGAGGGAGAGGGTGAATTTTTATGAGCTTGCGCTGTGCAGATCTTTCTATACAGTGCAAGACAATATACCTTTGGGTCTGCACTCCAAGAGAGGTGGGCACCTGATTGCTGGGGCAAGTCCCTTAAACTGAGTCTTCCCAGAGCTGATCTTGGTGTCTGTGTCTTTCTGCAGCTGGGTGTGGCCCTGCCTGTGTGTATGCTAGAGGAGGCTTAAGAGCCTGGCTCAGCAGGAAAGGATAAAGGGGGCCCAGGCTGTTGAAACAGGTGGGCTCAGTGGTATCCCAGTACATCAGATGGCACCTTAAAGAGGGGCAACCTGTCACAAGCCCCTTGGGATGCTTTTAATGACTTATAAGTAGGGAGTAGCCTTTGAAAAATGGGTTGAATGGCTGCATTATTTTTGCCCAAACTAGATCATGAGCAAACATTTTTGTTTTAAGAACTATCATGATGCATCCAATTCAGATCTCTCAGAACAAAACATTCCACTTACAAACAATTCTGTTCATAATGTGTGTTATTTTCAGGTGGCTTTTTCCTTCCTTGGTTTGTAATTCCAAGAGACATTAAAAATACAGTGACTTCTCAAAGGTCAAGGCTAAGGGCTAAAAAAAATGTGGTGAAGTCCCCCCACCCCCACTCCAATGTTTCTATCAGGTTGAAAATGTAATTGGTAAGGTGTGCAAATGCCACTGAAATCCAAAATACAATTAGGCACACAAGTTCATAAATTTTAAGGTTGGGAGGAACCCTTGTGATCATCTGACATCCTGTACAACACCAGCCAATTTCCTGGTGACACCATCCTTGCAGCCAGGCATTCACCTCCAGGATGTATCTGTCTCTGACTGGGCCCCTACCCTTGACCAGAAGATTTGAAGAGACAATCAGCTGTGCTCCCAACTCCTTCACCCTTACTCCCAGAGCCCTGTAGTTACTTCTGATCTGTTGAGGATCATACCTCGCAGTATCATTAGTGCCAACATGGATGAGTAGCATGGGATAGTAGTCAGAGGACTGGATGATCCTCGACAATCCCTCCATAATGTCTCGGATATGGGCCCCTGGCTGGCAGCATACCTCGCGGGATGCCATGTCAGGGCAACAGATGGGTGCCTCCGTGCCCCTCAAAAGAAAGTCACCAACCACCACTACCCTACATTTCCTCTTGGGAATGGTGACTGCAATCCTCCCAGCCTTGGGGTTACATGGCTTCTCCTCCTCCATCTTTGGGGGGTGATTCCTCATCGCTCGTTGCCAGGGCAGCATAATGGTTTTCCATTATGGGTTGGGAGTAGGGGTGGAGCACTGCCTGGTGCCAGAAGTAACCAGCAGCCAGCGTCCTCCCTGTGACTAAGCCATATCTTCCTCTCCCGTTGGTGTGACAGCAGTTCTCTGTAGTTGGATAGCCTCCTCTGCCTTGGATGTCTCCATATGAGCATGGATGCTGCTCAGCCTAGCCACCTCCTTCTGTAGCTCTCCCACCTGTGTCCTGAGAGATTCCACCAGCAGGCACCTTTCGCACTGGATGGTCCCCACAGCCTGGCTTTCTGAGAGTGGGAAATGCAGGCCACAGTTTCTGCAAATCCACACCAAGATCTGGGTAGAGGCATCCAGGGTAGGTTGTCTGTCTAGATACAGGTGCAGGTGGAGGAGACAGGAGCAGCATTGGTACTAGTGATGCAGTGCTTCCTAATCATAGTGATTATATTATGTCTCCCACCCACAAACTCCGTCCCAAACTCCCGTTTGCGGTCCCTTGTTCACAGTCCCCTGTTCACTAGCTCCCCTTGGTTGCTCAGCCTCTGGTTTTTAAGGCCTTCTCTATTAGGCCAGCCCTACCCCCTCGTTAATCACACAGGGGGAGGGTGATCACAAGGCTGATCAAGGATGATCTCCTCACCTCAGTCCCTGCAAAAATCATGGAGCAGGGCCTCAAAGAAACCATTTTGAACCACTTGGAGGAGAGAAAAGTGATCAGGAACAGTCAACATGGATTCACCAAGGGCAAGTCATTCCTGACCAACCTGATATATGGTGAGATAACTGGCTCTGCGGATATGGGAAAAGCAGTGGATGTGATATATCTTGACTTCAGCCAAGCTTTTGATATGGTCTCCCACAGTATTCTTGCCAGCAAGTTAAAAAAGTATTGATTGGATGAATGGACTATAAGGTGGATAGAAAGCTAGCTAGATCGTCGGTCTCAGCTGGTAGTGATCAATGGCTCCATGTCTAGTTGGCAGTTGGTATCAAACAGAGCGTCCCAGGGGTCAGTCTGGGGCCGGTTTTGTTCAACATCTTCATTAACGATCTGGATGATGGGATGGATTGCACCCTCAGCAAGTTCTCAGCTGACATTAAGCTGGGGGCAGAGGTAGATATGCTGGAGGGTAGAGAGAGGGTCCAGAGTGACCTAGACAAATTGGAGGATTGGGCCAAAAGAAATCTGATGAGGTTCAACAAGGACAAGTGCAGAGTCCTGTACTTAGGACAGAAGAATCCTATGCATCGCTACAGGCTGGGGACCAACTAGCCAAGCAGCAGATCTGCAGAAAAGGACCTGGGGATTACAGTGGATGAGAAGCTGGATATGAGTCAGCAGTATGCCCTTGTTGCCAAGAAGTCTAAGAGTATATTGGGCTGCATTAGTAGGACCACTGCCTGCAGATCAAGGGAACTGATTATTCCCCTTTATTTGGTACTGGTGAGGCCACATCTGGAGTATTAGGTCCAGCTTTGGGCCCCCCACTACAGAAAGGATGTGGACAAATGGAGAGAGTCCAGCAGAGGGCAATGAAAATGATCAGGGGGCTGGGGCACAAGACTTATGAGGCGAGGCTGAGGGAACTGGGCTTGTTTAGTCTGCAGAAGAGAAGAGTGAGGGGGGAAATCTGATAGCAGCCTTCAACTACCTTAATGGGGGTTCCAAACAGGATAGAACTTGACTATTCTCAGTGGTGGAGGATGACAGAACAAGGAGTAATGGTCTCAAATTGCAGTGGGGGAGGTCTAGGTTGGATATTAGGAAACACTATTTCATTAGGAGGGTGGTGAAGCACTGGAATGGGTAACCTAGGGAGGTGGTGGAATCTTCATCCTTAGAGATTTTTAAGGCCTGACTTGACAAAGCCTTGGCTGGGATGATAGTTGGTGTTGGTCCTGCTTTGAGCAGGGGGTTGGACTAGATGACCTCCTGAGGTTTCTTCCAACCCTAAACTTCTGTGATTCTATGATCCAGGAAACAAAGGCTCAAACACAATCCCAGCTGACCTTTTAACTGAAATAACTTGAAAGAGAAGGAAAAACACAAACAGCCAAACAAACTCACTCACCCCAAGAATAATACTCACACCTTGTTCGTTCAGCAGGGGGATTTCCTTTTTCCAAACTGCCCTGTTTGCGGTCCTCTGTTCGCTATAAGTCAGTGCTATACATTTTTTCAATAGCAACATCTTGTTTTTAAATGATACTGCAACAACTTCAGTTTTTCAAATAATTTTTTTAAATGATCTCACCACAACATTTCATGAGCCAAATTTTCAAAGGTGCTACATAAGTTGTACTCAAGGAATTTCCCTGTGGGAACTTAGCTTTTGAATGTGTATGAGTGTCGGGATGTTGCACACAATCAAGGTCATATAGAAACTTTGAAGACAATTTAGAACTCTCTTTTGACAATCAGGTAATTTCTGTTAATTCTAAGAGCTCCCCACACATCCACCCCTGGATACTTTCAAGCACATGGTGCTCATCTACCTGTGTGCTTCACATTCAGTCTGCTCTTCACTGCTGAGAGGCAGGATATCACTAGCCCTAGCCCTTGCATTCATTCTCTGAGAATTCCAACATCTTTTTAAAAAGCAAAAGTAAGGCAGCTACCTCCTATTACACTACTGCTTTCTCCCTGTCCAAGCAGAGTAGACTGATGTTGCAATGTTCAGAGTATATTTCTAATAATGATATGTTTGCTACTAAGTCTGAAGGAGGCAATGACCTCAGTCACAAGTTGCCTTTATCCAATCATATGGTAAATTTCTAATCTTTCTTACATTTCGTAGCTGCCAAAATTACTCACTTCTGTGGCTGCTTCACAACATTATGGAAAGTACTAAAACTGTTACTTGCAACCATTTAAGAGTCTTCAAAGCACCAAAGAAATTAACTAACCCAATCCTGCACACACTTATGCATGTGCTTAACATTAAGCATGTGTCAAGTCCCAATGACAACCATGCTGACTTCAATGACACTGCTCCTGTGTTGCTTGCATATGGCTACACTTGCAGATGTCGAGCGCTGGGAGTTAAACCAGCCTTCGGAAACCACAGCAGGGAAAATGCTGCTGAGTGTTTACACAGTCAGTTGCAAGAGCACTGGCATGGCCACATTAACATAGGGTGACCAGATGTCCTGATTTTATAAGGACAGTCCCGATATCTGGGGCTTTGTCTTACATAGGCGCTTATTATCCCCCATCCCCTGTCCTGGTTTTTCACACTTGCTGTCTGGTCACCCTACATTAGCAGCTCTTGCAACGCCACAGAGAGCTATTCCACTATTCCACTGTGGTAGCTATTCCACTGTGCAAGTGGCTGCAATGTGCTTTTCAAATGTGAAGTGTGACAGGGAGTGTGTTGTGCATATGTGGAAGGGAGAGAGAGGGGGTTTTTGGGGGGGCTGTGAGAGTGTCAGCATGCTGTCTTGTAAGTTCAGACAGCAGCAGAGCCCCCTCCCCCACCGTCTCTCTCACACACACTCACAACAGCAGCATTCCACAGTAATGGTTTGCTTTGTCCCGTAGCAGATAAGGAAACAGAGCTTTGAAAGGGGATATCCACATTCCTGCAGCCAATTTCAAAACAATGAGAAAAGTGGCCACTTGACTTCAGGGGGATTATGGGACGTTTCCAGAGGCCAATCACAGCACAGTAATGCAACACCTTGTCCACACTGATGCCAGGGTGTTTCAGCTGGGGTGCAGCAAGCTCTATGCTTCTCGTGGAGGTGGATTACCAGGAGTGCTCCAGCTGCAGAGTCCAGGTGCTCTATGTGCCTTGCCAGTGTGGACACATCGGGAGTTAAGGCGCCCGGGGCTGCTTTAATGCGCTCTAACTTGCAAGTGTAGCCAAGCCCTAAGTGTTTGCAAGATTGGGACCAACACAGTCAACAAGTATAACCTGGAGTCAGAGTCAGTAGAGGGCAGAAATATTAACCCAAAAGTTAAAAGTTTGAGACAAGACTTTTGGTCCTGGGTCATTAAGTCAGAATCACCAGAAAAGTATATGCTCTTGCAAAATTAAAAGGGGAGGAATAAACATCGAAGATTAATTGCCCTTTCACTTGGCAAAAGAAATGCATCTCTGCTTTATAGCTGTACCAAACCTCTTACAGAACTCTTACAAATTCTCCATTGGAAAATACTATACCTATGGGATTAGCCAGCTGGTAAAATACTGACCCAAGTGACCCAGCACCTAATTTGTATCCACAAAATATGGAAAGCACAAGAGTAAGGGCTGTAGGAATAAGCCCATATATTAACTCACTTTTAAAAAACAACAAAAATGGATTTATGTTACCAGTAAAGCTCTTAAGAACTAAAGGGCTAATGATACTGCTCTGAATTGTCTCATCTGCTACCAGTGAGCTTGCAATATTCTACTTGCCAAGAGAGTATATTTATTTATTTTTAATGTGACAGAAAATCTCATTTTCCCCCCTTATCAATCATCATGGTAAAGGGCCAGGGAGCAGATTTTGGTCCAATTCAGAGGTAAGCATAAGTGAGCCAAGTAGGGTTGCCAGGTATCGGGTTAAAAGTCCGGTTGGCGGCACAGTAGGGGCTAAAGAAGCAGCCGGCATAGCCTTATGGCCCCTAGGCACAGGGGAGGACTGAGCGCCAGCTCTGCAGCTCCCACTGGCCAGGAACCATGGCCAATGGGAGCTGTGGAGGTGGCGCCTGCAGACAGAGGGAGTGCACAGAGCCGCCTGGCCATGCCTCTACCTAGGGGCTGCAGAGACATACCTGCTGCTTCCGGGAGTCATCTGAGGTACGCACAACTCGGAGCCTGCACCTTGAGCCTCCCATGCCCCAGCCTGGACCCCCCTCCTGCACCCTGAACCCCTCATTTCTGGCCCCACCCTGGAGCCCGCACCCCCAGCTGGAGGTATCACCTCCTCTCACACCACAACCCCCGGCCCCAGCCCAGAGCCCCCTCCCACACTCCAAACCCCTCATCGCCAACCCCACCCCCACCCCAGAGCCCACATCCCCAGCCTGAGCCCTCACCCCCTCCCACACTCCAACCCCCTGCCTCAGCCAAGTGAAAATGAATGAATGAGTGAGGGTGGGGGAAGCGAGTGACAAGAGGATGGAGTGAGCAGGGACGGGGCCCTCAGAGAAGTGGTGGGGTAGGGCAGAGGGCAGGGTGTTCAGTTTTGTGCCACCCTAGAGCCAAGAGGACACTTATGTTGGTGTACATTACACCTCCTTCCAGTCCTTCCTGGTCACGCATGTTACACCAATTTAGATTCAATCTAGACTAGTGGTCACTAACCAGTTGATCGTGATCGACTGGTCGATCCTAGAGGCTCTTCCAGTCAATCGTGATCTCTGGTGGTGCAATGTGCTGCCGCTAAGACAGGCTCCCTGCCTGTTCCAGCCTCACGCTGCTCCTGGAAGCAGCCAGCACAGCCCCACGGGGCAGGGGGTTCTCCCTCCGTGTGCAGCTCCTGCCTGCAAGCACCGCCCCCCCACAGCTCCCATTGGCCAGGAATGGGGAACTGTGGCAATGGGAGCTGTGGAGGCAGTGCTTGCAGAGAGGGGCAGTGTGCAGAGCCACGTACCCCCCGCCCTCTCTCTGGGGTCTCAGGGGCGTGCTGACCCCTTCCAGGAGTGGCATGGGGCCAGGATAGGTAAGTAGCCTGCCTTAATGACAGCCACACTGCGCCACCAACTGGGAACTGCCGGAGGTAAGTGCTGCCCGACGGGAGGCCGCCCCTCATACCCCCTCCTGCGCCCCGAACCCCCTCCTGGACCCTAACCTCCAACCGAGCCCCCTCCCAGAGCTAGCACCCCCATACCCTTTCCTGCACCCCAACCTCCAGCTCAGAGCCCCCTCCCAGAGCCAGCACCCCCATACTCCCTCCTGCATCTCAACCACCAGCCCTGACCCCCCTCACAGAGCCAGCACCCCATACCCCCTCCTTCACCCCAACACTCTTCCCCAGTCCAGAGCCCCATCCTGCACCCAAACTCCCTACCAGAACTTGCACCCCTCATCCTCTCCTGCACCCCAACCCCCTGCCCCAGGCTCAGCCCAGAGCCCGCTTCCACACTGCGAACCCCTTGGCCCCAGCCCAGAAGCCGCACCCCCTCCCAAATCCCAACCCCCTACCCCAGCCCAGTAGAAGTGAGTGAGGGTGGGGGATGGAGTGACGGAGAGAGGGGGGATGGAGTGAGTGGGGCAGGGCTTTGGGGAAGGGGTGGGGTAGATCCTGGGTGGCCCTTAAATTCAAAAAGCGATCTTGGATATAAAAAGGTCGGAGACCACTGCTCTAGACTCACCTCCATAATCTCACATGCATTTACCAACATGGATTTTACAATCTCCCCCTTGTGCATCACATTTTAATTTGACCCTCTGTGTCTAAATTGGTAAATTTTAATTACAGTTTTCCAAGGCTGTGTGGAGATTACAGTTGCCATGGGTAGGAAAGAAAGGGATTGTCTCCCCACTGTATGAGACCATATGGAAACTCCTCTCCTAGTGTTCAGTGCGGGTTGGAGAACTATGGTACAGGAAACTAGCCACCCACTGAAGGAATCATCCCTGTTTAACCTGTTGATTCCAAATTAGAAATCCAAATGGATACTGACATTGCTCAAAACTGTTCCTCTCCAGGTCTGCAGGAACAGCCAATGGAAGAATTTCACTCTTGTTAGTGTGAAATAATTTAACCTGTTCAAATACAAAGAACGCTGCGAAGGAAGACTGTTGTTTCCTATTAATTGGTTGTTTTGTTAATAAAGATAAATCAGAAACCTCCTACGGAAGGAACAGTCAGTAGACTCTTTACCTGTCATCACAGTAGGTAAATTTCATGTCCATGCTATGGCGACTCAAGAAAGTCTTGCTATCCAGTGGGATATCCATGTTTGACGGGTGCTGAATGGGTTCACACATTATTATAAGGCAGGTGAGGAGAGGCTCCTTATACCCACACAGGGTGCGAGGAGGGCAAGTGTTATACACCTTAACTTGTCCAGTGCAGTGCAAGACCTGAAACAAATAATGATTTTATAACAGGACATTAGTTTAAAAGACTAGTTTAAAAGACTCTGAAAAGACAGTCTGACTTTCATCAATAAAACTTGTTATGGCTAAAATGTGATACCTTCCATGTGGCAGATTTGAGGTTTACAGTTCTACCTCTGTTGGTAACAGTGCATTTCATTCTCATGAAGAAGTCACGCTCTGTGGATATCTCTTTGCTTTTCTTTCCAAAGCCTGGACCTAAGGTGAGGGAAAAAGGCAAATTCTTGACCATTATATTTTTTGCGGGGGTTAGGGGATGTTTGCGTTGCTTTTTAAAATTCTCTCTTTTGTTTTTATGCATAAAGGATTTGTAGATAACAGATTCTTTGGTTCTCAAATTACCACCTTCCACATCAAGACCTGTGCCCTGCATACTCTTGGTTTAAGTAATATTTAGCACTAGCGTGAAAAATAAATCCACTCCTAGGGTAAAGTATTAGACCTTTCTGGCACTTTAGTCCCATTGAATCCCATGCTAAGTCCCCAATCATGCAAACTACTTCATGTGGGAAGACTCCTGTGCCCATGCGCAGCCTCACAGAATCAAGCAGGACTCTGTACAAGTGCAATGATCCACCCATGCAGAGTACTTTGCACAGGTTTGGGGGGTAAAGATTTAAATGGCACAGGAGCCCTGTTCATTTTTAACCCGTATTTCAGCTTGTGGTACATAATCTTTGTGAACTATTGCAAGTGAAGATGTTACGTCTGTTTTAGGTTGGAAACAAGAAAGCACCAGAACACACCATTCTTAGTGCTGTTATATTTAATCACAAAGTTTTAAAAACAGTGGAATGCCAAATACTACTCCAGGTGTTAACATTCCCATTTGACCGTAGCCACTATCTAACTTCTGTTATCTGTTAGTTGCTTTATTGGGGTGTTTAAAAGGCAAAGAAGAAAAATACATCAAAGATTTTAACTTTTTTCTTACCAGTTTTCAAACTCAGATTCTCTCGAATTTCCTCATGGTCACATGGGTGAGTAAAGTCATATATGCTATGTCCAGTTAATTCCACCTGTTCAGAAAACAATACATATATTTAGCCAAAAGTGAGGAGAATAAATAAAATTTAATAATACAGAAGACTATTTTGGAATACTGATTCATTCAATGCAATCAAAGAAAAGGCAAAAGCAATACAACATGATTCATCTTTTCTTGATGATAATTTCAGTTCTTCACATTCTTTTACCTGTTTCCTCAAGGTATGATTTCTCTGCGGCATTTTTGAGGATATTTTGGGTAACAACAAAATAATTCTAAAGCTTAGAACTATAAGCTAGATAGCCTCAACAAACTAATCAGTCAGTGAAACTAAGTCTATTTACACCAACTGAAGATCTGGCCCTAAAATATTAAAAACAGATATGATAGGCAGTCTATTGGAGACACAAATTGCCAAATTCAGGCCCGGTGTGTGCAACTGTCATAGTGTGCATATAAGCAATAATTTTAGACCACTCTTATTTATCAGCTATTATTTAGATTCTATACCCTGTAGATTCAGTTGTGCATTTTGATTTAACCCTTAAACTGACTGGTAACTCACTTCACCAATGTGAAGGGCCTGATCTGAAGTCAATGACAAGACTTCATTGACTTCAATAGCCTTTGGATCCAACTGATAACATCCAAGTAATCAGACTTTATGTGAGAGAAGGGCAAGGGGACACGGGGAACATGGCACCACAGCTCTCCCACACATGCTGCAGTCACTGCTCCAGTCTCTGGACTGGAATGGCAGCTACAGCTCCTGAATGCCATGTGCAAGGTATGTAAGGACCACTGGATTAGAGCAAGATAGATCCTGTGGCCCTTAGCTTTGTTTGTCACTGGCCCATCTTCTCACAGTCTTTGTAGGGCCACTTGCCTATCTTGGGGTACAAGTGGTGCTGAGCAACCCCTGCACAGCCACTCCTCCCCCTGCACTTATGGCAGTCAATGGCCTCCCACGCCACAGGTGAATCTTAGCATAGGCAGTGCCTCAGACACTGGGGCCCTTTGGTCCCGCCTCTTCTTCCCCTGTGCACATAACAGTTTAGTTCCTGCTACAATATTTTGGTGTAATTTCAGCGGTTGGGTTTTGTGCATGGGTGCTGGGTGCTGTTGGTGGCCTGTAACACACAGGAGGTCAGACTAGAAGATCTGGTGGTCCCTTCTGGCCTTAAACTCTATAACTCTATGACATTAAAAAAAAAACCACCTCCAAACCCCAAACAAACCACTCCCCCCCCCCATCAACAAAATTTGTGAACAGAGGCCAGTCTTGTAGTCTCCAAATCCAGGGCCTAGCAGGCCAAATGGAAAATGGTGTTCCAGAGAGGAGAACCCTTGCCTGAGGATATGCTGCACCCACGCACCTCAGTTTTAAACTGACAGGCTGACAGCTCAAAGTGCTGATTCAGAGTGCTGCAGTGTCACACAGGGGCTACATTTGCTCACTATGTCTTTCACGGAATGAGATCGAGCTTTATTAAGCAGAATTTGAGTTAGTCAGAGGCACGGTGGAGACAGAGAAACTATGTCAAGGTTTCTAGGAATTATGTTACAAGGGCAGCTCTTTGAAAGCAGTAAGGAACAGGCTACCTGTGTAAGGCCCATGTATTTGTTGATGTTCTCTGACAAAAAGATCATATCTCCATCCTGCGTCACCACAGCAATAAATCCCTCCAAAGCTTTCAGGTACAAGTTGTCTATCGGCTGGTCTGTCTCTAGATCACTCTCATTGTCAGCACATACTGAAATAAAAAGAAAACGGCCAAACAAACAAAAAGATCAGTTTTCAGAGCCATCATTTTTCTACTTACTTTCTAATCACACCAAATAGCCACATGCTTTTCTGATGCCGTATGCTGGTTATTGAAAAACCCTCTGTGTACATTCTCTTGGGGAGGAGAACAACTGGGTGGGCCATCTGCATTGGGTCTGAAGGGGACATGTCCATCATTAGGAAGAGAGAAGACATCTTTTGTAAAGGTGAAGAAACACTTACCTTATAGTAACTGTAGTTCTTCAGAAAGTGTTGTCCATATATATCACTGTTGGTGCACATGCACCCAGTGCATTTACATTCAGATTCTTTTGGCTAGCAGTGTCCTTTGGGGGCCACAGCTGTAACGTGAATGTCCTTGTGCCTCTAATTGATGACATAAAGGGAGGGGCAATCCCAGCTGCGCCTCAGTTCCTTCACCAATATAGAAACCAGGTGTTGTCAGACTCTCTGTGGTAGTGGGGAAAGAGGACGGCTCACGGAATAGATATGGGCAACATATCTTGAAGAACCACAGTTACTGTAAGGTAAGTAACTATTTCTTCTTCTTCTTCTTCTCCTCCTCAGAGTCCTTGCCTATATATATTCCACTCTTGGGACTCACAAGCAATAACCTATCTCATAAGAAATGGGCACTAGGAGCCTACCTAAATAATGAACAAAGCATGGCCCTATCAAAATTAACATCAGATTTTGACACTTCCACTATGTAGTAAAACTGGGCAACTATGTGCACTAGACCCTAAGTTCAGCTCTCTGGTACTGGAATATTTCTCAAAGCAGCAACAGAAGCTGCTTGCACTCTTGTAGAGCGAGCTGTCACTCTCACTGGTGGGTCTATATTTCCTAACTCATAGCACAGTCTGATATGAATAGAAATCCAGTTAGAAAGTCTCTTTGTTGAAATGGCCTGACCTTTCACTCTGTCCCCATAAGGTATCAACAAACTCAGGATACCCTAAATGGCTTAGTTCTGGCTTTGTAGAAAGAGAGTACCTAAGAACTTCTAGGGCATGAGGCTTAGCCTTACCTTTGTTGGAATGTGGCTTGGGGAAAAACATAGATGGGAGTATAAAACTTTGTTTAGATAGAAATCAGAGACTACCCTGGCAAAAAACTTTGGGTGAGGTCTCAAGGACATCTGGTTTTTACACATAGGGGCCCTTGCACTAGTGCTTGCATCTCTCCTAGCCTTATGGAGGATATTATTGCTCCCAGGCAGGCTATTTTGATGAAAAAGTGATCATATAGCTAATGGTGCAAAAGGTGGGCCCATTAACTCTGTCAGTACAATATTTAGATCCCAAGGAGTGGGACATTCCCTGACTGGGAGATAAACCCTCATAAGGTCTTTTAGGAACCAAGGCACCAGAGGGCATGAAAATGTGAAATACCTCTATATTGTCCTGGGGGAACATGCACTGACATATCCAGGTGATAACTACTTGGCTGATACAGAGACTTCAACCACCCTTGCATGCACTGAAGATGAAGTCTGTCATGCTGCATTATGTAGGTGGAGGAGTCTATTGTGTCCTAAAAGTCTGAGACAAGGCCTCACCAATATCTTGGGATGAATTTGTAGGTAAATGGGACAGGTCTTGCAATCTCTCTTGTGGAAGATAAGCCATTTGAGATATTACCTCTAGCTGGAGAGGCAACTGTACGGTACATTGGATGGAGAGATTTTTTTAGGTTCAAGAACCAAAACTGCCTCAGCCATGCTGGAGGTACACCATGATTATCCCTTGAATGGAAATTAGTATTGACTTTTCACCTCTCCAGGTCTAAGAGAGAACAGAGACCATTGAATGGGTCAGCTAGCTGTTGATGCAACTTTTTTTGGCTAAAGAGGTTAAAGAGACTAGCAGATTTTCTGTACAAGATAAACTTATACTTATCCTGAGATAAGTGATGGTTAAATGTATAAGAATGTACTTGGTGTTTAAACCTCATGAAAACTAGTGGGATGTTACTTGCATTTTTTTCACTTATTTGTATCCTGTTATAATATAGTAGCAAACATTTACATTGTGTATACCCCGTAACTAAATAACCTATCATATAAGCCACCAAAGAAGAAAGAAGCCTTGTGGAATGCAAATGAAGAACTTTAACAGAAAAGTGCTAATTTCAAAGCCAAGTGGTCATTGTATGTGATGTTTGGAGCTCAAAGACTCAAAATGCATTCCTTACTCTCCGTAATCAAAGGAAAAGTTCACATGTAAAGTGACACTATCCGTTTGATTTCTGCGAGAAGCAGCTATAAGTATGGATTCAAGGAAGGATCCTGCATCTATGGACAATTTGGACTCTTACAGGGAAGGGTACCAGATGCAAAGCAGAGAACCCCAGAGACAATATGGGCTTCCTGAAAAGACTTTTGGGAAACTGACAGTTTATTACATCACTGCCACCATTTGAAATTACAAACTCTGACTCACCTGTGCAAATATTTTCCCTGCTTTAACCTCTCAATAACTTTCATTTCCTTTTCTTAGCTAATAAACTTTTAGTTAGTTTACTATAGAATTGGCTACTAGTGTTATCTTTGGTATAAGATCTAGAGTACCAACTGATCCGAGGTAAGTGACTGGTCTCTTGGGACTGGAAGCAACCTAAATGTGATGTGATTTTTGGTGTAAGTAATCATTTTATCACAAAATTCACTTTGTCTGGGTGGCAAGATAGATTGGCGAGTCTATGGGAACTGTCTGTGACTCCATGATAAGACTGGTATAGTGATCCAGGAGTTCCTATTTGTCACTGGCTTGGTGAAATCTAATTATAGAACACACCATTAGTTTCGGGTGTCTGCCCTGTTTTCTGACAGTCTGCCCTGAGCTAGGCACTCACAACCATGAGCCATTCCAGACAATGTGACAGAAGCTTGTCTGCAAATTTCGATATGAAATCTCAATTCATATAATTGTGCTTTACCAACAGGGCCTGGTAATTGGCGATTCTCATTTGGAGCTGTGATGTATAATTTTTCTATCTTTGGATATTGCTTTTTGTTGAATGTCTTATAGTCATCTAAGTCAAGGCAGATGACATAGGTACCACAGTCTCCTCAGGGGATGTGGATGAGATGAATGCTAGGATGGGATGGTTTTCTGTCTGAGACTCTCACCAGAGCCATGACCATTCTATTCAGCAGACCGTGGATCAGACTATGCTGGTTGTAGAGTCCCCTTGTGAGATGGATAAGGTGACCTAGCTCTGGACTGAGATGTAGACTCTGTCTTTCTAGCATGACTCATTCCCCTTAGAACCTACTAAGGCCAAGGGTGTTGGGAAGCATAAGAGGCAGGTGGGCAAGGGGAATACTATAACACACCAGGGAATACTATAACTCTTTGAGATTCTATAGGCTAAAATAATTAAACTAAGTCTTTGACTCCCTCTCAGGTGTATACTTGCCTTAATGCCCAGACCTCAGAGAACAAGTGAATGAAACCTTTTTACTGCCCTCAGAGCCTGAGGAGGAGAATGAACAGTCATCCTGGAGAGGAGAAACTGTACCAGCTGATGTGCTGGGAGACGCCTCAGACTGAACTCTGATCAATACTGCTTAAGTACTCAGTACCACTGGAGCTGGCTTCCTCCTTCCCCAGGGAGTCTCAACCCCCACTCAGCTCCAGAGCCCACCTCTACCCCACCTCTTTCTGCCCCTGTCCCACTTCTTCCTGCCCCAGTTCCGCCCCTCCCCCAAGCATGCTCCATCCCTGCTCCTACCCCCAGCGCCTCCTGCACACTGCGGAACAGCTGATTGCAGTGGGCAGGAGGCATGGGGCAGGATGGGGAGGAGTTGATCGGTGGGAGCACTGGAACACCCACAGAGTCGGTGCCTATGCTCAGTACCAGTGTAGGAGCAATGGTTGGTACTAGGCGAGGCACCTTCACTACTGCTAATAGCAGAGAATCTGGTACTGAAGAGACGAGTAGGTGTTCTTTACAATTCTTCAGTACTGAATATGTTGGTTCCACAGACAGCTGAGAGGATGACATCAGTATTGGGGTGGGTAGTACTGGGGGACTCAGTGACATAAGAACGGCCGTACTGGGTCAGACCAAAGATCCATCTAGCCCAGTATCCTTTCTTCCGACAGTGGCCAATTGCCAGTTGCCCCAGAGGGAACGAACAGAACCGGTAATCATCAAGTGATCCATTCCCTGTTGCTCATTCCCAGCTTCTTGCAAACAGAAGCTAAGGACACCATCCCTGTCCAACCCGGCTAATAGCCATTGATAGACCTATCCTCCATGAATTTATCTAGTTCTTTTTTTTTAACCCTTTTATAGTCTTGGCCTTCACAATATCCTCTGGCAAAGAGTTCCACAGGTTGACTGTGCGTTGTGTGAAGAAATACTCCTTTTGTTCGTTTTAAACCTGTTGCCTATTAACTTAATTTGGTGACTCCTTGTTCTTGTGCTATGAAAAGGAGTAAATAACACTTCCTTATTTACTTTCTCCAAAGTTATGATTTTATAGACCTCTATCATATCCCCCCTTAGTCATCTCTTTTTCAAGCTGAAAAATCCCAGTTTTATTAATCTCCCCTCATACAGAAGCCGTTCTATACCCCTAATAATTTTTGTTGCCCTTTTCTGAACCATTTTCCAATTCCAAAATATATTTTTTGACATGGGGTGACCACATCAGCACGCAGTATTCAAGATGTGAGCATACCATGGATTTATATAGAAGCAATATAATATTTTCTGTCTTATTATCTATCCCTTTCTTAATGATTGCCAATGTTTTGTTTGCTTTTTGAATGCCGCTGCACACTGAGTGGATGTTTTCAGAGAACAATCCACAATAACTCCAAGATCTCTTTCATGAGAGGTAACAGCTAATTTAGACCCCATCACTTTATATGTATAGTTGGGATTATGTTTTCCAATGTACATTTCTCTGCATTTATCAACATTGAATTTCATTTGCCATTTTGTTGCCAATCACCCAGTTTTGAGAGATCCTTTTGTAGCTCTTCACAGTCTGCATGGGACTTATCTATCTTGGGTATGGTAGTTTTGTATCATCTGCAAATTTTGTCACCTCACTGTTTACCCCCTTTTACAGATCATTTATGAATACGTTGAATAGGACTGGTCCCAGAACAGACCCCTGGGGGACACCACTATTTACCTCTCTCTATTCTAAAAAATGACCATTTACCCCTACCCTCTGTTTTCTATCTTTTAAAGGGTTACCAATCCATGAGAGACTCTTCCCTCTTATCCCATGACAGCTTACTTTGCGTAAGAGCCTTTGGTGAGGGACTTTGTCAAAGGCTTTCTGAAAATCTAAGTACACTATATCCACTGGACTCCCCTTGTCCACATGCTTGTTGACCCCCTCAAAGATTCTAGTAGATTGGTGAGGCATGATTTCCCTTTACAAAAAACATGTTGACTCTTCCCCAACAAATTATGTTCATCTACATGTCTGACAATTTTGTTCTTTACTATAGTTTCAATTAGTTTGCCCAGTACTGAAGTCAGACTTACCAGCATGCAATTGCCAGGATCACCTCTGGAGCCCTTTTAAAAAATTGGCAACACATTAGCTATCCTCCAGTCATTTGGTACAGAAGCTGTATACTATACTGTTTACTATAGAAAATTCTTTCCTGGGTATCTGGCTGGTGAATCTTGCCCATATGCTCAGGGTTTAGCTGATTGCCAATATTTGGGGTTGGGAAGGAATTTTCCTCCAGGGCAGATTGGAGAGGCCCTGGAGGTTTTTCGCCTTCCTCTGTAGCATGGGGCATGGTTGACTTGAGGGAGGCTTCTCTGCTCCTTGAAGTCTTTGAACCATGATTTAAGGACTTCAATAGCTCAGACATGGGTGAGGTTTTTCATAGGAGTGGGTGGGTGAGATTCTGTGGCCTGCGCTGTGCAGGAGGTCGGACTAGATGATCAGAATGGTCCCTTCTGACCTTAGTATCTATGAATCTATGATTTAAATGATAGGTTACGGACTACAGATAATAGTTTTGCAATTTCACACTTGAGTTCCTTCAGAACTCTTGGGTGAATGCCATCTGGTCCTGATGACTTATTACAGTTTAGTTTATCAAACCTCCTCTAATGACACCTCAATCTGGAATAGTTCCTCAGATTTGGGAATCTCCCTCACATCCTCAGCCATGAAGACCAATGCAAAGAATTCATTTAGTTTCTCTGCAATGACCTTATCGTCTTTAAGTGCTCCTTTAGCATATCGATTGTCCAGTGGCTCCACTGGTTGTTCAGCAGGTTTCCTGCTTCTGATGTACTTAAAAAAAAATCCTTTTACTTTTTGAATCTTTGTCTAGCTGTTCTTTAAATTCTTTTTTGGTCTAATTATATTTTTACACTTCATTTGCCAGAGTTTATGCTCCTTTCTATTTTCCTCACTAGGAATTAACTTCCACTTTTTAAAGGATGCCTTTTTGCCTCTCACTGCTTCTTTTACTTTGTTGTTTAGCCACGGTGGCACTTTTTTGTTTCTCTTACTATGTTTTTTTAATTTGGGGTATACATTTAAGTTTAGCCTCTATTATGGTGTCTAAAAAGTTTCCATGAAGCTTTCAGGGATTACACTTTTGGCGCTGTGCCTTTTAATTTCTGTTTAACTAGCCTCCTCATTTTTGTGTAGTTCCGTTTTCTGAAATTCAATGCTATAGTGTTGGGGTGTTTACATTTAATTATATTATGGTCATATTACCAAGCGGCCCAGCTATATTCACCTCTTGAACCAGATCCTGTGTTCCGCTTAGGACTAAATCAAGAATTGCCTCTCCTCTTGTGGGTTCCAGGACTAGCTGCTCCAAGAAGCTGTCATTTAAGGTGTCAAAAAACTATATGCATCCCGGCCTGTGATGACATGTACCCAGTCAATATGGGGATAGTTTAAATCCTCCATTATTATTGATTTTTTTAATTTTAATAGCCTCTCTAATCTCCCAGAGCATTTCACAGTCATTATCACCTGCCTGGTCAGGTGGTTGGTAATATATCCTTACTACTATATTCTTATTATTAGAGCATGGAATTACTATCTCTAGAGATTTTATGGTAAAGTTTGGTTCATTTAAGATTTTTACTTCATTTCATTTTATACTTTCTTTCACATGGAGTGCCAC